>NC_137440.1:26323622-26923622 GCF_964374335.1 Astatotilapia calliptera | reverse complement strand
ACATCATTCGTTTAGGGCTGGAAAGTGCAGCTATGACCAGAGTAAGTTGGGTGTTGACAGCGGACATAGACCGTATTTGTTTCAGTTGTTAACTACATCTCTACAAAGGGTGAGTAGTGCTGTGCAGCCGTCGTAGAAATAGGATGACTGCTTGCGGCTCCGACTTAGTCACATGGTGTTTGAATGGTCAGTCGTGGAAGCCTCATTATTAGTGTATACGAGCAGACGTGTTTTAACCAGGAGCCTGCTGTCAGTGTGTGGCCACACTTTCACTGCTGACACTGGGGATTCCCATGTCAGCATGCCTCACAAGAGCAAAAAAGAAAAGGTAAAGTGGACTTGGATAGGAATGCTGAATATTTGTATTCATGTATCTGTTTCTTTCTTTCTTTCTTTTTATTAATTCCCATGCTCACTCTTTAGGACTCCTCCAAATCTGGAAGATCCAAGAAATCTGGGAGTAAAAATGGGCCTGCAGGCGACCAGGACGTAAGTTTTTTTAAACTTCTCACTGTCCAGCGAGGATCTAAAGTTAAGGTTACTGAGCATTTGTTACTACATGGATCTAATGTCTGTAGGCCAAAACTTTTATTTTCTCTGATACTTTTACTTATTGTTTATTTATGTGTGAATGTGTGCGTGAATGGGTGGATGACTGGATATGTAAAGCGCTTTGGGGTCCTTAGGGACTAGTAAAGCGCTATATAAATACAGGCCATTTACCATTTACCATTTTATGCAATTCTTTGTACTAATTGTGTTCAAATGCTTTACCAGCATTAATAAGTGACAAAGAGGAGGTTTTCTGTTGATTTATGAGTTTTCAGACGTCATGCATATCATATGCATCATGAGCACATATTATAACGCTATCTTGACTACAACTGCTTTTACTGCTTTCTGTGAGCGTTGCATTTGTGTTCTTCAAGTATAATGGCTTTTTGTCCTCGTGAAATTCAGGCAAACCTACTCATGTGACCTGTGGCATGATCTTATGACTTTATTTTCTTTGGAAAATGCTTGCATTCAATCCCTATTTTTACCCCCACTGTGCCCTGTTTGACTTCTGCATGTAATACCAGCCATCGTCGTGGCTATTTTTGTCCTTGTCATTTGTACATCGGTGATGTTGAGTGGAGTTCGGAAAAGATCTGATTGATTGACTCCTGGACCTGCTGTGTGTTCCCATTGACAGCTGTATCCTTTCCATCTATGTTCAATTATTCTATCCACTGAGGTCCATCACAATCTCTGTCAGCAGATGCAGTACAGCACACCGCCGGCTGTGATCAGGTTGCTTAATTGAGAATCGCCCGATCTGATTCAGAAAGGAACTTGAGCCTTAACTGCAACACCCTCGCCCCTTCTACTCCCTCTCCCCCTCCCCCTCCCTTGGACTCTGCAGTGACACTTGAGAAAAATAATTCCTGTGCCATTTCCTTCGGGGCAGGAACTACCTTTCCCTACCTTGCTCTAGTAACAAGAGCCCTTCCTCTATGACTCTTATTTCTGCAGGGCTCCAATAAGAAAGTGCCTCCTGCAACTCAGCTGATGAGGGTAAAGCAGCCAGTGTCACAATCGGCCGTCAAGAGGGAGAAGAGGTTCAGCACTTCCTTTTTCCCCCTCAGTGCTAACAGAGAACTACACAAGCTACCCGAGCTAGCCGGTATGCCTCCTTCAGTATACAGTATCCCAAAAAGGAGCTGTCTTTCTTTTCTTCCTGTCTTCTACAAATGCAGCTCAACTACAGTTCGCTTATATGCAGAGATAAGCTACACTTCTTCTGGAAAACACAAGCTGACCTTTATCTTAGATTGCACGTTTGGCCATTATGGATGAAGGGAATCATATTAACAATTCATAGCCTTGGTGGATCCTCATAACCATCTTTTTAACCTTGAGGTCTCACTACATAATTTATATCTAAGCAGACTGCCCATCAGCTTTATCTGTAATGCAAATGATGTGCAATCAGCTGTATCTGCAATCGTACCTGGAAGAAACAGATATTACCCACCATGGAGGGCTCATGTAAGATAACACTGAACGAATGGACTGAAAGAATCTTTGAATCTGGGCCACTGGATAACAATAAAAAAAAGAAAGCTCCAAATCAAACATTTAACGTAAGCTTGAGCATGGCCCGTAATGTTAATCGTGTCAGATAAACAATGTTGCATAAGCTAATGTTATAACACAGCCCGGCCAAGCCATGTGGATAACTGCGATGGGAGACTTGTACTTGTTTCAGTGTCAGTTTAGTATTAATATTAAACAAACCAGCAAACAGACACCTGTAATTATAGCAAGCATGTTCCACTGTCAGTTTGCCAATTTACAGCATTGACTGATTCAGTTGGTACATAGTGCACGGATGCTGACTCTGAATTAGGTTGAGGTTTGAACATTTGCATCAATCTTTCATGGCTTCTTTCTTTACACCCCACATTACAGACAGGATTTGGCCTAAGTGGTTTCCTGTAAACTATACCCAGCTATGCTTTGTTCTCATACCTGGATGAGGTGGGTGACACTACAAAGGAACAATAGAGGCGTGCAGCACAGACAGGGGTGGAGTGAGACACGCACACGGTTGGCAGAGTGTGGCAGTTTATCTAATGATAATTTGAAAAGTAATAATTAGCTTTGTGTTTCTGTTACTGAATGTTCTCTTGAACCCTGCAGTGAGGTGATCTGATGGCTGCAAATCAATAAAGCTGTCTGATGACTGTGAAAATTACATAAGTCATATTGATGGCACTGAATACACATTGGACATGTATTGGGAGTTTTTTAATAATAATAATAATAAAAAAAATAATAATAATAGAAGAAGAAGAATACATTTAATGGGATTATACAATTAAAACAGCAAACCTGAAATATACCATGACAGAGCATAGCTTAGCAGTTAGTTAAAAGTAGTATTTAAAGTTGTATCATAAATAAATTCAATAAAACAAACAGAATATGGCTAAGGCTAATATGGCTATGGTTTCAATCAAAGTGAATAAACTTGTTTAAAAAGTTTGAAGAGCAGTCTTAAATTATATCAATGAGTCCAGCGCATGAATGTGAGGAGGTAGAGAGTTCCACATGTAGCTTAAAGAAATGGCCCGAACACCCACGTTTCTGAGATTTAATGAGAGTTCTTGCAAATAAACCTGCTCATGAAAACCAGATCAGTGACATCTGCAGGGCAGAGACTAAAGAACTTTAAATGTTAACGTGAATATTAATGGAAATGCTAAAAGATATATGTACATGTTACACCTTCACTTACCGGTACATGAACTTGATTGGGATTATTATTGTTCACATTTTCATTGCAGATTTTTTAAACCAAGTTATTAATCAATGAATGAAAAAAAATAAGTGAGTACCACCCACACACTTTATTAATTACTGACTTACTCTGAGCAGGAGCTCACTGTGAAGGTCTTTCATTAGGACAATGTGCAGGAGCTTAGCCGAGGTTAGGTTGATATTCTTCACTGTTATTGGAAAGTATTTAAATGTTTTCTTCTATATTACTATATTATAAGATATGCCCCAAGATTACACTGAATCCCAATAAATTCACACAGTAATCAAATACATAAAAATAGACAGCTACAAACTACAGACAAAACTACTTTAGTCCTGTATGTATTTTGTTTGTGTGTGTATGCTTTTGAGAGTAATGAAAAGTGAAACATGTTACAAGTCTACAAAGGTCATGCATGTGTTAGAGCTGCTGCATATATGAAAGTTTTTGTCTGTTTCTTTCTTACATGGAGTGCAACCGTGGGTTCACATGGTCTCATTTGGTGAGATGGACAAAATCTTGTCAGTAGGACAACGTTGCATGTTTAATGAAGGCGAGTAAACAGCAAGTTGCTCCAGGTGTTAGTAAAACATTTAGTAGTAGCTTTGTGTTTCAGAAGCCTCTTGCACAGATGGCCCAGTCTGTGCTGCCACCTTTTGACTGAAAATGAAAGAGCTGTTATTTTGGGAGCTGTAATGTTGAGATTTTTCATTGAATTCTAGCATAATCTCAAGTCTTACTGCCCTATGGCTGACTGTACATTGAGAATAAGACAAGTAGCATTATTCAAATAGATTTCTTTTTCAACAAACGAATTACTTTTTGTATGACTTCACTGGACTTGTGACTCTAAAAAGGTGTAAATAGTATATCTGTTGAGTAAAAGACAATTTTTGTATGTGTGTCACCAAGTGCAACAATATGGCTTACTGTTGTGTTTTTAACACTTTTGTACAACAGTGGAGGAAGTAGGGGGGAGGCATAATGTATAATTGACCCATCAGACATGTTAATAGGATAAATTGTGCTGTGGGTTTTGAGTGGGAGTTTTAACAGTGAACTAATACGCTAGATCTCAGAAACCAGAAGTATTTCCCATAGAGTAACAGTGGTATTTGAAGCTTTTGAGTATGTCCAATTTGCAAGAAGTAAGTGGCAGCTTTCAGTAAATACTGGTTCCCGTTGTCATGGCTGTGGAATGTAATGGCACCTCTTGGAGAGGCTTTGGCCCCTGAGAGAGAGAACAACAAGAATAAAAACTGCAATACACTTGGCCTGCCTCGCCTCTGCCTTTGCTTTAATTGCTTAATATGTTCCTCTGTGTCACTGGGTGCTTCTTTTCAGTGAGTTTTAATTCACACTGTAATGAGGTGCAGAGAACCCAAAGCAAACTTACTGTTGTACCTGCTAATGCAGAAATTACTTGCCAAGAGAAATTTTTACCTATTAAAATAATGAAGACATTTATTTTTCAGTTATAAGTGAAGCAATATACAGTGTTGTGCAAAACTCTTGAGGCATATATTTTGCTAGAAAAATGAGAAAAAGGTGTCGCGATTGATTGAAATATGTGCAAACATACATGGAATTTCAGTACATAAGGCAAATACAGAGTTTGTACAATTCTATTAAACTTGAAAGTGAATATTTGGTGTGACCACCTTTATTCTTCAATGCAGCCTGAACTCTCTTAGGCAGCTTTCTTGTCATTTCTTAAAGTAGTCTTCAGGAATTGTTCTGCAGGCTTCTTGAAGGACTTTCAAAGCTCTTCTTTGAATGTTGGCTGCCTTTTGTTCGGTTCTCTGCCAAGATGATCCCACACTGCTTCATTAATGTTAAGGTTCAGGCTCTGAGGAGGACAGTTCATGACTGATAATGTACCATTGTGTGCTTTTACTGCACTGAGAGTGTGTTTGTCAGATTAAGAAATTAGACTGTTGCCACTCAGACGCTTCCAACATCACTGGCTGGCATGCAGCCCCAAACCATGACAGAGCCTGAATGCATACTAACAATAATTTGAACCAAAAATGTCAAATTTCATCACTGTTGCCACTCATTTTGAGTCCAGTTCTTGTGTAATTTGGTGTACCTCTGCCTTTTCTCCTTGTTCTTTTCCTTAAGAATGGCTTATTGACAGCCTCCCTTCCACTAAGACCATTCCTGATCAAGCTTTAGGGAACAGTAAATGGATCAACTAAAGAACCAGATGCATTTATCCCATCTTGTGTCAGGCCTTTGCTTCATCTACTGTAGACAGTTTTTAAGCCATTTTGCTTCTGTGATCCATTTATTCAGTTTCCTCAAAATTTTTAAGGACACATTGCACAGCCTTGCGAGATATGCCAAAGATAAGATAAGATAACCTTTATTAGTCCCACACGTGGGAAATTTGTTTTGTCACAGCAGGAAGTGGACAGTGCAAAAGTTATGAAGCAAAAATTAGAATACAATAAGAATAAATACAGTACACAACTGTACAGAATAGAATAAAATAAAATACTATACACAGTAGAATAAAATAGAATAAAATATACAATAAGATAAAAATAGAATACAAATGCTATATACAACTGAGTAAAAATACAACGATGCCAGAGAAGATTATTGCACTTAGTGTTATTGCACATGTGTGGATGTGTGTGTTTGATCAGTTAAAGTCTTTATTGTGGAGTCTGACAGCAGTGGGGAGGAAATACCTGCGAAATCTCTCTGTCCCACACCGTGGGTGCCGCAGTCTCCCACTGAAGGAGCTGCTCAGTGCTGTCACAGTCTGCTGCATGGGGTGGGAGATGTTGTCCAACAGTGATGACAGCTTAGCCGCCATTCTCCTGTCACTCACCACCTCCACTGGGTCCAGAGGGCATCCTAGAACAGAGCTGGCCCTTCGGATCAGCCTGTTCAGTCTCTTCTTGTCCCCGGCAGAGATGACCAGAGACCACACCGTAAAAGATAGCTAAGGCCACCACAGAGTCATAGAAGGTCTTCAGGAGTGGACCCTCCACTCCAAACAACCTGAGTCTCCGCAGCAGGTACAGCCTGCTCTGCCCTTTCCTGTAGAGGGCGTCTGAGTTATGAGTCCAGTCCAGTCTGTTGTTCAGATGAACACCAAGGTACCTGTAGCTGTCCACAGCCTCGATGTCCATACCTTGGATATTCAGTGGTTGCAGTGGAGGATGTTTGTGCCTGCGGAAGTCTACCACCAGCTCCTTGGTTTTACTGGCGTTGATCTGGAGGTAGTTCAGCTGGCACCAGTCCACAAAGTCTTGGGTCAGTCCTCTGTACTCTTTGTCGTCCCCATCAGTGATGAGGCCAACTATTGCAGAGTCATCAGAGAACTTCTGCAGGAAGCTCTGGGTGGAGTTGTGGGAAAAGTCTGCAGTGTAGATGGTGAAGAGGAACGGAGCCAGAACCGTTCCCTTTGGGGCCTCCGTACTGCAGACGACCCTGTCCGACACACAGCCCTGAGTTCTCACATACTGTGGTCGGGTCAGTGAGGTAGTCCAAAATCCAGGTAGTGAGGTGATGGGCCACTCCAGAGTTCTCCAGCTTGTCCTTCAGAACCGAGGGAAGAATAGCGTTGAAGGCACTGGAGAAATCAAAGAACATGATTCTCACAGTGCTTCCAGCGGTCTCCAGGTGAGCGAGGGAACGATGTAGGAGGTGAATGACGGCATCATCCGCTCCAATGCCAGGCTGGTAGGCAAACTGAAGTGGGTCCAGTGATGAGCTTGTTAGGCGCCGAAGCTGAGCCAGGACCAACCGCTCCAGGGTCTTCATCAGGTGGGATGTCAGAGCCACCGGCCTGTAGCTGTTGAGGTCCTTGGGGCGTGAAGTCTTTGGCACTGGTACAACACAGGGTGTTTTGCTAAGTTGTCTGTTATGTGTGGGGACAACTCTTTTTCATCCCTTGTGTTAGGGGCTTTTTTTATGCTTGAATGATTCATAGGTCAGTGCTAAGTGGCTTAGTGAAAAAACATGACCATTCCTTTGAAAATGGTCCTTTGAAAAAACTTTGAAAGACCTTCAAAATGCCCGAAGAACTATTTTTCAAGACCACTGTAAAAGTAACAAAGTCTCTCTCATTGGAAGCAAAATATACGTGTCTTTTAAATAAAACATTTTTGTGCAACAAATGTCCTTTAGAGTAAATCCATTTTCTTCTATGTTTGCTTAATTGTGATTTGTACATTATTTGAACGTGTCCAACATTCATTAAGTGGCATCAGGATGGGACGAACACTGACTAATAAGAGATTCAGGATAGCTGGAACATACTGTACATCTTGGCCTTTTTGTTGGACTCTTCATTAAATTCCAATTAATTGTCTGACTATGTCCATTGTTGCAACACAGCACGGTCCCTTTGTTTTTAAATGACTGTGAAAATGGCTTTGTGAAGCCCTTTCTGTTATGAAAAGCCTAGTCTGTCTTGTGGTGTGAATGTGGTTTCACTGTGTCCTCTGATAAATCACATGAAAAGCAGGACAGCCTCTTCATTATGTAAAGATGAAATGCAGATTAATCATTCAGTGTCTGCAAGAATTACTTGTGCTGAAGTAAACATTCCCAAAGTAATTATTCACAAACAAAAACATTTGTCACGTTATTAACAGTAACTGAAGAAATAAGCATAGCCGACTACTACATTTTACAGATTAATGTAGAACATGGCATACTCAGATATGTAGTATTTATCTCATATTTCTAATTAACTTTAACATTTGTCTGATCAGGTAAATTGTGAGACAGGAAACCACTGCTGTTTGGAGTTTCTATTCTGTGTCTCTATGCATTTAATTTTCTGTGTTCTCGCTTTCATTTCCTGCTTACAGCTAATTGTACTAAGAATGCCGGCATCACTCACAACATAATGCTGTATGTCCTGCCATTGCTCAGAACAGTGTGGGATTCGTAAGGCACTTTCACAAAGTATGTCAGGCACCAACTAAATTTTATTGTAGCTTCATCTTATTTATATTTATTTGATTTCACATTGTTTTACATGCTATAAATGGGTCTTTCATCTTGTGTGCAGTGCCTCCACTGGCTCTCTGTGGCTCTTCTTGCTGGAGACCACTGTTGTTTCAACCCTGAGCCGTCCAGGTCTCAGTTCTCATGTGGTTTCCGCTTGTCTGTGTTGCTCATTGAATCCAGAGACTTTAGCCCCCACCTGACCCTCTTCTCCAGCTCCCTTTGATAAAGAACCAAGGAGAAATGACAGGAGGAAACAATGAAAGACTTTGAAGATTGAGCCAGGGCCTCTCTCTCTCTCTCTCAGAGTAAGTTATTTCCAGCTGCTTATCCTAAGTCAGATTATGCCAAACCCGCTGCTAATGGCTGAACTGTAGAAAAGATTCAAGTTAATCTGATCTAAGATCTGTAGCAGGGCCTGCTTTGCAGAGCGTCACAGGAGAGCAGTGAGTGGAAAGGAGGAGCAAAACCAAAAAATAAAAAAAATAAAAAATCCGACGTATGACCCACCTCCTATGCAAGCTCTCATCCAATCATCTCCCTTCTCTCGAAGCAGTCCTCGTCTCGATTGAGCCAGAGCAACATGGACTCAGCCAATCAGCTGGCTCCTTCGCTGTTTACGTCACTACCTAGCCAGTTCCCTCCAGCGGCACAGAGCTTCATTTTCTGATCTGCTTTTGTGCTAAAATGGAGGCTGGCCTCTCGCCCTGAGTGGAATCGCCTTCCTGGTTGAGGTTTAGATGTTGACATGCAATAAATCTGGAGACAGGATGGTTGTGGATGCACCCAATTCCAATGGGCCGTTTCAGCCGGTGGCTCTTGTGCACTTCAGAGGTATGTAAGGACAAATTATTCTTCCTGTATTGTCCTATGGAAATTAAGAAGAGCGAGAGAGAGATGTGTGTTGCTGCGCTCCTGTTCCCCTTCACTGGCCTGGCTAGTCAGCCGTTTAGTGTACGCTTATTGCGTCTTAGTTTTAGAAAGCGAGCGGTTTTATCGGAGAAGCAGTCGTTGCTTTTTAATGTTTCGGTGGTTAGCCGTGAGATCCGGGAGCTACATAAAAAAAATCTGGTTTTAGTAGCTAGCTGCCCATCCCCCCGCCAAGCTAGTGATGTCAAAGGAAGTGAGGTCATAGCCTAGGGAAGGGTCTCTTCTTTAGTTTTTCTTGTGTTTGGATGTAATTGTGTATTTCTGGGTTTGTTGTGCAGCTGGTAATCGCTGTCCGTAAGGCAGAGATAAGTGGAAGTCAGCTATTGTATGATGGCTTCACCTTCTCGGTGACTCTTAACTGGCCTAGTGTATTCTGTCATCTTATAGTGAGTGGGCTATAGGCAGCCACTGCTCTGCAGCAGGCTGCAACCCCTTTCTCCAGCTCCCCCACCCCTTTCCCTTGTTACCGGCTTGCCAGTGGCATGCTTAAAGGCAACCTTTTGCTCAAAACAAGAAATTCAAAACAGAAGGCATCTCACGGGTGCACGTCGTGTAAACAAAACACTGTGACCCAGCCATTTTTGTCAGAGCATAGCAGCAATATTTTAGGATTACAACATCGGACTCTGCCTCTTAATGCCTGTACAATGTATTCAGTCATGTCTGAAAGGGCCAGCCTGTTACCACTGTACTCCGGGTGCAGCCCAGCGTTAGATGAAGCCTTAGGCAATTATTGATTACTCTCTATTGAGCCAAAGAGGCAAATGCCTTGAATGACAACAGTGTTGTGGTACAATCGGGCTTTCTTTCTCATTCTGTTTCTTCTCTTTGTGAGTCCATCGTTCCAGCCGTGTTCAGATCAAACATCTCTTATCCCAGCATTTGCAAATTTAATCCCGATCCAGCTGAAACTGATTGCCATTCACGCTTGGCATATGAATGAATCAGGCTAATTGCTGTGTTTCAATTCAGTTCTTCCTCTTGCGTTTTTTTGTGAGATACTTATTCTGTTACTAAACAAAAAACGTATTTACACTTGTATAGGTGTGTAAATGCATATGGTGACTCATCTCGGGGATAGACTTGAAGACTTGCATCTATGTTTGCCTAGTCTTAGAAGATTAACTGAGCCTTCCACGCACTACACTACAAGTATTGTTAGCAGAGCAAATGCATTCACACTATACTTTGACACAGTTAGCTGAACAATGGTAAATTAGGCACTCCACCAGTACTTTGACAGAAATGTGGGTTTATGTGCTTAGTTTGTGAAAAATAAGCCCAAAGTAAACAAATGAAATGTGTGATGATACATTTTGTCTCTCAAATATTCTGAAAACATGAACATGGTGCTCGATCCAAAGCTATGTTTCGTCAGACATTATTTAAACAGCAAGCGCTGAGACGCACTCCTCGCCATTATTAGTCACAGTGGAAGCTCGAGCTATAAATGTGTCTCAAGGGTGTCAATGATGCATATCTTTTAACTGTTACCAAACAATAAAAGGGACCTTCATCCGGGTGCTGCACTTGACAGCATCTATATCATGGATGTATTTTTAGGTGTTGCCTACAACCCATTCAAATTTGTTGAAATGGTAGAAAGTGGCCAAACTGGCTCCTCCTACACTGTCACACCTATGACACAGTTTCTTTCTGTGGTGCTATAAATAGTAATTGGTCAGTGTTTACATTGATCATATCGTACCGTCAATAAGGCAGGTTGCCAAACCCGTCCCGGCTTCAGACTAGCAGCTGTTCATTTGACCCATTTACAGAGGAAACCGTATTGACTATGGCTCCAATGTGACTCCCACTTATTTATTATCTTGGATTGAATTGAGGGGTATTAAGATAAATCTTTCTCTGTTCTCCACAAAACATGATGCTTGGGCTTGTGTGTTCATGCACATGCTTCTTCCCACCTAAGGCTTCTATGAGTTATATTAATAGAAGTCACACTATGGTTAACATCATTTTTGAGACCACAACACTGGGCCTTTTTATGTGTTACACAACAACGTGGTTTGTACATTAGGAGTGCACAGAAACTTTACAGTATAGACAGACAGACAGGCTTATGTAATCCGGTTGTTCAGTGATGACGCAACGAATCCTACTTCCGGGTCTAAAGTAGTCTGCGTTTAATATGGCTTTTGTGTTGTTAACATGTTTAATGTTATGTATTTTCTTCTATTTGATCTCAAAAAGCTCCTAAAACAGTCAGTGATCCCTGTTGACCTCCCTCGGCTTTTATTACCGCTAATCATTTATTTAAGCTCAGTTTTTAAAACCTTAGGATGTAACTACAGCCCAGACCATGCAGCAGTATATGAATGACTAACTTCGTATTGTGGATGGATTATCTCAGTTGTTCTCCTGGCTGAAGTTTGGTCCTTTTACAGCATCCTGCCATGCGATTACATTTGTTCCTGACCACCGAGAAAACTCACGTTAACTTTTATCGAGTGGAAAAAAAGTTAGCTTGTTTATATTATGCTAACATAGCTATGTCGCTAGCGGTCACGTAGCAAATCATTATATACCAGCTAGCCCAACTTCAGTAACCCTACAAACGTCACTGCTGTTTAGTTTTCTGTCTTCATTTATGCTGGAAGTGATAGCAGAGCTGTACGTTTTAATTTGTATCCAAAACCCTGCAGTCAGGACATGCTATATTGTATTTAGATAGAAGCTAGCGAGCTAACTCCCTGCTAACTTCTAACTCCGTTAAATGTCATAAATTCCGTTTTCATGGATGCCTGGATGCTAAACTCAATTGTTACACCTGGTAGAGCAGAACGCTGATCATTTTATTAAAGATGAAAGACTTTAGACAGTTTTTCAACTCTCAGTAATGCCATAGTGATCGTTTGATATATGGACCTGCAGCGGAGTTTAGACCCAGACACGGCTAGTGACGTCAGACTGAACAACCGGATAGGAGTGCCACAAGCCTGGCAACTCATCCCTGGACAGCTTTGTGTCCTGCAGGTCCAATTACCAAATATGTTACAACACAGTTCTTATAGGCTATAGATAGAAATGGTTCACTTAAGGACTTTGGTGCTTAAAAAGATAATAAATGTTAATTTAAGCCTTCTTACAGTTCCACTTATCTCAGATTGGGAGTTTAAAATGCTGCTCCTCAAGTTTAGTCTACAGGCTTTTTTCTAAAAAAAAAAAAAAAAAAAAACCGCTGTGTCAACTTTGGGAAATGGTTTTCACCTGCTTTTGACGGGATAATGAAAAAAGATGTATATCTTGGATGAAGCTCTCATTCCTTGTTATTTCCATTGACAGCCCCGTCGACTGCCAAATCTTTATGGAAGTGGCTGATAATGGCTGTGCACACACTTGCCCTCTCCTCTGGAATTCCCAATCTGTTACTGTCATCATGATAAATTGGCCAACTTGAAACTGACACTGCAGAAGTGTGTGTGTGTATTTGTGTGTCCGAGCCAAGTCTCCATTATGTCTGAATAGAAGATCTCTCTTCTTACCTAGAATCTGCCTGTTTGCAAGAATGTGACACACACAGGCTTTGTGTGCACGCGTGCATGTGCACCATCCTCTATAGTGTGCTGTTGACTTAGTCGCTCTTTGTGTAGGTTCAGTAAAAGTAGGGCAAAGCTGAATATGTTTAGCTGTTTCCTCCTAAGTGTCTATCGAGTCGCAATGATTGCCTGCTTGTTTGTTTATTTGCTAATTAATTGAATTGTAATTAAAAACGAGATGGAAAAACATAATGAGACCAGATGGAATTAATTAATCTCAGAATAATATGATTATATGTTGATTTCAAGTAACCAGTTTGCAGTGCTCAGTTTAGTGTTATCAGCTGGTAGCTGGTTGGTGCATATGCACACCTTTTTCTCATTTTAGTCCTCTGCTAAATTCATAAATCATAATTTGCCTCACAACCTAATTTGCTTATCTCAGTAATAGTAAGCTCTAAGCCCACAAGTTGCAGTACACTCATGGAAGACAAATGGGATTCCCCCCTCCCCCCCCTCCCGTTGCTGTGCATATATATGATGTACCTCTAGTCACCCATAGCATCATCAGCCTCCCCCAGTGCAGGCTGCATCCAAGTCTTAAGTGCCAGCCCTCAGTCAAGGCTTCACCTTCACTGATTAGTTCTTTTTAGGCTTGTCAGCATATATGGTGTATTTTGGGGGCATGGGGGTATTTTAAGGTGCATTTATTTGTTTGTTGAAAAAGTTGGACACTTAACTCATTCACTGCCATTGACGTCTATAGCCGTCAATGGCAGTGAATGAGTCAATGGGTTTAACTCATTCACTGCCAATGGCTGGCAGTGAATGAGTTAAATAATGTTAAGTCACATTTATGAATCCCTGACTTCTTGTTCAAGTTCACTTCAACAACAACATTTAACTATCATGGTTCTGAAAAAAAAAGAAAAAAAAAGAGCTCCAGAAACAACCACACAAGCAGGGAAGGAATACGACAACACCACATAGAAAAGACAGATCAGGGATCTTGGGTTTGAACAGAGGACTGTGTTACTGCAAGTTGCTCATCGTGTATATTAAATTAGACTGCATTAAACTTCATACTCAAAAAAATACTATTTGTGATGCCACATGGGGTTACAAAAAAAGACTAAATTAAGAGGCAAAAGTTTTTTTTAAAAAGGACTTATGAGAGACAGACCACATTTTAGGCAAATAATTATTTTTTTGCTGTTATTTAACATTTATTTATTAGTGTTGCACATGGGCATTATGAAATCTGAGTTGTTGTTTTTTCTTTTGGTACAAAACACATTAAACTAAATGTAAAAGCTTTCTGAATATGAAGGCTGTAAGTTCTTCTCAAGCTGTTGCATCATGCCAGACTAGTTTGCTGCCTAGCTTCAACAGTAATAAACGGTCACTTTATTATTAGCCATAGCCACTAGTCGCTGCCTTAATGATAGAGGCAGCTCATGTGAGTAATAGCTAATAGTTAAATGGTTAATTTTAATGTATCCACCACCCCGATAATGTTTAGTACTTAAGTGTTGTTGAAATGGAAGCTTTACTGACCTCTCAAATTATTTTAGAGCCCAGGCTGTCGGTCTTTAAGATGCTTCACCCAGTTATGCTAATATTCAGTGTTCAGCTGCTAGTGGGGGCGGAGCTTTGTGCCTCCCTGACTGCAGCATTGCTGTATGTCAGCTGGAGGAAGCAAAGATGCCACTATTGGCATCAGTAAGGTTGCAAGTGAATATCTAATACCACTGTAAGTTTTAGTAACTAGGTATGTTTATTTTATTTATTTATTTATGTATTGCTACTGTAGATGCCTACAATATTTAAAAAAATACAGTTCTGTTTTCAGAATTTTGGTCTGCATTTATGGTTTTTGGATAAGCAGCTGGTTTCTGTTGGCATTGGGGTTTTGTGAAGACTTTTCTTCAGTTCTGACTTTCAAAGGTAACATTAAACATCATAAAAGAGGAAAAGAAATGGGCTACATCAAAGTTGTGTCAAGTAACTACATAATTATGGTGTCACTATGTGTTATTACTGCACCCCATGAGCAGGTAGCACTGAAAATGGTTATTTCCTCCTTGGGTTTTCATGTGTGAAGTGTGCACTTTGGCAAAGGTTGTTTGTTTGTAAGCCTGTGCTCTTGAGCTCAGCTGGAATCAAAGCAAAACAGAGAGTCCTCAAACCACCATGGACAAATGTAATGACTAGCTAAGGTTCCTTTAGACATCTCTCAGTGTGTGTGAAATGGTTAGTGTGACCATTCACCTAGTTCCCAAATCCTTCTCCCTCTATCCTCCATCCTGTCTTTTCTGCTCTGCTCTGTTAGCCTAACCATCTTAGTCTTTCTCTCAGCGCCCTCAGTTTTCGTGACTCATTTGCTACTCTTCACTTTGTTGCCATTTTACATGTTGCAGTTTTAGCTGTCATCCTTGACAGATAAACCGCCTCCCTTCCTTTCTCTTGTGACCCCCTCACTCACCCTCATACGTCTCCTTTCTTCTATATTCTCAACCACTTTATTTCATCACCACTTTTCAGCCTTCAACACTCGTTCAGTTGTCCCAAGACTCTTCTCCCTCTGCCTTTTCTTCACCCACCTAATTTTTTCCTCCCCTCTCCATGTTTCTTTAGATGTGGCCCCTGCGGAACAGGAGAAGCTCTTCATCCAGAAGCTGCGACAGTGCTGCGTTCTTTTTGACTTCCTGTCTGACCCACTGAGTGACCTGAAATGGAAGGAAGTGAAGCGGGCGGCTCTAAGCGAAATGGTGGAGTACATTACCCACAACAGGAACGTCATCACAGAGCCCATCTACCCGGAGGTGGTTCACATGGTCAGTAGAGCTGAAGGGAGTTAGGTTTGTCCCTAATGCTAAAGATGAGGCAGAAACTTGGGCTAAAAATATTGATACTCTGCTAATGTTTCCAATAAGATTTCAGTGGAGCGTTTGTGTAGTACATCATGTTTTTTTTTGTTTTTTTTGGTTTTTTTTTTTTTGAATCCATCCGGGTTTTAAATGTTTTTTACGGAGGCTTCTTCCAGTATTTGTTTTTCCAGATAGGAAACTGAAAGGTTTTTTCTTTTCTTTTGTTTTTTTACTGATGACTTAGTAAAAAACGAGCAATGTGAGGTTTTTTAACACTATAAAATATATATATAAAGAAAGCATCCTAAGTTGAAGGCGTAAATTTGAGTTTTTGCTTTCTTCTAGTATTAACTTTGCATTACTGATGTGTAAGCCTTTTCTAAACAAGAAAATCTCTTCTCATCACTTGTATGAGTTTTTTTTTTCTTCTAAAAGAATGAAGTAGGTTAAAGCCACTGGGAATGAGAGAGAAAAGGCACATGAAAGCTCTTACATTAAAAGGGGTCTTTTCCAGCAGAGGACTTTCTCTTGGCACACAGAGGGATGCATTTTATATTTTCAGGAGCTACAGCGGTTTGTTTAGGAAGTAATGAAAGAATGGCCTTCTCATTTTTTGCGGCAGCAACTTAACCTTTAAAAAGAATCAAAGTAAAACAAGATTGTTATGACAGGAGGAATTGTGCTAACTAGAGATGCACTAATTGATCAGTAAGTAAGTGAGCACCACACATATTCGATTCCATGCGGATCCACCACATCCTGAGATTTGCCTGCCCAGAAATGTTATTGCACGTCACGCCACCGCAGACAACAACTGTTGTCATTTTGCTTGATAGCATTATGCCAAACACGTAATCTACATGTTTGTTTACGCAATCCACTTCCTCCTGAAAGCAAAATGTAACATGTAAAGACCTGCATTGTACGTGGTTACATTATAGGGTTAATGTATTCACCAGTAATCGGCCATTATTTGTAACCTTTTCCTTATTTCTACAGGCGTGCCAATCTGTATATTTATTCAGCGGGTTGGTGGTCTAATGTCTATTTGACTTGTACCCAATTTCAGTTAAATTAACCGTTTATTAGTTCATATTGTGCAATGTGACAGGTCCCGGGTTCAACTTCCGGAGGAGCCCCCAAATATGTTATGGCCTATCTAGGGGTGGCCAGACCACAAAATAAAGCTGTTTCATCCTAGGCTCATCCCAATCAGCAGACCTTTTATCACTTGCCCAGTGCTGTTCGCCTGTCCACCTAGGGATGGACTGCCTTTTTGTTTGATTATAGTTTTGTCATGGTTTTTCTTAGTTGGGGAGGCAAGTTGCTATCATTTGGTTTAATAACGAGTCAACATATTGTAAATAAACCATTATCAAACTTTACCACAATTGGTAAAGTTTGATAATGATTTATTAAACATCATTATCAGATTTCTGATAATGATGTTGCTGCTTGTGGTCTGACGAGGATGGATCACCCTTATGTTGTGGTCTGGCCACCCCTAGACGGGCCATAACACTGCTCATTAAGTCCTCATTGTTTGATGTACATGAAAGAGCTGAACATAACATGGAAACACCATTGTCAGCCAGCTCATTTGTCTGAATGAAGGCCCTGTTGAGTTGTCGGTGTTTTATGATAAATATGAATTTAAATTAAATTGTTTATGATGGAAACAATATAATTGTGAATTATTGTATCCAGTTGCGTTCATCTGTTCACGTCAACAATAAAGCATTTAACTCGGTTAAATGGAGCATAAAAACAAAACAGAATATTTGAGTTTTACGCTCACTTGTTGTTTGAGAGAATAAAGCTCAGTTGTTTCATGAGTTTTATAACTTTGTTCCCATTTTGAAAAGATTACCTGTAATGTTCAGAAATGCATATAGAGGTTACATAAAATGCAGTGCCCTCTTTTTATTTGTGGCTTTTGTTCTTGTTTTTTTTTTTTTTTTTTTCCCCTCGTCTTTTTTCTCTTTTTCATCTTAAAATGAAGAAAGTGCCCTTGGTTAATGGTTGAAGTGCAGTGCAGCACAGCACAGTGCAGACAGTCTATCTACCTTGTAGCCTGTCTTTTCTAACAAGGCACTCAGTGTTTTAGTAGGCCACCTGCACTGTCCCATGATCTGCTTTGTGGGGAAGAAGCCCACAGGGGAGTCAGTTGACACTGAGAGACCAGAAACACAAGATACTTGGATTATTGTGGGCTAAACCCTTGGGGCCCAATTACAAGGACAAAGCTACCATTACCTAGAAGGAAAACATATTTTATGGTCAATCAGTCTTTTTTTCTTTTTTATTTATTTGAAATATCTTTTATAACTATGTTTAGTTTAACGGTGGGCAATATTTTATGTCAAAAATATCTCTTTATTATCCTAAAGTTGTAGTTCATATCGTTCCCTAACAAAACGACAAATGGAAGTCTGCTTAAATTGCATGCAGTCATTTACAGTAAACATAAACATTTACAGTAAGCTATCGTTTTCCTTTTTACTTGTTTCAGTTTGCTGTGAATATGTTTCGAACGTTGCCTCCATCATCCAACCCAACTGGAGCAGAGTTTGATCCTGAAGAGGATGAGCCAACACTTGAAGCTGCTTGGCCTCACCTCCAGGTTGACATTTTATTCATTCAGTTTTCTACACACAAGTCGAAAAACGTTTATTTCTAACCTAGAAGACACTCAGAGATTGATTATAATGTGCTTGCATATATTCTGCTTTTGTCTGTTGCAGCTCGTCTATGAATTTTTCCTTAGGTTTTTAGAATCGCCGGACTTCCAGCCAAACATAGCGAAGAAATACATCGACCAGAAGTTTGTTATGCAGGTAAAAAAGAGGGCCTAATATTTTTTTCACGGAACTCTGAAAATCTATCATGTGGTTAAAAATAAATCATGAGAATGGTAGTAACCAAAAAGTTTGTAAAGCAAAATAAATAATAATAATAATAATATTAATAATAATATTAACATTTCACTTTTCATCTCTCAAAGCTCCTAGAACTATTTGACAGTGAGGATCCCAGAGAGAGAGACTTTCTCAAGACCACCCTCCACAGGATCTATGGAAAGTTCCTGGGGCTGAGAGCATACATCAGAAAACAGATCAATAACATTTTTTATAGGTGAGTTCATTTTGGATAAGCTAATTGCTCCTTTATCAAGAGTTTGTTTATTGCTACTGAACAAGTCTGAACTTGTTCTTACAGGTTTATCTATGAGACAGAGCACCATAACGGTATAGCTGAACTACTGGAAATACTTGGAAGGTATGGCGCTGGTGTGCGAGCTTTGGCTTTCATAATAAGCACAAGGTGTCCTTGTGCTTATTATGAAATCTGAGTTGTTGTTTTTTATTTTAGTACAAAACACATTAAACTAAATGTAAAAGCTTTCTGAATATGAAGGCTGTAAGTTCTTCTCAAGCTGTTGCATCATGCCAGACAGTGTTTTAGATGTTCTAATGATTCTTTAATGGGTTTTTCTTTTTTTCCCTCTTTGACAGCATAATCAATGGATTTGCCTTACCACTAAAAGAAGAGCACAAGATTTTCCTGTTGAAGGTTTTATTGCCTCTGCACAAAGTCAAATCACTCAGTGTCTACCATCCACAGGTAAGCCATACAAGCTTTTTTTAATATTTTTAATTAAAACTTTTTAAAAAAATATTTACGTATACATATTTTCTTGTCCTTATATGATTTGTGTAGAGACTCCTCTTTTCATGAGAGCAGCAGGTCATTCAGTCACTACATGTCTCAGCCAGTCGACTCGTGTCCCCTTTCCTTTTAATTTGCTTGTGCATTGGTTCAGATACTTTGACTGTCCAATGAATGTATTTGTTTGTGAATTGCAGCTGGCCTACTGCGTGGTGCAGTTTTTGGAGAAGGACAGCACTCTAACTGAGCCGGTATGTCTAATAAAAACATGCTAGGGTAGTTCTCATTTAGCTTTATGCTGTTTGTCGAAACTTTGTAATTTATGCGCCTGTTTGATTTTTACACTGTGATGCCTTGTTTTTATTTCAGTGTATTTTCCTTATTTTTAAGCTCAAATCTGCTATCTGTTTATTCTTCCTGATTGGTTATTTAGGTGGTAATGGCTCTACTAAAGTACTGGCCGAAGACTCACAGCCCCAAGGAAGTGATGTTCCTCAATGAGCTGGAGGAGATCTTGGATGTTATTGAGCCCTCTGAGTTTGTTAAGGTGCAAGAGCCTCTCTTCAGACAGCTGGCCAAATGTGTTTCAAGCCCCCACTTTCAGGTACCGGATGGATAATCACAATTTTCATAACCCTGCAAAGAAGTGCTTAAGTTGTAGTGGCTGTGACTCCTAAAAAACACTGTATATGTTCTCTTTAGGTGGCCGAGAGAGCTCTGTACTACTGGAACAACGAGTACATCATGAGCCTGATCAGCGACAACGCAGCAAAGATTCTGCCAATTATGTTCCCCGCTTTGTACCGCAACTCAAAAACCCACTGGAACAAGTAAGCTGCATCTCGTGTGGAGATGGTTCTGTGTGTACTTTTGATTACACATAACATCAATCTGACATGATGCCTGGCACAGTAGTTCACATATTTCCCTCAGTTACTTTTCATCTGCTGAACTTTCATATCTCAACTCTATTCACATCACTCTAGACTCAAATTAAAACTGGCTTAAAGGGCACGTAATCCCTATATATGTTTGCACTCATTCTGTCAATATGCTTCATTTAATGCCACCTGTTTAAAATGTATGTTTTAAATTTTAAGTCTGTCTGTAGTAATAATTTTAGGTTTGATCCTCCAGGGCAAAAGTGACCTTTACACAAATGCTGCTGCTCTTATTTGACTCTCAATACCTATTCCTTGTGTTCATAGGACCATCCACGGCCTCATCTACAACGCTCTGAAGCTTTTCATGGAGATGAATCAAAAGCTCTTTGATGATTGCACACAGCAGTACAGGGCTGAGAAAAACAAGTAAGCATCAAAGTCTCATCTTCCTTCAGTCTTTTAAACCGATGCTGAAGTGGGGCATAATTACAGTAAGCCTTAATGCTGCAGATGAATTGTTGTGTTGGATTTCACATTAATCAGAGGATTGGAACCGTTTAGTGACAGATGGGTTGGTGCTTTGTTAAACAGGGAAAAGGCAAAGTCAAAAGAACGCGAAGAGGCTTGGCTCAAGATTGAGAACCTCGCCAAATCAAATCCACAGGTGAGCAGTATGTGAAGTTATTTAAGCACAATCCCTTCTTAACTGTTTGTGAGTCTGTTTGTGTGTCAAACTATATGATATGCACTCCTGACCCTAACTGTTTGGACAGATAGTCTCTGTGCTGAAGTGCTGCCGGTAAATTGGTAAATAAATAATAATAAATTCAAGGACCAGATTCAGTCTCATAATATGCAACTGAAGTCAAAATGCATAATATGGCTTAAAAACAAATGCTACATATGTTTTCCTCATAAAGAACTAAGGCCAGGTTGTCCTTTTAAACCCCTAGCATTTTTTGTAAAAATAATGGTTTTGATTGAGTGAATGGACTGTTTTAAAACAGTCAAATACAATGTTCTTTCTGTGCTAGTGCATACACACTCCAATTAAGCCAATTCATTGGAATTTATTTTACCATCTCTGATGTCATTACCGAAATACAGAGCCTAAAGGAAAAACTGAAAATGTGTAAAACTGTCCAAATACTTGGGTCCAGGTGTGTTTTCTGCGTGTCCTGTGTGTAAAATTGTGTTGCTGAATTGTAGTTTCCTTTCTGTTCTTTCCTGTTGAGGTTTTGTTTAGTGGTATTTGTTTAAAACCCAGCTTAGAGATTCATTTTTCCCTCCCTAGTAATACCACTAGTAACAGTGGAAAGATCTTTGAGGAACAGTGTGTAGTTGTGGTGAATGGTTGAATTGGGAATTTCTATCCTTCTACGAGAGATCTAAAAACTATGGGAGTCATTTTAATTTGGCTAGAAATGTGGTGTTAGGAATCCAAAATAATTTCTTTAAAACTAAAATCAGCATGAAATACGATGGTGTTTCGTTGTTAGGCGTCATTAAAGGAATATTTCAGCATTCAAGTGTAAAAATTGATATCACTTTTATACCTTTAGACTAAACTGGGAACTAAAACTAGCATCTGATTACATTAGCTTAGCATAAGACTGGCTAGCGGTTTCATGCTAAGGTAGTTGCTACAAGCACCTGCTAGCTGTAGCTTATTTACAACATAGCCATGAGAGCTGGTATTAATATGAATGAGTATATTTCCCAGATACACTCAGCAAAAACGTAACATTTCCACCCCAAAGAGCACGACTTGGCTTCATTGTGCTTCAGGTACAATCAAATATTTAGTTTAGTATCTTTTTTTTTTTTTTAATTTTCTAAATCTGATACAATATTTTTCATATTTCCTTAGTAAAAACTCAAATTTCTAAAATCATTACTTAATGTTTTCAATCATTTTGATTCCGACACACTCTTATTCCTTTTCTAAATCATTCACTGACTTTTGGATTAATTCTTCTTTGCATGCAACTGAAAGTCTTTTCTCCATTCTTTTTGTTTCTTTTTTTCATCATAGTTCTCTATCTATGTTCATTCCTCTGACCTCAATAGTCCTGTAGCAATGGAGACGGATGTCCCTTTGATAGAAGATGTTCAGAGGTTAAAAAAGACAGTTGAGGAGGGCGCAACTCAGGTAAACCTGACTTTCTCTCTGTCTCTTTTTCCCCTTAAAATTACCAAATACTTTAAACACAACTAGCTACAGATAGCAGTTTTATTCATTATTACTATTGCAACTCCAATTCAATAAAAGTTGGGAAACTGTAAAATGCAGATAAACCCATTTTTTATTTGCGGTAGAGCACAAAAAATATTAAGTATTTACACTCAAGAAATATAATGTTAAGAAAATTTTTATTTTTTTTTATTTGATGGTAGACATCATTCATCTCAGACAGTTGGGAGAGGGCCATGTTTAACACTCTGTAGCCCCTCCCTTTTTTTTTTCTTTTTTCTTTTTTTTTTTAAACTGTAAATGTGAGGTGACCCCGTTAATGGACTTTCAGGAGAGGAATGTTGTCCCATTATTGTGCCTTATAGGATTCCAGCTACTGTCCTGGGTCTTTTTTGTCTTTTCCTTTTTTTGTGTGTTTGTTTGTCTTTTTGTTTCATGGTGCACCAAATGTTTTCAGTTGGTGAAACGTTTAGGCTGCAGGCAGGCCAGTTCAGCTTCTACTATGAGCTGCGGTTGTATTCGAATGCAGTATGTGGTTTAACATTGTCTTGCTGAAATATGCAAGGCCTTTACTGAAAGACATATTCTGAATCTGACCACTTGTTACTCTTTTAACATTGAGATTGCCTTTTCACATGTGCAAGCTGTTCTCTAAAAAGAATGTCACATTTCGATCTGTCTGACCATAGAGCAGTTTTCTGGTTTTGGTCCAGAGAAGACCATAGTATTTCTTGATCATGTTCACATATGGCTTCTTCTTTGCATGATAAAGCTTTAATCTGCATTTGCGGCTGGCACGGAGAACTGTGTTCACAGACGGTGAATTGTAGAAGTGTCCCTGAGCTCATGCACTGATTTTCATGGCAGGGTCATGTTTGTTTTTAACGAAGTGCTGCTTGAGGGGTCAAAAGATCCCAGGCATCCAGTGTTGATCTTCAGACATGTCCCTCGCACACAGAGAGTTCTCCAGATTCTGTGAATCTTTTGGTGGTATACACTATAAATGATGAGATCTCCAAGGTCTTCACAATTTTACAACGAGGACAATTATCCTGAGATTGTTCACAATTTTTAGATGCAGTTTTTTGCAGATGTGCCCATCTTTATTTCTAAAAACAAAACAAAAAAAACAACCCTCTCTGTTAGAGGCTTTTTTTTTTTTTTTTTAATGCTCAGTCATGTTACTGATCTGTTTCCAATTAACCCAGTTAGCTGCTAAATGTTCCTTCAGCTGTTTCTTTTGAAGCACCACTAAGTTTCTAGCCTTTTGTTGCCCTCTCCCAACTTTTTGAGGTGTTGCTGCCATCAAATTAAAAACAAGTCACTTTTTTTTTCTTTTCTTAGCATTATCCTTTTTTTTTCCATTTGATATGTTTTCTATAGTCTACTGTGAGTGAAATGTGAGATCAGCAACATTACATTGTTAGCTACAATAGACTACTGGAAAGTGTGTGTGTGTGTGTGTGTGTGTGTGTGTGTGTGTGTGTGTGTGTGTGTGTGTGTGTGTGTGTGTGTGTGTGTGTGTGTGTGTGTGTGTGTGTGTGTGTGTGTGTGTGTGTGTGTGTGTGTTGTGATGGTAGTTTAGAGTTCAGTATTATGCAAATGACTAAAAACTGTGTAAAGTATATTGCATTAAATCTTAACTCAGCTATTGTGTAGTTTGTAACTTGGATCATGATATCTGTCGCTGTCCTGAAGATTATTTAATAATCCTGAAAATAAAAATGAGCCCAACTTTTCGGCTATTGTTCTTTTCTGTTATTCGAACAGTTGCAGCATGAGCAGCGGAAAGAGCGACCCATGATGCGACGCAAATCGGAGTTGCCTCAGGATATCTACACCACAAAAGCCTTGGAGTCCCACCGCAGAGCTGAAGACATGTTGACCACCCACGATGGACTCTAGGTCCCACAATCTGCTGGCTCTTGGTTCAACTAACCCTCCTACACTCTACAGCCATGGACATCTTTTATGCCCGGGTGCCAGAGTTACACTGGTGATCCAAGCTGGGCTTTCCATCCCTCCTGTCAGTCCCCTCCCCCAGAATACTTAGTTTTCCTTATTCCTGCTGCTCCAGCACAGAAAACCTGTATCCACCTCCCTCCAATTTCTGCTTTCTCAGGTTTTTTTTTTTTTTTTTTTTCCTTTATTTGAAGAGGAGTAGTAGTATATGTGTGTGACTTTTAGACTCGTATTTTCTCATCATTTTCCTCATTTGTTCACCTTCCATTCTCCTCTCACGTCACGGTGCGCTCACTGTAAATGTGGAACCTGAGAGTACAGACAGCACAACACAGGTTCTTCATTCCTTCTTACAAATGTGTTCACAATGGATGGATACAAAAAATTAGGAACTGCCTGACTAAACGTCTGAGGATCGTCTCTTAGTCTTTTCTTTGTTTTCTTTCAAAGGGAACAAAAACAGACCCGATTGGTTCAGATAGAAGATGCAACTTTCTGTTACCTGTTGTATGTTTTCTTTATTTTTGCTGTAACACGCATCTTGTCAGTGCCAAGACTGTTGTGTTCTGTTCGATCCATGTTTGTATCTGTGACTTTAACAGGGACACCTGACGTTGTTTCCAGTCACTGGTGTTTTGGGGTTTGTTTGTTTTTTTTATTTGTTGTTGTTGTTTTGGTTTCTTTTTCCACTTAAGACCAAACTGAGGCCTGTCCTTAGCCTTGCAATCTCCCGAAAAGATGGATAGTAAAGACTTAGTTGTCCTGTGGACATCTTGACACTTTTCATTTATTGTTTTGTGCCATATGCCGTTCTTTTGTATGCTTGCTAATTGACATTCATTGGCAATATTTAAAAAAACAAAACAAAAGCAAAACAAAAAAACAGACCATGGTGAAGCCTACAGTTCAAACAATGGTACTGCATGAAAATTGTGTATTTGCTGCCTATATTGTTGGAATTGGTTGTAGCAAGGTGTTGTAAGCTCTCAGTCACATGTAACAGGTGCCTGCTGACTAGAAATGCAGAGCATGGTGCATTCACGTGATGATGTAAGATAGGGTATGAATATATTTATATAAAATAAATGGGGAAAATGTAAAGGGGAATGCAATAGAGGGTGAGTTTTCCTGTGTTGAATAGAGAATTTACACCTGCAACTCAACTTGTTGGTTTTTAGCATTACTCAGAACATTTGCTCATTATGTTTATTGAATAAGTTGGTTTAATATCCTCCAAGAATTAAATATGGAATTGGTTTATTATCGAACAGAAGTTATTCCGATTTTTTTGTTTGTTTGTTTTGATTTTTCAAGCCCTACCACAAGAGTTACCAAATGTAAAGACGTAGCATGTTTGTTTTGCTACCAGTCCTACTTTCACTTTTCTAGTTTGTAGGTTTTATAATTTGTGTCCTTCTCAGCGAGGAAGATTTTAAAAGTTCAGGAAATATTTTCCAGTCAGTACCATTGTTTAAACCAAGGTCTGCTAGAGGTCTTCATATTCGATGTGTTGTATTTCTTTGTATTGTCTCTGGAGGTTAATAGTGTGGATGTCAAGTTCTGGATTTTTTTTTTTTTCTTTCTTTTTTCCGGCCGTTCGGATTGCTCCGCGCTGAAACACGCCGGCGTGAAACGGCCGCAAAAATACCAGATGCTGAAAATAAACTGACATTGTGACTTGGCTTGTTAACTGTATTAATACTGTATTTGCTTGAATGCAAAAAGATGTAAATTAAAACTACCATGTTAAACATGTACCTTTTACCCTGGAGGAATGCCATTCACCAAACTGATTTCTGTTTATGAAACAGTCCTGCTTGCTGGGAGAGATGTTTTAATGAATTTTAATGAGTTTGAGTCAGAGGTCGGAGGTTTCCTTTTAGTGCTGAAAAACAAGTCAACCGTGACGAGAAGAGATGATTTAAAAACGATTTGGTGGCTTGTTCTCTCTGCAGGATCTTCTCAGATCTTTTAATTTTAACATATTATTTCCAAAACATAACTTAAAGTGTCCTTTTTGTATGTCACCTGTACTATATGCTTCATTTAATATTGTATATATGATTTACCTTGTTTCATGTAGTGTTATATATATATATATCTAGATTAATTTTGTACAAATTGTCCCTCTGTACAGAATAAAACATCAATAGCAAGTGAAAGAAGTCAATCTGGCACATACCGTCTTATTGCTCCTCTTTTTGGCTGTACTTTCAGCATCATGAGAATTTAGGAAATGGCTCTTATTTTTATTAAAAGTTTCCTCCTCCATCAAATAACTGAAAAATATCCATGCCCATTGTGTGAACCTATCCCTGTCTTTAGTGGTGTAAAAATTCAAATGAATAAAGAGATTATTTGAATATATATTTTCAACCATGCATCCATTCTGACTTTACTATCCAGACGTCTTGAATGAAATACACGTGATATGCACATTTACCACAGCAGCGATGAAGAGTATCGGCTCACAAAAAACTCATTGATTAATCAGGGTGTTGCGTTACTTATTCTTTTTTACAAATTTACAATCATGCGTTTAAATCTATACACATTATAATAGTGTGCCACACAGGGATGCGCTTCCAAACACCAGATTCAGCAGCTTAAATTTCTGTTACTATAAACTGAAATGAGGATAAATCTGAGGTAATACAAAATATAACTAAAGGCACAATTTGGATAACTTTTATATAGCATAATAATATATATTGAATACTTTTTGGCATAAAAATACATATTTTACATGCATAAGTTTGTGTCAAATGCAGTGTTGGGACTAACGCGTTATTAAGTAACGCGTTACAGTAGCTACGTTATTATTGTGGTAACGAGCACTGTAACTAGTTATTATGCCAAAACCGGGAACGCGTTACCCGTTACTGGGATTTAGATAGGCTCGTTATTCGTTACTTCGTGTGGTGTCTATCGCGGAGCTTCCACAGATTCAATAACATTAGCAAGTGGTGGAGGCCAGCAGGTGGATGAAGGAAAAGGGAGGCAAGAGGAGAGACCCGAAGCGGCCGCTGGTCCGAGAGAGTCAGGTGAACTGAACTTCAGGTAAGAAGTTATGACCTGCAGTCCATCTGAGTCACATATAAACCAAGTTTAGGTGGAGTTTATTTTCGTTATGCTGACTTTTTCGTACTGCGTGCTAGCTAGCATGACGGAGTTTCTATACAGCTGGGTGGGTGCTATGTTACTGATGTTGAACTTTATTTTGTTCATACGGTTAATTATTAGAGTTGCCAACCCTCCCGTAAAAAACGGAATCGTCTCGTATTCAGAGAAAATATCACGTGTTTCTTATTGAGGTGAAAAGGAACATTTTGTCCCGGACTTCAGCTACAATGGAAAAGGCACAAAGCTGGAGTTATTCTGTGTTTACGCTGCACAGCTGCCTCTTCTTCTTTCATTCTCCCCCCTCCCTCTCCTGTTTCTACTTCAATCATGAAACTGATCAATGATCAGCTGATTGGCTTTTCTCTCTTGTTTATTTATCGCCCACTTTGCGCCAGAAAGAGGAAACCAGTGGATGTCGCGCTAAACAACAGCAGCACGTTTAAGCTTGATCAGCTGTTGTTAGAATTTATTTAATATTAATTTCTAGTATCAGCTGATGTTTGCTGGAGCCACAGCTGTAAAGCTGCTGGTCATGATGTCGGTTTGGTTATGTAGTGAGAGGGAAACATGAAGATGAAACCAGGAGATGTCCTTACTGAATCATCAGAGCTGAAGAGGTGATGGAGAAACAGGTTTACCTTTTAGGTGACATGAATGAGTTGAAGGGAAGTTATGAACTGTTTCTGAGAGACAAATAACCCCAGGATCCTTTTTTTACTTAGCTGACAGCTGGTAACTGTGCAGGGGCGGGTCTAGCAAAGTGTTGCCAGGGGTCCATGTAGGGCATTAAAAGGGGAAGGGGGGCACAAGGAAATACTTTCTTATTCTCATTTAAAATGTCTCACTTTTAAAAAAATAATTATCTGAGTCTTGCAACAAACAATTGATAGATTGATACATATATACCATCAGAACAGTGTACATCACTGTCACAACAGGCTTTATGCTTTTTCCTATAATGGTGGCCGGTCTCTAGTCAAAATGCCCAGGACGATTTTTTTGTCCCAGTCCAGCCCTGTAAGCAGCTCATCTGCAGTTGTCTGTTACTTACATCTTCCTATTCAGAAGGCAAGATTTCCAAGTTCTGAGTACAATCGAAAGCACCACGACTGCAGTTTTTGTGTTGGATGTACAAAGCAGGCTAGGATAGAATCAGACGTGGGATTTCTCTCGTGGAAATGTGCACATTATTTTTTCCTTTCTATTGGTAGGTGGCACAGTGCACTTGTGGCAAGTAAGCAAGTTAGAAGACTGTCAATCTTGCTGGGTATCCAGTTACAGAAGCAACACATTAACAAGAGAATTCTGAGTAAAACCAAAGTTACTTTCCCTAGTAACTAGTTACTCCGAAAGTAACGAGTAACTTGAAGTAACTGAGTTACTTTTGATAGAAGTAACTAGTAATGTAACTAAGTTACTAATTTAAAGTAACTTACCCAACACTGGTCAAATGGCATATAGCTGTCTTTAATTTTCCTGCATGTTCTATTTAACCCTTGTGTGGTGTTCATATTTTTGTTACTCAGCCAGTGTTCATGGGTCTGGTGGACCCGCTAGAGTTTTGGCTTTCCAAATTAACACTATCAAACAATTTTATGTTAAATTACTCAACAGATGTTTACTTCATCCCAATTACAAGCCATATGAACAGCAAACATGGTTAATTTTTTCCCTTTACCTTTGTTAGATCACATTTATGAATCAATGTGCTTCTCGTTTTTTGGGTTTTTTTTATAAAATGTTATAAAAAAATAAATCAGTTATAATCAAGTGGAGTGAGTGGAAAGACACAACACATTTACACGTGAAGCAATATGTTTCACAACTAAATGGGATCAGCTGCTCATCAATGGTGACATTAGGCCCAGGTTTGTAAGACAGGGGGAGGTGGTGCACACACTTATCCCACACTGTCCTGATGGCAGCTAGCTTGTCTCTCTGCCGTCGAGCTGGTCTGTCGTCTCAGTTATCAAAACGGATAATCCTGGAAATTTTGTGGAAGTTTTCCAGAAACATTGATGCACGGAAAGGTTCTTGCCGGTTTCTGCATCCCACAGGGATTCTGTGGATTCCCCTTTGGACCTGAAAACTCCTGCAAGGATAAGAACCCCAAAGTAGGCCTTTGGGGTTCTTAGATCTCCTTCCACCTCTCTCCAAAAACACACCTTCCTTCTAGATTACTGGAATCTAGAATAATTTTCTGGATGGAATCTGGGATGAAAAGCTAAAATGAAGACTTGATGTCCTGCACATGAGTAACTGTCAGCCGTGTTGGCCCTGGCTTATCACAGTAACAGCTCTGCAGGGTGGCTCATTTCTTGGGCAAGAAGACCATTCAGTTTCACCAGTTATTGACGTCCATATTTCTTCACTTGCTGACTGGTGGGCTTGTTCTGGTCCTGGAGCTGGCTGCAGATGGGGTACTCGTCTTCGTTTTGTTACTAAATGGTGCTCAACCTCATCCTCTTCTTCAAAATCACTGTAAGACTCTGAATTTTCAGAAATGTGAAATATTCTGAAACCTCTTTGTCAACATCATCATCCGAAGCCCCTCTCTCTTCCAAAATTAATTGGATGGCCCTCGCAGCAGATAATCTTTTGCCATCTTGATCAGTTGTGATAAAGAACCACACTGGCAAAGTCTTATTTATAGTATTATGCCCCTAATTTGCAGGAGGGACAGGGAATGATAAAATAAAATTTGGATCCCTCAAGAAAGAGGGTAAAATGTGCGGGAATGTCAGAGCAGACGGTGTTGATAGTTGAATTTTTAACAATGTTGCAACTTTGTGCGGAGCAGGAGGGGAAGAAAACACTATCAGCAGCACCAGAAAGGAGGAAGACAGAGTGTGGGAACACAGGACATACACTTTCAACACTTTTATTAGACCTGGGTCCAGTGGACCCGAACACCTTGTATGTAATGTAAATGCGTGGGGGGAGGTACAGTATGAGGTCATTGAAAATTAGTTCGGATTTATGTTCTTCACAGAAAATAAGCCAAAGCCAATGAATTTCAGGTTGAAAAAATAATTAATTGTTGAATTTTTCTTTTGAGAAAAACTGAAAACGGGTCTCACAGACCCGAACACCATACAAGGGTTAAAAGCAAAAAGGGACAAAATTACAGCCAGCATCAACTTAAAACATGTTGATTAAATTTTTACGTCAACAGGCAAGTAAAACCTCTGGCAGAGCGTTGTTTTGGCCACAAGGGGGAGGTAGATCACTGAAAATCGCTTGCTGTAGTCGAAGAAGATGCACAGAAACATCTGCAGTACCACTTAAAACTATAAGCATCTCAGCACTGATGCAGAAGTGCAGGCCATCCAGACTGTCTGGATGCATTCGCAGTAAATAAAAGCCAATATCATTCACATCTCAACCAAATAGAAATTTCTCATAATCAATCCCTCACACACACATTGCAAAGAAAATGTCGGTCTTGCTTCAAACAACAGCAGCACCGCAATACGACGAATTTATCAGTGCTTACTGTGAAGCATGTTTGCAATCAGTGTTTGTCATTATTATCATTATTATTTTTATTGATGTTTTTGTTATTTTCCAATATAAAAAATGCAAAAAGAGAGCCAATATATTACCTGACTTGATTATGTGGAGATTGTTTGTTTTTCCTTGCCAGTTGGCTGTGTTGCAAACGCACATATTTTCCACTTTGCAATTTCTTTAGCTGAAACAAAAACAAAAAAGCCAACTATAAAAGTTTGACAGGTGTGATTTTTTTTTTTCACCAACAACGTGATTTCCAAAAAGCTATTAGCTGACAACTTTGGATATTTCAGCATGATGTGCAGTATGTCATTAAAAAATGAAGGAAACAAAACAAGAAGTGGCAGGCCTAAAAAGAAACTACAGTATATAGACTAGTACTAGTAATGTTAACTAAAGCCTCATCAAAAATCATCAGGGAGAAAAGGCTGAATTATACAAAGGCCAGTTTATACCAGAATTGGACTGAAAAACCAGTGACAACAGTTCAAATCATGGTGGAGGTCACGAGAGAGGTAAAGCAATGAGTGTCTACAGCCATCTGTAAAACACTGTGGAGACTCTATCATGATCTGTGGCTCCCTTTACGCCAGTGGTGTTGGTGTTATTCCCAAATTTGATGGGGTCATAAAAAGAAACGTATCAGATTTTGATCCACCGTTGATACCATCTGGTATTGTATCTTATCTGCTATATTTCCATATTTGTTTACACATCTTCCAATAAATCACTGCATTTTCCAGGTAAAATATGATATCATAAAGAAATGAGGGGTGAGTTTTTACAGCACTGTAAATGAATACCCAAGATTGTGAGAATTTATCATATTTAGGTGGCAAGTTTTAAATATTTTCTATTTATATTAAGTAGATATCATACTTGTTTTTTACTTAAATATATGTGGCATCACATCAAACAGTAATAAATGAATATCTTTGTTAATAGAACAGAATAGAATAGAATAATCACTTCTAGGATATAGAATGTATAAGTTATGTACACTTAAGAATATAAATGAAATTTGTCTATATTATTAGTAATAAAAAACAATTTATTGTGTAAAAGTAGGTTAATACTCGAAATTTAACTGGAAATTCTGTAACTAAAAATCAAGAAAATCTTGCAGAAAGAGTCAACATGTGATTTATTTCATTATTTATATCTTATTTCATCTGCCAGTTTTAGTTATGCAGTTATTCAGTGTAGTGACTTCATGCTTCTGCACTGAACAGATTGGATTTGAGAAAGTGGTGTGTACGTATGTGTGTGTGTCTGTCTGCAAATTCTCTTCACTTGGAAAGATAGAGAGAGAAAATAGGGACTCACTCTTTTTTTATTACTGCACGTGCTTTCTGGAAAACTTCCTGTTAGTAATGAGTGTTTTGTTTTTGATGTCATTGTCTTCCTGTAACAGTTGGCTGTAGTAGCTTATCTCCCTTTGCAGAAAGAGTATTAAATCTTGATCTTACTAAAGGTGAAGATGAAGTCACGAAGGATTGGTGAGCGGAAGGCCAAGTGTAAACAAGTCTGTTTGTTTTTCGCAAGAGGATGATTTCAAGGAAAATAGACATTGGTTGTTCCCCAGAGACATTTCGGGAAGGATCTGCTGCCTTGTCCTGAGCTGACACCGCTGATGAAAATAACCCCGAAGTACAAAGTTGGCCCGAGGGTCCAATGTTGTAAACTCAGACTAACTTCATTAATAGAAGGTAAGTTAGGTAGAGAGCGAACAGGGCGCTGATTGTACTTCAGCATTTTACTTGTTGAGGATGCAGCACTAAAACCATCGGTACAAAATCATCAGCCTATGTGTGTCGTCTCTGTGTGACTGATGCGTTTATATGATTACAATCTGATGGGTCATGATCGCAGTCATGCACAGTTTATATTATTGCAGCACCTCCAGAACAATTGGATAATAAGGTAAAATTAGATTTTTATTACATTAAAAGTTACCAAAACAATCGACTTGGACAGTTTACATCTTCTCACAGTATGTTTGACGTTATTCTGTTGTGGTTGCGAAGAGCCACAGGCACACTTTTACAAGCTCTGCGATATAAATACTTCCCATGTCCAACAATAAAAGTATGACAAATGTAAAACATAAACATCACATTACAATACATATGTCTGCATTATTGTATTGCATTTTATTATTAAAGGTAACCACCAGTATTCCATTTTATCCAATCAGTTTAGCCCAGATTTGATGAGATGAGACCCACTAAGGATATTTCCAAGGGACTTGTGACCAAGTAGGCAGCAGTAAAAGCTGTAGACAGTATAATATAAAAGATACAAAAGCAGATAATGCTAAAACAAACATGAGGGTAGGTTAGATTACAGATGTAATATATTTCTTATATGTTCAGGTTTTGTACATAAAAATGCATGCTGAAACATAAAAGCATCCCACGGCTGCTTGTAATCCTATTTTACGTCCGATGGAGACTGCAGGAAATTGAAGATTTAAGCCAAAACAGCAAGATTACAATTACATCCAGATGATACGCAGTCACGAGCCGAAATGCGAAGATCTAAATTGTCACATGTCAACATCAAACTGTAAAAAAGCTAAATAAATAGGAGAGCTTTAGTGTTTCTCTGATGCCCTTATTTGGCCTGGAGAATCAGTTGTTTTAGTGCAGCTGCCAAACACTTCTAAGCAGAACGCCTTAATGTACTGTGACTGCAGTTATAATGAAGGATTATCGGCTCAATTTCTGTGAATGATTCTGTATATTAACTGTGACCTGATGAAAACCTGCAGTCTGGGTGTCAGCCTGCTTCTTTTCTCGGGGCTTATTCAGCGGGATCATCGAGGGTTTGCTTATATCACCAGTTCTCAAAGTGGGGTCTGGGGACCATGACGAAAAAGATAATTTTGTAGGAATGGTAACAGAAAGGGACCATGTACCAAAAAAAACCATCACTATCACTTACCTCTGAAGAGTTTTAGGTTGAAAGGGTTTAGAATGCAAAAAGGGTAAATGGCATGTAGGAATACAAAAGTAGTAAGCATTTAGAAAACAGACGTCAGGATTATGAGGGGATTTGTACATTTTACCTTCCTTGCAAGAGTCCCCATGTCCCCTTAAGTGCAATCACTGATCAATTTCTTAACCCTCTCAAGGCAGGCGTTGCCGATTTACAACAGTTAAAAACTAACAACCTGATTACCCCACATACATATTTTATGAGTTCTTTTTACTCAGAAGTACCGCTGCAGGACTTAGTTGTGCATTAGCAACAAAAAGTTTAATTTGAGCCTGAGAGGGCTAAAGACAAAGATGTTTTACTGACGGTCCCAACATTATATGCTAGAAACACAATACATTTTATATGTCATCACATTTGGTTTCTCTGTTTATATTTCTAACTTGACCAACATTCCATAGACTCGCCCATAGGGATTATAATCTTCTAGGTCCAGTCCTTGTACAGACTATGAATGCAGAAATTGAGTGAAAACCAAATTGAAGTCAAAAAGCAGCAGAACACCTTCACAAAAGGAAAAGGCTGGAATACTGCTTTATATTTTCAAGGAATTTAACATTGCACTAACTGATACTCTTGTTTGTAAAATGTATTGCAGGAATAAAGCCAATGCTGAAATTAATTCTTACTGATCCCGGTCCTCTGTCAAATCCCACAGCTTCTCCTGGGATTGTGTATCGCAGTGTGTTTTCCTGCCAAGTTGTCCTCACCTGCCCCTACCTTACTCACAGGTGGCTCGGAGCCAAGCCTGACAGACTGCTGGAAGGGAAACTAGCCACCATCTGGAATATCACAGCCTGCCAGAAACAACCGAAGCCAGCTCACCGACAAAAGTTACATTTACGTACTATTGTGTGTGGACCAGTATGCGTCTTTTAAAAGTAAAGCTATTTCTTTATTATTTTATCCACACGGAAGAAGTGATATTAAAATCCATTTGATGTAAGATAAAGTGTTAAGTAAATGCCACATATATGTAGCATTTACTGCATATATGTGGCATTTACACACATGGAAAAAATGCACATAGGGAAAAAATGCAAAGCTTAAAGGGAATACCGTACATTTAAACAAGCACATATTTCTAATACCTTATGACAGAAAACACACTGTAGGGGATCTGAAGTGCTGGTTATGATTTCTTTCTCAAGCCACAAGTTGCCATGCGCATATTTTGTGCCTCATTAGTATGTATAATTTTCTTTTTCAGTCCCCTTTTTGTTTGCCAGGAACTCCAGGCTTACAGTGTAAGCTATTATGCATGCTTTTTTGGCGTAAACAACACTTTTTTTTCTAATATAGAATATCTACTGTATAGGAGCCACCCACAGAGTGTCATATCCACGGATCTTCTTCTGCTTGTCTCTTGGGGATGAGACACTTTTTTTCTTTTTACTTAAATTAGCATATTCAAGCTATTACAATTCATATGCACTCTTTTATGTTTGCTTGTTTCAAAGGTGAAAGGAAGACACAAGAGCTATTATGCAGATGACATGGTTTGCATGTGTAAGGCTGCGTATCGGGATTCGTCCTAAAATCTCCAAATATCAGTGAAGCTGAAATGTTTTACAGGAGCGAGAAAAGGTTCAAAAACAAGGTACAGTGCTGTGGGGCTGAATAAACAAATATTAAAATAATGCCATGAGTCCATCCATTTATTCTCTTCTGGGAGAGCTGGAGCCTATCCCAGCTACCATAGGGTGAGAAACAGGGGACACCCTGTACATGTTGCCAGGCTATCGCTGGGGCTTACAATAATGCACTGTACCATAATCTGGTGCTCTACATTTCTCTGAACATGTGTAATGCAAAGCAATACAATACTGTACACCCACAGACACACATGATACCAGTAGTTTTTTTTTTATTCTTTTTCGATTTTTCTTGCTTTGAGCTGATGTAACCAGTACATTTCCCCAGGGTGGGATCAATAACATCTCATCTACATGTCATTATGTTTTGAGTTGACATAGATCTTTCACATTTGATGACCCACATAAGTATCAGACAGCTTGCATAAATAAAAACAAACAAACAAAAACAAAGAAAAAATAAAACGTATGAATGAAGCAGAGAGAAGAAAAATTATGCTCATGTCGAATTTTGACTTGATTAGAAATGCAGGATTTCAAGTGGATAGGAAAACCTTGAAATTATTTGAATGTCATGTCACAAATAAGCTGTAATATTGGAATGTTTACTCATCAATAACCCTTAAAATACCGTCATGATAACTTAATTCGTGACAAATGAAAGAAAATTGAATACTAATCCATGGAAAACATGCACGGCAGCATTTTACTTACCTCAAAAGCCTCAGTGAAGCCTCGATGAACTGCAGCCAGTAATTGCAGATAGCTCAGCGATTTTCCTGGCTTAATCCTACAGGGGGAGTTGTTACTCTACAGGTACTGCAGCACCTGGATGAAGGGAGGAAGAGAAAGACGAAAGAGGGAGGAGAGTGCAGCTGAGGTGAATGGCGAGATGGAAGCCACAGCCCGAAGCCTCAACACAGTCTGGAAGGGTAATCTAATCAGGTTTTTCCGAGACTCTCTTATCCCCATCTCTCACACACTTTCTGGGAAATAAGATGAGCTTATTCTTCATTTTTTAAGTGATCTTTTCCGTTTCATTATCTTCAAATACTTATGTAAAGGTATGAAAACAAGAGATAAACATGCCTGGGTATCCCCTGCAGGAAGTCTAGAAATCTAGACAGGTTTCAGGATATTTACTGGCACGAAAATCACAGAATTAAGGTAATTTAATTTAATGCTGATAGCGAGTCAGGACAATACTGTGTGTTTTAGTGTACATGTAACAATTTCGGGTTGGAGAATGGGTCATATACAAGCTTCTACCAAATAATATATCAGAGTATCTAGAAAAGTCTTTAAGAGACAGCATTTACCACAAAGGATTCAACACTTTCTCCACACTGTGTAGACAGAACAATCCCAGCGGGAAAGACTGACCCACAGGATAAAGACATTATCTACTATTTTACACCAGAAATGTCATATGGGCTACTGAAGAGTGCGGCTGTTAAAGCTGTCATAGTTACTTACCAGCAATAAACCACTTTACTGTTCATCTCAAAGCAGTTAAAGAGTATAACACCAAAGCAGACCTCTTCATACATTTCTAAGACCCACATTTCAGTGCTAGTTGCAGAATTTAGCAGCTGCAAAATTGCTGCTGACATGTGCACTGAATTTATATGACTGACATCTTCTTACATCCTTTTTTTCTGCAGCTGTTAAAAGATGGAAAGGTTTTATTATAAGTTGTGTAAAAACACAAGATTATCCAGATAATCAAGAATAAGAAAACTAGTTGTAATTGTTAACAGTTAAAAATTTCTGCTATTATTTTAGCATTGCAAACAATATTACAAAAGTATAATACTGTGTTTATTATGTGTTCTTGACAAAACACAGACTGGATTCTTGTTAACTTATACATACAATCTTGTCCTTGTTTAATACTTTTTCTTATATAAAAACCGAACATTAAAAGAAATTTAAAAAAAACAACCTGTGATTAGTGTTTAACTGTGATATATCACCAGAGCTGAATTATCATTGGATTTTCTTGAGAAATGAACAGAAAATTCTTCAGAAGCCAATTTCTATAATTGCTTTGTTTTCAGATCTAACTTATTTTATAGCAAAGCTGTCACGGCTGCCGGGGCGAGCCGTGTGGTGTAGGAGGAAAAGGACCCAAAATGCAGGCAGTTGACTGGTGATGAGAGTGACGTTTATTTACAGAAGTGGCAGTGACAAAAACAGGCAAAGAAGGGTGGGGAGCTAACCGAGACCTAAACTGGAGGAAACTAAAAAACAGACCTGAACATGGGACAGAGAACAGAGGATGCAGAGAGACGTAGAACACACTGACTTACGCGGAGTTACACAAAGAAACACAGACGATCCAACGACGAGCAGAGGCAAATACACACTATAAATACACACCAGGTAATGAGGAGATGACATGCAGGGATGGACACAACTGAAACTAATGGACATAACGAGAAGCAGACCTACAAAGTAAAACAGGAAACACGCAGAGCACAGAGAGAAGACACAGGTAGGGATGATAAACACGACAACCAAACCCAAAGAACTAATACAAAATCAGAATAAATACCAAACTCAAGATGAAGCCAAAAGGAAACACAAAAAGCTGGGTCAACGACCCAGGACCATGACAAAAGCACATAAAAAGAAAACATTTCAGTTAACAGTCACCAATTAAAAGAATCCGCATTTAAAACTTGTATATTGTTGTGCACTGACAAACAATTTTCTCTGATAAACACATCTCAAAGCCGTATTGGGTTGATGGCTTGTTGTTTACAACATTTTTGGGGGAGCCACAACACTCATAGTACATTCACAGTGGTGTGGATTAAGCATTGTTTGGCCAACGCTAACTAAATTTTATTTAGCTTACACGTCTCCCGTTTTTATTTATGAGCTATATATTTTATTTGTTGCACTGGAGAATCTACTGTCAAGGCCGGTAGATCCACAAGTGTGTATTTTAAATGGCTCAACAGTTACATTAGTGTTCGTCCTTAAACTTGTTCAACTGAACATAGTTAAAAGTTATCTAAGTTTATGTTCAAAGACTTTGAACACGGCAGATTTGATTCTATAATTCTATATATTCTTTATAAATAAACTATTAAAAACTGTCATTTTTAAGATAACATCTCTAAATGCAGAGGATGTCAAAAACATTAAAGCAGGTGGGGTTGAGCAACAGAAGACCACACCCTTCTGGGAAGTGGGGACAAAATCACACAAAATTCGACAAAGCAAAAATGTAACATTACAAATTTTACTTGGTCTAATTTATGCTGTGGCACTCAGATGATAGGGTCAGAATTTGATCCAAACCTTGGCTTAACCAGCAGCTGCTGGTGTTGTAATAGAGTGCAAAGCTTTTGTGACACACTGTGAGATCTTTAGTGGCACTTGTATATTATCCAAATACCAGAGCGTGAGCATAGTAGTTAACAATGACCATTCCTTTAAGTGAACTCCATCCAAATAAGTGAGTTCTGACGGAAAACTGAGATTTGCTATTATAGTGTGTTTAACAAAGTGATTACGTCCAACAGTGGCTTTACTATATAATCTGTTGTAATAGTGACAATGTATTATGTCCTTGTATGATCCTGGGATCATGTAGCATAACATAAGCTGAAAGAACAGGCCCCTGGAAAAAGAAATGCATTTTTTTGTATGTTTTTTTTTTAAATCAAAAAAAGTCTCATAGCGGACAGCCTAACAAATATTGTCTCTTTTTTACAACTTCAGCAACAGATTCAGTAATCCAGAATCCTGTACAGGCATGTTAAAGCCAAAGTATTGATCTTATCTATTTACATTACATACAATTTCCTAATGACTGTTCTGTTGACTCATTTAAGGAGACAGAACATGAAAGTCCCGAAGTCTCAAGCAGCCACAGAACAACTTGTTAAATCGAATGACAACTATAGCCTAACAACATAACCCAAAGAAACAAATGGAAATATGACAGCTTAGCTCTCTATCTAACACGAACAGGTGAAAAACAACTCAAATAAATGGCAGCTCGCCCCGCCACACTCCTTCAGCCTGACAAGCAAAGAACCACAGGTGTGGCCTGCTGATATGAGAGAACTGGAAACACTGTTAAAATCAAATCATTTCCATTATAAAGTTACAGTCATTCTAAAATCACAGGTTGCTGAATCCCTGGGAAATTTAGCTCTACTGTAGCCTCGTGTTACCTTCAAATGCCTTCTATATTGTCAGCGACTCGGGTTTCATTCCCATGCAACTAATTCTGAGTTAAATAATTACAATAATGTTGCATCACAACAGATTTTTCTCTTTCAAATAAAAAAGCTGAATGCAGCAGTGATGGAGGAAAAAAAACAGTGTCTGTCTATAACACACTCCTCCTGTGCGTAAGCTGCCTTTCTGACATTTTTTTCTACTTCTGCATTTACATCTCCCGCTGATTCGTCCATATGGTTAACATGTTGGACTTACTGCACATGTTGTGTTCTCATCCATGTCTCGCACATCTCCATCACTTTCCAGTCAGAGATGAAACAGAATGGTAATGGACAACATATTTTAAAGCTACTGATCAAGCCTGCTTCAATCTGTAATCATATGAAGGCTCGCAAATTTTACGAGGCATCTGTGGCGAACATCTGAAGACATTCAATGTAAATGCATACTGCTTCATGTATATGTCTTGATTACGGGAGGTTAATGGGCTGAGCTATAATTATCACGTTGATGAAAAGGTAAGCAGTTCATACTGACACTCCAGTAATGACCATGTTTGTAGAATTATATACATCCACATCCTACATGACGTGACATACGGATAATTTAGGTTTGGCTGGGGAAGCTGAAGTGAACGTCGGAGTCATTCAGTTTTTTAGATGCCCTTCCATAACCTGAGGATGTGGGTTCATTTATGTCTTTTATTAGGTGAGAAAGGGTACTATTTTCTTTTATGAGCCAAATATCCTGGAGATTTGAGTCAGATTCAAGGCACCTGGTGATGGGAAGGATGAAAACTTTATTCATCTTTAACTATCTTTTTTAGTCTTGTGTATAGTTATTAGATGTCTATATTCCTCTTTGAAGAGGCAGGGCTTTAAAGGGAAAACAGTACAGATCAGTAATTGCTAGAAAGTTGGCAATAATCTCCCATATCCATAATGACAGAGAACATATATTTCTAGTGTTTTAAAAGTTGAAATCTTGCAGCAACGCAAACATCAACGTACAGAAACCTATTATGACCAATTAACTATCACTGGAAGTTCTTTAGAAAAGAAAAAAAAGCAACATTTAACAGACAAACAAGCCTCTTGGGTGGTATACAGACTCTGAGAACACATGACAGAAAACCTGCTAAAACATAACATGTAATCATTGGTGTTTCGTATGTTTATGTCAAATTAATGAGCACAACTGCCAGTAAAGTCCCAATAAAATTCGGCTTTCACTTCTTAGACAGATGTTGAAGATGATGGTGCAAGCCAATACCTGCATACTTATAAAGTGTCTCCTGGTGTGCTCATTTAATATCCACGCCATCATCTGGTGCAAATATTGATACCTTATGTATAAACTGCAGGAAGCTGATAACAACATCAGCATTGGTTCATTATCTTAGCAGTCTTGAAGATACATATATGCAGCAGCTTAGAATAAGAAAATGTGAAGAAATTGTAGGTTTCTTGTCACACATGCCACACACCAACATAGTCAGACCAGACATTAGCCAGTAACGTAACCTGCTACTCACTAGTATAAAGTCTCTGTGATGGTGGATTGTGCCGTGTAAGAACAGATCATCTGATTTTCTGTGCACTGACCATTAACTAGCAGGCTTTCTGTTTGCTGCCTCCTGCACGCTCCAGGCAGCTCCCACACCTAACCCACACAAAGTATTCCCAGTAGTGTGAACATGTCTAAAACAGACTATTTCCTGCTGTGTGCAACATGTGAGAAAGGACAACTGTGCAAAACAACAACCTTGTTAGCTGAATCTTTATGTCCAGTGGCTTTTCCATTGTAGCGTCTCTCATTATTAAACAGAGGTGGCACACCGAGTCAGAAGTTCACAGTGAGCTTGAATTTTGTGGCCAGATCATGTATTTCTGTGCTCATCTTCATGTGTGGGGGTTCAATGGCTCCACTTAATAATAATGGATTGGATTTATATAGCGCTTTTCAAGGCACCCAAAGCGCTTTACAATGCCACTATTCATTCACTCTGGCTTATTTGAGTTTTTGTAACACCAATCTGAGGTTATATCTTAGTGTCTGTTTTTATTGATCCCATGACTGTCACAACCAAGACAGGACACCAAAAAGTCAAAGCCTTAGACATGCAAGACTATCCATAAATGCTGGGTGATGTTTGGTGCTTCAGAATTTAAATCAAGTTCACAGGAGCCAAGCTGCCTCTCTATGCAGCCGCGCCATCACCCAAACAGCAGGGGTATCGAGCCGACATTCACTCTAATTATAAATCAACCTCCTGCTTAGTCTCCTCAGATTGCTCACACTGTTCTCGCTCTCTTCCTCTCTGACACTCACTCTTTTTTTCCTCTCAGTCTCTCTCCTACACTCTGTCTCTCTTTCTCTCTCTCCCTCTCGCCCACGTCTATCTGCAGCCAAATGCTGGTTCATCCGAGGTAAATCTGCACCGGATGAACAATCACCACCACAGTGGATGCAGTTTAGACCAGATTCTGAAAACTTCTTTTGAACAAACAGGTGTTCTGTCTGCAGATGGACCCCTCAAACATGTTTCTAACATTTAATTACAGCTGGTTGTATGAATGTCACTGACAAGTAAAGGTCGACATCTTTACATGGTAGCTTCGCAACCTGTAATTCTCATGCCTTCAATACCCCGCCTGACAGTAACACGCAGAACTGGAGATGTACCCTGTCATTATTAGTATATTGATGACGCACTGAACCTTCCATTAGTGGGCACATGGAACACATTGTAAAGTGTGACCTTAGGATGGCGCCAGATGAGAGGACATTTCAGATTTGACTCATTCCAGGCATACCTGTCAACTGCCATGAGTTTATGAGTCCTTAGCCTCACAAGCATCGCGATATTGTGGTTAACATATCATCACAAAACTTCACAGCAATCCCTTTGTGGTAATTCTCTCTGGACAAAGTTGTTTGATAAAAAAGCACAACTGGTTGATAATCTCATCCTTGCCCAATCCCAAATGATTTCAACATTAATGTAACGTTCAAGTTAAAAGTTCCATTTTTTTAGGAGTTATTTATCAACCATACCACTGAGTGTTTCTATTTCATTTCCTGCTGTTGTGAAGGTAATAATGGGGCACTATGTCATGTTGTTAAGGGATTCCCTGGATGCCTAGTCCACTGACCTGATCTGTAACCAGGTCACAATCCTCCTGACCCTGGTGATTTGGCCTGTAATGCCTAGTGTCGCAGTGGAATAAAATCTGCATCTCACGTTAATCTGTCCTTAATTACGGCAAACGTGAGCTTTGCAATGTGGCACAGGGTGTCACTTTTTAAGGACAAACATCTGATGATTCAGTGTTGATACGTGCATGAGGGTTGCTCATTTGAATGCGTGCATACTTCTTCTTATTATAATAAAGACCATGCAAATCTCAACCGTTTTAAGGGAAAAGAAAATCCAGAAGGGTGGTGATGAGAGTCCTACCAGTTATTAGTGACAATCAGTGCATAGATAAGTCACATGAGCCAATGATACTATACAGCATTTAAGCCCCAAGAGTGTGCGTATAACCCGAGATGACCCTTCCAAACTGGAGCTCTAGTAAACAAGTTTGACTAAACAATTAAGTCAAAACCAGTGTACCAAAACCAAACCAACCACACTTACTGGTTTTGGGACATGTGGGAAATGTCTGTCTACAAATCCATGAGGAAATAACTGACTTGCATATCTGTTTTTCCATAACTGTCCCCTTTGCCTCTCCAGTTGTCTAAACCACACCCTGAGGTGAAACAAGTCCAGAAGAGTGTGGGGGGCCCTGCATTGTGGTGGCTGAGCTTAGGAAGGATTTAAACACTACTACTTAGCAGCTCTTAACCCCACTGACCCTTTTCGAACTAATACAAATCCTGTTGTGCGAGAGAATTACATTAAGCCCTTGCTTTGAACCCAGGCTTCAGTAAGCACATGGACAAGAACATTTATGCTAGATTGTTAGCTCTTAGCATAACTTGGTAGGTTAACTATGAGTTTTCTATTTTGATGTGTGCCGCTGATGTTGCTGTGCTAGACTGCAATGAATTGGTGGAGACATGGACCACACTGAGTTTTGTTTCTTTAAGGTTTTAATGATGGTAACTTTTGATGTTTACTGCTGGCCCCTGATCACTGAAAAAGTGATATGAAAATGCAAGTGTGCATCAGTGGCTTACTCAAGTTGTCTGATGGTCTGTCATTTTGTTTATAACCGTATTTCTCCCTTTTACACACAATCTAAACAGAGAAGCTCAGCATCATGAAGTCATCCCATAAATTTCCTGATCTCACCTCTTTTAGCTGGGGCTGAAACAAAGTGGAGCCTGTGCAACAGGTGCTGGAAGGGATTCTTTTTTCCCTTTTTCTCACTTCTGAAATGATCCAGAGCGCGTTTTGTGAACAGAATGCAGTTTTCATACACAGACAACTGGCAGATGTAGTGCTGGGGCCTTTAACAATTTACATGACAGCAAATTAATTGTAAAATATAATAACAGCCCTGTAGACACACACATCTTTTTGTTCCATTTTAGTTACACACTCTAGGCCTTTGCAATACCCCTGTGACATCATCCTGCTTTGAAACCTGGAGTTCTATTATGTTAACATCTTTTGGGGGGTTTTTTGTTTTGCTTTTTGGGATGTTGACATTGATTAAATGATTATGTTTAGTTAGAAAAAGGCATTTCTTTCTTCAATCCTAGAGGTTGATGTGCATTTTATACATTATTTAGATTTGTCATCAAGGTGGATGCTTTCATTAATTTTGTTAAGCAGGCCTGGCTGACTTGTCAGCCCATATGGCATGCCCCAGGTGATTATGAATAGGAAGTCTAATTTTTGTCTATGGTGCACTTCTGCATATGATACAACCACGACCCTTGACTGTCATTAATCTTCACATAAAGCGTGATCAAACAATTCTGGGGTGCGCCTCTTACAATGAAAAAACCTGGTCAGATTTAAATTGTGCTGATCTCCTACCATCCCATAAACAGTGTGACTGCATTGTCTGTTATTTTTAGAAGTCCTGTTATGTCCCCTCCTACTTGTAATGCTTGATCTTCTCCACTCTGCCACCACAGAAAACTTTAAGCTTGACTTTTGTTTTCGACAGGCAATTTGGGCCAAATAGAGCAGGTGGCAACCAAAGATTGAAAACCAAAGATGGCATATGCAGTAGGCTCTGTGCCTACACGCGTTAGCAATATACACGTTAGCATCTTGCTAAATTAGGACATTACAGGAAAAGTCCACATTGACAGTTTTACTGTTGTGTTTATGGTGCACATGGTGAAAAGTGACAGGTTGCAGGTGGAAATCGACTCAAAAATGATTTGGTTTAAAGAGAAGCCAATGTTTCACGTTTAAGCCCTCTAGAAGTTAGCGCTCCATGTAGCCGAACTGGAAGCTGTCTGGACATAACAGAGAAGATGGCCTTGAAGGGGAGATTTAAATTAGAGTTTTTTTGTTGTTCTTGTAAATTTTTTATTCACACCTTTTATATGACGTGTGGGCTGAGTCTCATAGTCAGGTAAACACTTGATTGTTATGATCTTTGTTTCTTTCTTTGTTCTATTTCTTTCTGCAAAATCAACAAATCCACAACCTCTTTTTTTTCACTTACAGCTGCCAAAATAAATTAAATCAATTTTAGAAGAATTTATGCAAATTCAGTAACTTGGAGTCAAAGAAAACGAATACCAGGTTGACTCTTAAGCAACCACGGTGTTATACCGGAACCAGTGTTGTTATAGCTGAACTGAGTCACTGCATTTGTTAACCACTTGCCGATTCTTCCAGTAACAGTATCTTTGCATCACGTCTCTACTGGAAATGCATGACTTCAGTGTAAGTTGAGACAACTCTGATGCAACAGCACATCACAAAAGCATGCCTGTTTTCATGAAAACCTTATCCCAGACACTGAAAACAATTAGTCACGAGCCAGACATTTAAAATAAAATTTCCTGTAAATCGTGATGAAAGAGCCTTATGTTGCACAAGTAAACACTAAAAATGAAAGAAAAAGGTCCATCCAGCTTTTTGTACCAAAAATGATCCCTGTGACTAAGTATCTCGAGGTATTTACTTGCTCTTCCTGTCTTTTACAGCAATTAAGTTGTACAAGACAGCTTTGAATTTGTGCAAGTAACTATAGCTGTGCACACTGGCCGTCTTGTTGTTTTTTAAACTCACCTCACAAACGCAAACCTGAACATTTTGGCTAATGTGAAAATCAACCATGGTCTCTCATTCACTCCATCTCTTCAAGGGCAAGCTGTTGGGCTGACATTCAAAAGTTCTTTTTTTCTGGCAAGGGAAAGCTGTTTTAGGTTAACAGCCCCCCAGATTCTTGGAAAGCTTCATATTGTAGGCTATAGAAAGAGGGCCTCACTGCATAGTTTATGGAAACCTCAGGGAATAGTTCACAGTAAATGGAAGAAAAACAACAGAGTGCATAGGCCAGGACACAGAATGTGCAATTTTCTCTGTCAATTTGCATCAAACTCCAACATTTAAGACAACATTAATGAGAAAATTAAGTGCACTTTGAGCATCATCTGATAAACACAAAGAAAACTGAGAGGCTAATCTGTGGGGAGAGAGCAAGGTCTAACATAAGCTAGTTAACAAATATGCTGGCTCTCACACATGCCGAGCACGTACCCTCCACATACGCTCTGCTTCTCATTAAGCTCACTTACATGCTTCTCATTATGTTTGGGCCATCCTTTCCCTAGGCCTATAGCCTTATAGCTATTTATGTGTCAACTGAATTACCACGGAGAAGCATCTCTGTCTCACATGAATGTCTACTTCTTCTTCAGCCCGGTCTGATGTGTAACTCAACATGTGATCCTCCCCTGATCCTCGATTAGCCTTAACTGTCCCCCTGTGCTGCCTATATACTCACCATAAACTGTTAATACATTGAGGGCTAAGATGGTCGAAAAAAACATGACCCGGATTAAAGAGTTTGCTTGTGCATCGTCACATGAAAAGGGCAAAAAATGCCTAATTTTAGAGATAGTATTCATTTTACATGGTTGAAGTTCAGTTCTTTCTCATGACTGTTGCACCCCCCCCCCCCCCCAAAAAAAAAAAAACAACAAAACTGGCTAATCTCAAGGCAGCGAGTGTACGAGTCTGTCCTCGTCTGAACTTTGAGGTGGATAAAACGGCGAACACACAGCTGAGTCCTGCTGCTGCGTAGCCTCTCTCTCACTCTCTCTTCCTTTCTTTCTCTCTTTCTGCTCAGCATTAGCTTTGCTTTGCTCCATTGCCACCCGCTTGCTCTCAGCATGTCAACAAGTTAGATCTGAGATGTGACTGTGTCAAGTTGGACTCATGTCAGGTCTAAATATATATAAGAAGAATGCTATTTGGAATTCAAAGGAAGAGATACTAAAAGCGTTAATCAGGAGATAAGCGCACGTATGCAGATGCACACACAGACAAATAAATACGTATGGATGCCCATGCATAAATGACATTCAAAGCTATCCAGTTATCTAAATCCTAATGAAAAGTACAGCAATGACAAGGGTGTAGAAAAAAAAGGAGCTTCATTTCTGTGGCAACCAGGGAAACTGAAAGATGGAAAAACAAAAAATACTGCATTGCGTCGCAGTGTAAAATCTGAGTGACTGGTTCTTGCATAGCTCCAGCTTTATTATATCTTCCCACTCCGGCTGAATAAAGTCCACCACAAGAATAACAGTACAATAACAGGACTTTTTTCTTTTACCCCATGGCTTTTTAACCTACCAGCAAACTCCAAATAATCCTTTGCACCTATAGTTTCACAGAGGATGTGTATATTTCTCATCAGTGGTTTGTAGCCTGGCTGTGTAAATATTTAGGAGTGACCTGAATGTGGTCCAGATGTTCTTCATGAACAGCATGGGATGGCAAGGAGAGTGTTTCTCCACCATCTGTCCATAAACTTAAAGACTTTGATCAGAGAAGTTCTTGGATTTATCAACAAAAGGCTCGGCTGTACTGTGTAAGAATCGAAATGGTAATGTTATAGAGACTGCTTTTGCCCTATGAATAAATATGTCTGTGTCTCAGTACCAGTAATAACTACCATCGTCCTTTAGTGACTTTATAATATAAAGTGATCTGATACCCCAGCTGTCTCATTGCTCCTTTTTTGTTTTGTTTTTTGCATACTCCAATTTAGTGCATTGTTCCATTTGTCACTATGTCTGTTTATATATGCTGGAATTTGTATTGTGTTCATTTTATTGTCTGGTCTGACCACTCTTAATGATGTTAGTGCGATTGTGCCCTAAGAAGGAAATCATGTGTTTTGTTGAAATAAAATTGCAAATGGTCTGCCTTTACTGCCTGTATCTCCTTTTACAATTAGCAATCACCTGCCATAAGTGACATATTGGCATCTGCAACCCCTGCAACTTGGTGGGCAGCTGTCTTCATCACCACAGCCATCAGAACCACAAAAAGCAATGACCCAGCTTTTGCTATTGTTATTTAATTAAGGTTTTAACTGTTGATGTATCATAGCAAGATTAGCAGTGTGTGCTACATTGTTCACTTAAGAAAAATTTGACAAATAAAGCAAATATTTAAAGCCATTTTCCAGACAATGTCAGCAGAGTGCCTAAAGTTACACAATGGGAAGTAGCCTAGTATTCGCACTATTGCATTTGGTCTTGATGACTGGAAAAAATCTGCAGTCTAAATATAAGAAGAAAATTTTGCGAAGATCCAGACTATAATCTGCCAGCGTAGCAAGATGATAACACAGGGTAAAATTTCTTAAAATAAGAAAAAGGTTTTAGACGTTTCATTCAAACTTTTTTAAGCAAAATAAACTCAAAACTAGCTCATAAATGCTTCTTTCAGTGACGCTTCTTTCTCACTTTGAGCATACATGAAGCAGGACCCTGTTAGTTCATCAACCATGAAGTATATCCTGCGCTGTTTTCACACTGGTGTAATCGGACATCCCACAAACTTTGCTTTAGGAAAGCTAGCGGCCATGTGCCAGGCTTGCCAGGCCTGTCTAGGAAAGGTCAGGCTTCCAGTGCGTGTGGGAAAACACACAGAGTTACTTAGACAAGACTCAGAGTGATAAACTTCACACCCAGGACAGTGCTCGAAATCACTTTGAGGTTGACAGTTTTGCTAATTGAGCTATCGTTTTACTGCGACACATCTTTATCAAGTTAGGACGAGTGCTACATTCGCCAGTGACAAAAACACAGATGAGTATCTTATGAAAAACAGCTTTTTGAGTGCTCATCAGTTATCTTGTAAGCCAAGTGTTGCTTACAAGACGTCAAACACATTAGATAGTGGAATAAACAGCGATTAATAGCGCTCTCATTACGCGTCTCAGTTTTCACCACAAAGTGCAGCATGAGTGTTTCACATCCAGCAATTCAAGAAAATGGTGCTGAGATAGCATACTAAACTGAACTAAGACTGGATTAAGAGGCAAGTGTTTTGCTTTGTTTTTACATTTGTACTTTGTGTATAAAGATCTTAAACCGCAGCTGCTGCTTTTCATTTGTTTGTGGTTTGTTACAAGCAAACTGCTTCTCAAAGAATCGTCTCATTTGTGTCAGCGTTCAGTTTGAAGTGCCAGAAATGTCTTTAATCTGCCATTTACTGTTCACCGCGCAAGCTGTCACAGAAATTCCTACATATTCCAAAAAACAATCTCTTAATGAATAGATGCCACAAAACCCCCCAAACCTTGTAAAATGTGTCAGTGACAATGCCCAGAGCAGAGGGGGTAAATTTAGGCCGTGCTAGTCCCTACAGTTGACATTGTATAGCCTGTATTTTCTTTCAGTTTGAGGCATTAGATCTCAGGTTTAATGACTCTTTTGCAGAAGAAAAAAAACAATGAAACAATGAAAAGTAATTTGTTGCCACAGCTGTGTCCCCATCACTATGGGAAAAAAAATTATGGTATGTGGGGATTTTTTTTTAAACACACATGAGAATGAGTTATGACCGATCTACTTACTTACTCGGTTAAAAATGTAAGAAACACACTGAATTGCATTGCATTAAATTACACCTGGCAGACAGATCTGATCACACTGTGAGCCAAACCACCTCTGGAGGTCTGGCTGGCCTAACCACTTACCGATCACTCTTAGATGTAGACTCAAATAGTTCTTTAATACCAGGCGTGAATGTGGTCAAATCTGGTTTTTCTATTATCTTGTTCTCATCAGAAGTTTGCCAGGGCACATTTTGGGTTAATGACCTTATATTACCCACTCTGTTATTCTTTAAAAATGCATTTGAAAAGTATAGCTGTTTTGTTTTACACATATAGTCGGTGTGCTTGGGGCAAAATACTTGTAGAGCAGATGTGCTGAAATGGGATAGTGAGATCAAGGCGCCGGAACACAACAGCAACTCTACTGTAGAAATATGCCACGAGTGGGAATGTCTCAGACACGGATGTGCAATCAATTTTCCCAAGGGGCCGCATGTTGTGGAGGGCCAGACCTGATTTAAGCTTACACATTATTTTTAAATAACTGAGTGATAAGTTCACACTGCAGGTCAGTCTGTTTGATTGTCAATAGAGATGAATTTGCAGAGTCTAAATTGTTCAGTAGTTTCGTTTGTTTAAAACGTCTGAGTTTGCATGTTTCCTTATGGCCTTTTCCCTCCTTCCAGACGGCTCTAACACATTGGGTGCTACGTAGGTAGGTGTTTACTCCTTGAAAAACCTCTCACTTCCCCCACAAACACATTAAATATGGAACCATAAATTGAAAGTGGACTCTTTGCGGGCTTCTTATGTAATGCCACCGTATGATGGGTATGGTGATTTGAACAAAAAGTTTCTCAGCCCCGTGTAGGAGGAAAAGGACATTAACAACAGCTTTTTCTAGACAGAAACTCATGTTTGCAAAAGGTTTTTTTTCTCTCGTGAAGTCTTACTGCAGAAATAATTGTTATGAATTTATATACAGTTGATAAAATACTGAATTTTCTTTCATTTCCCTTTGGGTGTATCTTTAAAAACATGGGCTGGACAAGGGTTAGGGAGAATCTACCTACTGTATACACTGTACAGTATATTGTAGCAGCATTAGATATATTGGGGATGTAAGGCTGCTTGCTTACAGTCAAATCAAATCCTTCTGCTTAAAAGATTAAATTCAGTGGCAATCATGGCAAGGAGAAAGCACACAGATTTAATCTTATTGAAACGGAGAAGACAACTTAATCTTACTTCAACTTGCGCATCTTCACTGTAAACAGTCTCTACCAGCACTGAAAACTTGGAAAAAGCACAAGAATGCCAAGCTCTGTGTGTGTGTGTGTGTGTGTGTGTGTGTGTGTGTGTGTGTGTGTGTGTGTGTGTGTGTGTGAGAGAGAGAGAGAGAGAGAGAGAGAGAGAGAGAGAGAGAGAGAGAGAGCGAGAGCGTAACCCAGACTGATGTACCGATGTGCTGTAGCTGATTGATGGACACCTGGTGCACATCAGCTACGCGCATGGGAAATTTCTTAGAAATCCCTTTTAGAATGACCTAAATCTACATTTTTGTAAGGGCTGGTTATTTCAACAATGAAAGTTCGTGCTCAGGAGAAAAACAATCTCAAAGAATCAGACTGTGGCAAGTTTTTATTTATTCTATTATGGTTGCTTTTAATGGTAAAGGTTTTTCAGAGCCTCTCTAATCTGATGCATGATGGTATTTAAAATGCACCTAAGTAGTGTGTCTATCTTTGACTCTTCATTGTATGCGACTGAACAGCATACAGGCACAGTCTTAATTAACTGTGTATAATGACACTTTCTTTGCCATGCTAATTTTCTCCGGGCTTTTTAAGCACTGTTGGCTACCTTCCCTTCAGCCTATACAGGCATCTTTTTGTGCACTCTTTGCTTGTTTCTTTCCCAGTTATCTCTCCTTTCAAATCTCTTTAACCTCCACTTTATTGCTCCAAAGCCCTTATCCAAAACGCCTCGCCCTTTGCATGATTACAATACATAATGCGAAACAAAAATGATCTCCCATGTTGCCCAGAGTCTTAAACGGCATTGCTCTATTTATTTTGCATTTTGTATTTTGGCTGATACAGGCGCCGGTTCTTATTCATTCTTCCCTTTTAAATATTTAGGGAGCTACCTAAGATTAGCTGAGGGCACCCTTATTCGTATCCACTCTTTCATTGAGTTAGAGAAAAGTTTATTGTCTTGGTGTAATACAAAAAAAATTTAAAATGCAGTGACGCAATCAGCATTTACCTACAAGTACAATCTTTTCCTGAGCTTAAGTAAAAGTGCATCGTTCCCTAAAACCAAACACAGGCAGAGCTCGGGATAGAAATCCTAGAAAAAGCCTGTCAAACAGGCCTGAACTTTCTACTCCCTCTGTGTTACTTTTCCTCTATGTTATGCATGAATGCTTGGATTCATCAGCCTCTTCTTTTCTCAAGTGGTGAGTCACATACACCTGATTATGGCACAGAGTGTCCTGAGAAAACAAGGCCACTAAAGCAACAAATGCACTGCAAACACAGTGACCTCAAAAAAATCACTGGCGTCACTTGCGGTTTCTCGGTCACTACCTTGTCTCTCATACTCGCTCTAATTTAATCGCTCAGTCTCTTTCTGCGGTCTGAAACGGGACCTGAAGTGACCAGCACACGTTCCCACTGGGGGGTTCAGACTGATTCATGTGGGAGCTGCTGCAGAGCTTCGCACTTCTTGTCTTAATATGTCCAGGCAGATGAAAGGGGGAGCAGAGCAAACCGATGGCACAGACCAGTGCTGCATTTTCATTCCTTTGAAATGGGAGTGTGATGCCAGGATCCACCAGGGGGTCTTACAAAGCCAAGGCAATAATAAAGAGGAGAGGAGGGTTACGGGGAAGGGAGGAGGTGTAGTTGCAGATTGGTGAGAGAGAAGGGAAAATAAGGAAAACGAGACAGATGGAAGGGAGATGGTGTGAAAAAAGAGGAAGGGGAAAAAAAGCAGATCAGAGCTGCAGATGACGGCAAATGAAGTAATGTGCAACAACAGTCTGTAATGTGAAAATCCTTTAAAAGACTGGCTTTATTTTATAGCCTTTAAAAAGAGCATGAAATCTTTTGAAATAAGTGGGGGAAACAGTTTCTCTCGGTCCACACCGCACATAAATACATATGAATGAAACACCTGCGATCTGAAAATTCAAACACAGCTGGACTCAGTAAATTATCCCATTTTGTTGTTGGGTTGTTGAACACACTTATTTTGATCAACTTCAGAAGAAAACTAGAGAACAGAGTCTGACAGAGAATTCCAAATATTTGTAAGACTTTAATCGCCTGTCAAACATTTGAAGCACACCTCCCCCCGATGACACACAGGCATTATATAGCATTCTGCATTTCTGATGTAATATTATTTTTGGAACGGCCGCCGACAATTCACGCAGGGCACAAAAACAATCAGGGGCATATTTCACTAAAAAATGTTTTGCAGAGAAGATGTTCAGAAAGTAAATACGCATGTTTTATTTATTTATTCAATTGTATTTTGCTTACGCTTGAACTAAGATGTGCTTTTGACATCGTATTAGTCATACAGACGCGTGCTTTAGCCTCTGTTTAAATTTTTTAGCAGTGTATTTTCACACCGTAAAAAAAAGTCAGCTCTGAAAATCACAGATTTTTTATGACTCGGTTTCTTTTCTTAGTACAGTTGGAGAATGTAAAGCAACAGAACATATTATTCTACTGTGAATGAAAGAAATTCATCTAAATAATGACAGTAATCTTTTAGCTCACTTATTTTCAAATTTTCTCACATAACTCACATTTATTGTTCTTAAATTATGTTTAATTCAAACAATTTGTATTGCACAACTGGATCAATTCAGATCAATTCATTTCTACATACAGCCACACAATCTCTCCCCGACGTTGCCACAGATCTTTTTGACAAAAAGCCGACGTAGTTAAAATAGTTTCACAAATTTCGTTTTTCTGCTTAATTTAGGCAAAGCAAGTTTATTTATATAGCACAATTCAACAACAAGGTGATTCAAAGTGCTTTACAGAGACATTAAAAAACAAAAACAAATAAAAAGCATGATTTAAAATTGATTAAAAAAACAGTAGATAAAATCAGAACAGTAGATAAAATCAGTAGTTAAAATGTAAGTTTTGAAATTTAAGCTTAAACATGTGGATTAGGTGTTTTATTCAAATACAGCTGAGAATAGGTGAGTCTTCAACCTGGATTTAAATAAACTGAGTGTTTCAGCTGATCTGAGGCTTTCTGGGAGTTCAAGTTAGGAAAAAAAGTTTAGCTCAATGCTGAAAGCACTGTTTTTGGTTTCAAAGAGGCCCATTAGGAGCAAAAGAATACATGACAATGAAGCGCTTACTTAATAAATTCAGAAACATTTGAAAAAAGTAACAAAAAAACTCAAAATCTTCAATAAAGTCCTTATAGCAGGGTCCAGAGTGCAAAAACGCCATGCCTCTGGGGCATAAAATAGCGGTATGTGTCTGGACGTGCACAAAAGAGACAAACAGAGCCCTTTGTGGTTTTATGTAGCTTTCCTAGTTACATTTAACCAGTGATGGGAATAACGACGTTACAAGTAACGGTGTTACTTTTTCCAGTAACGAGTAATCTGACTAATTACTATTTCTATCTTTACAACGACGTTACTAACAGGAAATTGCGGTCGCGTTACTATTTTTTAACAAACAGACGGTTGAAGCTGTGTTCAGCTTACTGCACGTAAGTAATCTGGGCGCTACAGCTTTAAGCAGCTGCGCGCGCTCCCGCGGACGGTAATCACTTTCTGGCAGACGATCACTTTTTGGCACAACACCTGTAGCTAAGGGGGCAAAACAATGGCATGAGTTTGACTGAGGAAGAATAAAGTAGTCGTGGTAAGCCAATCACATGGCCACTTCAAGATGACAAAGCAACAAGGTGATATATACCAGTTTTTAAATTGTGCTGATAGGCCACGTAAAACCAGAGTTATGATAAACAATATATACATGTGTTTTTTCCTCAATAGTTTTGTTATTGTCTAAGGACAGCGCTAGCAAGCACTCTCTGCTTGTGACCAAAAGCCCCCCCCCCCTCCCAAAAAACAGCCCTTTCGTGTTGGTGGAAAAATGCACCATGTCGACCAATCAAAAAATTATATAGTAACATGACATGTGGTTGTTTAGGAAGAGGGGAAGTTTTAGGAGTGACTGCGAGAGAGAGAGACAGAAAGAGCAGAAAAAGAGAGAGAGCGAGTTTTGAGATGTGAGAGATTTGTGACTTTTAGTGTGTTTGGAGCGTGTAGTTAATGTGTTGTCTTGTGTAGTTAGTGTGTAGTGTTGTGGATAGTTTTGTGTTGTGTGTCAGAACAATGAGGCCACTGCTGTCTCCAGGTAGAAACCTGCTGCTGTCAGACCTGCAGGTATCAGGCTGTGATGTTCTCCTTTATTGTGGACAGAAATTGTTTAGGGTTTTTTTGGAGTGGCACAAATAATTTGTGTGGCATCTTATTGAATGCAGAACAGCTGATGGTTATGTAAATAGTTTGAAGTGGTTCTTTTAAAAAGGGTCAAAGGTAAATGGCTGCAAATAACTTTGTTGTTTGCAAAACTTGTGCATAGGATTTTAAAATTGACAATTTATATTTGCATTTAAAGTTATGAAATATGATTAAATAAACATGTTTGTGGTTGTTACAGTAAAAAATATAACGTTTTCTACTCTGATTTTATGTTTTTTGTCTGATTTTAGATCAATTATGCTAATACAGTATGTAAAAATGAAAACATAACTGTAATTTCAGACACGTGAGGTTGTGCTGAAAAGAATGATACCAAACAAGTCAAAGTAAATAGTTTTTAAAGGTGAAATCCATCCATCCATCCTCATCCGCTTTAGCCGAGGCCGGGTCGCGGGGGCAGCAGCCTAAGCAAAGAGGCCCAGACCTCCCTCTCCCCAGCCACCTCCTCCAGCTTATCCGGGGGAACACCAAGGCGTTCCCAGGCCAGCCGAGAGATATAATCTCTCCAACGTGTCCTGGGTCTGCCCTGGGGCCTCCTCCCGGTGGAACATGCGTGGAACACCTCACCCAGGAGGCGCCCAGGGGGCATCCTTGTCAGATGCCTGAACCACCTCTGGTGGCTGTAGCTCAGGTGGCAGAGCAGGTCAGCCACTAATCAGAAGGTCGGTGGTTTGATCCCAGGCTGCATCCTGGCTGCATGCCAAATATCCTTGGGCAAGATACTAACCCCATGTTTGCCTACTGGTGGTTGTCAGAGGGCCCGGTGGCGCCAGTGTCCGGCAGCCTCGCCTCTGTCAGTGCGCCCAATGTAGCTTGCTATCGCCAGTGTGTGTGAATGGGTGAATGACTGAATGTAGTGTAAAGCGCTTTGGGGTCCTATGGACTAGAAAAGCGCTATACAGATGCAGGCCATTTACCATTTTACCTCAGCTGGCTCCTTTCGATGTGGAGCAGCAGCGGCTCTACTCTGAGCCCCTCCCGGATGGCCGAACTTCTCACCCTATCTCTAAGGGAGAGGCCAGCCACCCTTCGGAGGAAGCTCATTTCTGCCGCTTGTATCCGCGATCTCGTTCTTTCGGTCACTACCCACAGCTCGTGGCCATAGGTGAGGGTAGGGACGTAGATCGACTGGTAAATTGAGAGCTTCGCTTTTACACTCAGCTCCCTCTTCACCACAACGGACCAGTGCAGCGTCCGCATCACTGCAGCTGCAACCCCAATCCGTCTGTCGATCTCCAGCTCCCTTCTCCCATCACTCGCGAACAAGACCCCGAGATACTTGAACTCCTCCACTTGGGGCAGGAACTCATCCCCGACCCGGAGTGGGCACTCCACCCTTTTCCGGCTGAGAACCATGGCCTCAGATTTGGAGGTGCTGATCCTCATTCCCGCTGCTTCACACTCGGCTGCGAACCGTTCCAGTGCAAGCTGGAGGCCCTTAAAGGTGAAATGTGGAGGGAAAATCAAAAGTAGCTAAAAATGGCCAATTATACTCTGGACCCCAGAGGGTTAAACTTTTTTTTTTTAAGTAACGCAATAGTTACTTTTAAAGTAGTTAATTACTTTTAGAATCTTGTAACTCAGTTACTAACTCAGTTACTTTTTTGAAGAAGTAACTAGTAACTGTAATTAATTACTTTTTCAAAGTAACTTGCCCAACACTGCATTTAACTGACTAAAATTAACTTGTTTCACACTGAGGGAGAAATCTGTGAAATAATAGTTATAATAGTGATTTAAACATGACTACCTTTAAAAGAGGGAGGAATTGTTGGTGCAGGGATTTCATGCATACGAAGAGATTAGTGAGTTTGTGGCTTGAGCTATAAAATCAAAAGTTGAACGTCTCCTAAAGTCTACAGAAAACTGATCCTGATTTGATGGAGATGAGTGAGAAAATGAAAGACTTATATTTCAGATTCAACTGGATCATTAAATGACAGAATTTTAACTACTAAAAATAATGTAGGAAAAGCAATTTGACTGTTTTTCACAAAACAGGATAATGTTGAGTAAACAATTTGAAACTGTTTAAATTACCTGGGGGGGGGGGGGGGGGGGGGATAATTAAGTAAATAGGTAAAACCTCCATGAGCAATCACGTTTCACAGGTCATCCCAGTTAATGTCTGCGCCTCAGTTTGTTAACCTAGTCTGCCCTCAGCTTGCCTGAAAATCAGTGTTTTGCTTCACCTTCCTGTCCAGCATCATAAATGCTGCCAGTTGATGTTTGTCCCACTGCTTTAGCGGTATCCCGCAGAGACAACTCAGGGCAGAAAACACATCCTATTAAACACTGTTGAGTGCACAATGACCTTATGAGGACAGCAGTGCTTTAATTCTCCAGGGATTTGGTTTTTGGTAAACACATAAACCTCGCATTAACCTTTTCCACTCTTCAAAAGCAGCTAATTCTGGCTTATTTAAAACTGAAAGGACACATCGTTTGTGGATGGAAAACCAGGATTCAACATTCTTTCCCAAACTGTGAAAACTGAGTCACACTAAATGCTTTGTACTGCACTAAAATGTCGTACATGGCTGATTTTCAAAAAAAGAAACATGTGATCCCATTTCATCAAAAATAACAATTCATAAATGGACCAACATCACACAAGAGAACATAAAGAAAATTGTTTACAGCAGCTGTGAGTGCGCCTCAGGGGGCGAGAGACATCGAGACAGAGAAAGACAGACAGAGAGAGAGAGCGGGAGTGTATGTCAGAGGTTTTCTCACTCACCCTGTCTTGCCACCATCTGTCCTGAGGACTGGCATCAGTGTTACAGTGCACAGAAGGGAACTCACTAATAAGCTCAAACAGCAGTGAAAGAAGCCACATGAGGACATCGTGCGACATGCACACCATCATCATTACTTGGAGAGTGCAAATAAGGCCAGGGAACACTAAAGACTCTAGCCTGTGTGGAGACCTGCCAGAAACCCCTCAGACTACAGATAAAATATCTGTGAGAAACAAGCAAAGTTGCTCTCAAGGTTTTTTGTAAATAGCTTTGAAAGTATATTAACACACAGTAAAAGGATTTTGCTACAAATGAAAAGTAAATTGTAATAAAACCTTTGTTAAGTAGGTCAATCAGAAGCACTTTTTTCACCCCTCCCCCCAAGAAATATTAAAGAAGATACACATACATTTAGGCTTACTTTTTAAATGTTGTGCTGAAAGCGGACTGTTACGAGGATATGAAAATAAGTGTAGACTTGTGATGCTGCAACACAGACGGGCAGAGGTAGTGACGTAAACTGGCCAAATCTAGGCCAAGTATAGACTCATTCAACTGCAGCCGCAACTGCAGAACTACGCGAGCTGCACATGAAAAGAAAATGAAATTGGCTTTAAAATTGCAGGACTGCACCATTCAGACGTGCATCATCTATTGGTGGAGAAAGCGAAAGTTCCTGCACTTCTGGCACTTGTGCCACCTGCAGGCAGTGCGCGTTACGGTGTGTTCAGACAAGCACGGAGCGCGTTTTCACCTTGTTTCAGTCGAGAAGATTTGCATGCTGAACGCGCCATGCAGTCTGGCCATTTTTGCCCTGAGCAGTAAATGTACAAAATGTAAATGACTGTATGTCTAGAGTGTGTTCAGCACAGGCTCCGACACTGCTGTTCTTTCTGCTGTTTTGCTTCTTTATTCTTTCATCTCTGGAGCTTTAACCGCCCCGCAGTGAGCAAAAAGCTGAAAAATAGTTCCAAATATTGTCTTAGCCTCAGCTCGCACCACTCAGAGCAACTATGCATCAGTAAGTTCTCACCTTTTCATTGACTTTCCACTGCATTTAAATTTACGACGTCAACACAGCAGCCCTAACGGCTCCTTCTTTTGTGCCGCTTCTTATATATTTTTGTCTTTTTTTCCTCCTCGCAGTTTAAATCCACAAGTGCAATTTCATTTGCTCAAACTAGCTGCGTCCTAATGGAGTTATTAAATCGTTTACCTGATGAAATGTTGTCCTCTATCCACAGACAATGCCCACAGCAGCTCAGATGTCAGCACTTCTCTTGAGATCTGGCGTGGAAATGCGTTGTTTTGTTTAACGCCAGACAAAGAGAGACAGAAACTAATATCAGCTAAACCATCTAAACTTCAACAGGTTGTATTTTTGAAACACTAGCACAGACCCTAAAGGTATACTGCAGAGACATCACAATGCCATCAAAGTTAAAGACTGTATAGAGTGACAGTATCGGTGACACCTTGACAGTCTCACAGAAGACGAGGATTTCAAAAACATCAAGCATTTCTTATTCTTTCAGAAAAGGTAAAAGTAGGTTTAGAAAAAAGAAAGAAAGAAAGAAAGTAAATTGTTAAAACGCTGTTTCTTCAAAGACTTCTTTTCTGGCGTGCTTAAACTGAAGGACTACTTGAATCGTCTCGTGAGCGATGTGACCAGCAAGATGAAACAGATTATTATAACACGTTGGTTCACTCCTCATTGGCTCGCCAGTTGCTGAGATACAAACAGCCCATGGGACAAGCAACAGCAGTTCATTCAAGTTGAGCGTGAACACTAGTTCTCTTTGATTTAGACGGGGTCAGGGAAGGTGAAGCAGAGGATGGGGAAGAGGTAGATTTTTTATCCTCTATTCAATTCAGTGCAATGAGAGAGAGATATCAGTGACTTGAAAGAGAAGGAGCAAGCATTGAAACTTATCATAAATCTGTTTTGTGGGTTAGTCTTTATGATATTCCATCAGTTGTGGTTTCTGGAGTTTCGCCAACTCAACAAGTAAGCAGCAGAAAAGGGCTGTTTTCCCAGATCTGCATTGTCCTCAGATGAACCTGGAGCCACTGCCAAGAATCCAGCAAAGTTTATAGGAGGTAAAAGTAAGTAGGTTAGAATACATCTCTGGTTTTCAGCAGCAAGAACAAAAGAGTAATTCCTCAAAGCAAATTTAGGCACAGTAGGTGAGCCTTTTTTCCACCAGCACACTTCTGTTTTCGCGCTGTGAGAAAGTAAAGAAGGTTTAGATAATAGAGTGTTAATACAGTTTCAGCGTGGGGAGGAAGCAAAGGGGGAAGGAGTAGGAAGGTTGGCGGAGGGAGAAAACGGCTCCGAAGTGAAAGAGCTGGAGGATTAAACAACGGCAGATATGTTAAAATGTCTCCCAAAAAAGAGAACGGCAGATTGAGGAATGGTGAGTCAGCTGCTGAATTCATTACAGTCATGTTTCTGCTTCCCAGTCTAAATGAGACGCCCAATAAAGAAGCAGCCTGTCATCACACGCATCTCTTGTAGCAGTGAAACATACCAGGCACATTATAAGCAAACGTCCCATTTATTCTCTTTAAGTCAAACATCAGGTCTGTGCAATATGAAGTCTGATCAGATGCCACTGTCCACGCATATTTGAACACTTTTAAACACATCTAACAGGATTTAATTTGTAGGTACAACACGCTATCGATAATGTTACGATTACATTAACAACGCCGATGTTTCCTGTTATTAATTTTTTGAAATGTCTGCCTTTGTTCAGGTCATTGAATTGGTTGTTTTTGCTCAGCCTATAATCAAACAAATTAAGATGCCAAAAATTTATCAGGTTATACTTGAGCTTAAGAAACATTCAGTTTTAGGTGTTAGATCAAGTGGTGTTTAATATTTAAGGAAAAAGCATGATGCAGAAAATATGTAGATACAGTAACACATACTAGTATTTCGTGAGTTTAAAATTTCCAAAGAAACAAAGTCAGATAGAAAAAGGAAAAAGGCCAAAATAAGACAGTATACCAAATGAAATAAAATTAGTCTAATACTACAGCCTGACAATAAATCCTGTATTCATAAAGGTTAAAATGTTTGATGTTAAAATATATTAAGATGGTATTTATTGTATCTTCAACATTAAAACAGCCTGTCGAATATCGTGTGGTTCCCACACATGTCTCAGAAACAACTCGGACCCATTTACGCATCAGAATGAATCCTCTGCAGGGACTCTTGCGGCATTTGGCACTGAGACATTGGCAGTGAAGCTTTTGAATTCGCAGACTGTCGAAAGGCTTCTCTGGGGTTTAGGCTCTTCAAGTGCATCCTGCAGGTGCTCAATTGATAATAATAATAAAATTTTGTGACCTGATGTGGGGTCAGGTCATGCTTCTTGCTTTTTTGTTGATTACCTCAAACCACTCTTGGGAAGTTTTAGTATTGCGGTGGGACATGTTGCTCTGCTGCTGGTGGTCCCTGCTGTCAGGGGCTGCCATTGCCTTGGGGGTGCGCATTTGATTCGCAACAATATTTAGGTGGGTGGTACCAGTAAATAACGTCCACACGGGTCCCAGGATCCAAAAATTCCCAGCTGAGTATAGTATTTACGAGATACAACGTGATGATCAATGTTATTTACTTCTGCTGTCGGTGGTTTTAATTTTGTGGCTGATTGGTGTAAATAGCATCATGAAACCTCACCATCAACACCTGCCTGAAACAGTTTGAACAAAGCTAAACATTGTAATTGTCATGATAAAGTGATGACTGACTGTGGAGTCAAAACACAGATACACAATCTTAGCAAAATGGTTTGAGGATTTCTGAAAAACTCATACGTGTCTCTGTCGGATTACATAATAACTGATATATGATCTTGAGAAAAATCCTTTTGTTAAGCTGATGAACCGCACACACACACAAAAATTGGACAGCGATATCAACTTACAGTTTCTCTTCCCTCCATCTGCTGTCTGACTCATCAGAATGACTGTGACCCACAGACAAATGACATCTTTACTTGTGTGGTTTACAGACGTCTTGCAGTCATACATGACATGGATTTACCGTAACAGGAGATTAGGGCTTAACCGATATACCATGTGATCTCTAGACCAGGAATGCTTTTGTTAAATAAGCACACCAGACCGGTAAATGGCATTTTAGTCTATAATGGCTAATATGTATGACCAGATGTTAAATCCCTGTGGAGCACAAAAAGATTTTAAACAGAACACCCTTCGAAAAGCACGGTCGGTTACTGAGTCATTAACATTGATCCCACAGATTAATGGACATGGATCTGATGAGGATATATGTACTTCCTATGTCTAATCATCTCATGTGTAATAATATCTGCTCTGCATCAGAGGGGTGAGAATCTCTGGCTTAAAATGATGTCATTCAGTTGCTTTTATTAAGGTGTAAGTTGGGTTAAAATCATTTTTCTTTGTCTGTCATTCTATAAAAAATCCCATGTGATTAGCAGCATACATACAAGAAGAAATGAAAGTTACTGCTTTCCTTCCGGAGTTGCTTAATTTGTACATTTGTTTTAGCGTTGATGCAACAAATGAAGCATTACTTCCCGTGAGAAGATATTTTTATTTTATTCCCAGTTGTCACATAACACATGCAAAATATTGCTACACCTTCACCTGGGATGCTTCAAATTACAGAGGAAATAAAACATGCACATGTCTTCTTCTTCTCGTGGTGATTCTGTTCCTACTCATACCTTATGAAATTTTAAATAAGAATTTGAAAACACATTAAACACATACATGGTACAAAACATATAGCAACTACTGTAAAGAAACTTCAGTTTTTTATTGCCAGAATGTGAAAGAAGTTTGTACAAACTTATGAACTGATTATATTATTTGACAATGTTATGCTGCAGTGTTTCCTGATAATCAAACTAGACAGGCTCTAAAGGAAAATATGACACTTCTAAAACAATCTAACCAACTTGTATTTTCATAACCGTTAACTGTTTGCTTGTGTTTTTGACAGAAGCTACACATCTAGTGTCTGTTAACTGTCCGATGTGTCAGCTCTGCTTTAGCTTAATCCACAGGCTGTTTGGGTTTTTAAAAAAATCCATAACATGCAACATTACTCCGAGAACCTGCCTTTAGTCGTAGTATCATCCTTCCCTCTGGAAACGAGTTGGTGTCTTTTTTATATACGTGTCGCACGTGTGGCTGTTTATTTCGATGGGTGAAATCTCACTGGTGTTTTATTGTCCTTCCCCGGTGAGAATGCCACTTTATTAAAAGTCTTTTAAAAGTTTCCGATACCTCCTTTAACTTGTGTTCTTTATAATTTGTCTTTCAATTTCTAAGGCTTCTTCTAAAGGTTTATTTTTGTGAAAGTCTCTAACAGCTGTGGTGAGAAGGTTTGGAAGGATTTTGGATGTATTGTTGAAGAAATCACCCAAAGTCTTGTTCCAGTGTTTGCTTTAATGGGGTGTTTATTGATATTCCGGTATACAGCTTAGAGACACAGACAGTGGGTCTGTGCAACATGTTGTAAGGTTGATGAGATCGCGATATCTGGCAGACAGATGACAGCAACAACAGGGTGATGAAATCAAGGAGTCAAAACACTCGAGGGTAGGAAACTGTCTCCACTGCAGTGTTAAAAACGGGGATAGGTTGCAGGTTAGTAGATGATGTAGAGAAGTAGTCACATTACATTTTTCTGTGATGAAATTCAGTAATCACATTACAGTTACTGAAATTATTTATTTAATTTCCATTAGTCTTTCAACTACTTGCATGATGTGTGGATAACAAAAAGAGGGGCCCTTTCCCTGCATCGTTTTGCTACTGGCAGTGTACTTAATTCCTGTGGCGGGAGAGCATTTGCAGCATTTCACTAGTAAAAATATGAACATGACTTTCAGTTATATTAAAGAAAAGGACAAAAACATGATGGCAACGTGCAAATTACACAAAGGCCAGAGACAAGTCTGCATTGCTGCTAACATGACATCAACTTTTTCCAAGCATCTGCAAAGACAATGTGCTAACACTAAGCTAGCAGCAAAGAACCTGAAGCTGAGTGCATACTGAGTTCATTCAAGCAGCCAAAGGTTGATTTTCAGCAGGTAACAAACACAGCGATCAGCAGGTGAGCTTGTAGCTTTGTAGCCTCAGTTTCTACCTGCAGCTGTTTTTTAAATTTGTTTTGTGCATGTGTGGCAGACTTCAGCTGTTTAGTGCAATGATTTGATAATCAGACAAGACGAGGTGTGAATTCCAACACCATAACTATTCATTATTTGAACCTTTATTGTCATATGAATTGAGTCTGTATAGACAAAAAAAAATAGCTAACTGGCGCCTAGCTAAACTCTGGGCGGGACAGAAACCCTAAACCAAAGTCTGATGAGCACCTCTTCAGTAAAACAACATCTGTCATTGTTCTTCTTGGGAACAGGCATTGCAAAATCAGTACACTGATTAGAATAAAACCTCTGAAACAAAATAAGGCTGTAAATGTATCTTGCCTGTTCACAATGCTACACGAATGACCAGTGTAGACCTACGGCATTTTATCTTTCAGTCTGTGCATAGATTCAGTAGATAACTCCAGCATGGTCTCCCTATCTTAACATGCTATTGTTGGAAGCACATGAAGAAACTAAACACAGCCTAGCCCTAAAACGACATCAGCTGGTTGTGGAGGCCACAATCTAAGCTGTGTAAAGATTCAATAGAGTACAAATGAAGCTTAAACCATCCTTTCCTCTGTGTGGTTTTCCCCTCTTGATGGTTGCCTACCAGCTTTGCTCAACCATGTGGTCTGACAATACAACAGGATAAATGGAATATCAATGAAATTTAGAGGTGATTGGTATAAAGCATACATGGTGAGAGGGTGTTGCAGGCAAAGCAGTGAATCAGTGAGTTTAATTTTCTGTATCGATGGCATTTAATTTTTTGAGTTCAGTCAGCCATGCCCATCCGATTATCTCAGGCTCAAAAAAAGTGTATTTTCTTTTTCAGAAATGATGTCAGTGTATGTTATCTATTCAACTAAATGACTTTTCCCCCCCTAAATTGTTGTTATCTGATTATGAGTATTAAAAATTGTGATGTAGTTTAGATAGTCTGAAGTCTACTTTGAACTAGGCCATTATTGGCTGTCTGCGTTTAACAGACAGTGTGCACATGGCCTGCCTAATCTTGTTTTGTGGTACAGTCCGCCCGACAATGCCGCACAGTCTTTTTACATGTGGCAGATATTTTTGTTTTTTGTATCAGACAACTGGCACAAAAACAGTGGAGACCTCAGTCCTTACACCAGGAAAGAAAAAAATCAAAACAAAAACCAACAAGAAGAAATCAAAACAAACCAAAGGTGTTCCACATTTTTGGAGACGTCTGAGTGAGGCGAGGAGCACTGGCACCCTTTTACTCAACAAACAGATGTGTCCACTTGTGTTGTGATGGAGGACAAAAGAAAAGGATTTGGGACGCATGAAAAACAATTTTGGCTGAGAGTGATTTGAAATGTAAGACCTCACAATTCACAGCAGGAATGTGTTACTAGTTTGACTTTGTTTTTCTTCTGAGTTTAAGTTAAGAATTATGAGAAATAAAAGCTTTTTTTTTCTTTTTAAAAATTGTCTTTTTTGTTTTCCAGAGTCAGCCTTTTAAGCTCAGATTTTTTATGATAAAAATTTCCTCAAATGTAACTGCTCCCCCCCCCCCCCCCCCCAATGTCACATTAATGATTTTGCATATCCTTATATTTCTCCCACAGTTGTACCTAAGACTTGCTTTTAACATCTCTTTTGATATTCTGATGATTAAAAACAAAAACAAATTATATATGAGAGACTGCCCATAACGCAGCGCTTTGGTGCACCCTATCCAGCACCGTTGGCTTTTGGCTGTGACTACAAGCTGCGGAATTGACAGAAGGTAATCCCCGCCATGTGAGGCCTCGACCCCGGTTTGGAGGCGGGGTGTGATTCATTCAAATCTGCCAGTGCTATAAAAAGAGGGGAAGTTGCAAGTAACCCAACTTCAACCCACAAGATCGTGGCATAACGCTAGACAAATCGGGTTGTTATTAGAGGTGATAATGAATACTCTTAAAACTATTAAAAATGCAATAGTTTGTTTAGTCCTGTTGCCTCGTTTTTTGGTGGCAGCTGTCATGTTTTGGCTGCTTGACTTTTTATGCATAAGAAAAAGAGTGTTCTTCAGGATGAAGGAGCAGGAGGGCGATGCCATTGATCCTCCTCTGTGCATATCGGACTCCAATCGGCTCTTCAGCCTTGAGTCCCTTAAGGCAGTCTGGCACGGACACAAACTGGACTTCCTGAAAGCAGCGCATCTTGGACAGGTAGCGCCCAACACCGAAGTTGTCCAGCTGGAGGATCAGCGGCGCAGCCGTATCCTCGACTACGCACAGGACAAGAGACCGCTTATCCTCAATTTTGGCAGCTGCACCTGACCACCGTTCATGGCACGTCTGAAGGCTTTCCAGGAGGTTGTGAGGGAGAATGCAGACATAGCAGACTCTTTAGTTGTATACATCGAGGAAGCACACCCCTCCGACGGCTGGATGAGCACCGACGCGCCATATCAGATCCCCAAACACCGGTGTCTGGAGGACAGGCTGAACGCTGCGCAGCTGATGCATCTGGAAGTGCCCGGCAGCCTGGTCGTGGTTGACAGCATGGAAAACTCCTCCAACGCTGCATACGGAGCTTATTTTGACAGACTTTATATCCTGCAGGAGGGAAAGATAGTTTACCAGGGTGGTAGAGGACCTGAGGGGTATCGGATCTCAGAGCTCAGAGACTGGCTGAATCGATATAGAGACGGGCTGGACAGATCCAATAACCAAGTTATACACGTGTAGATTAATTTTCACACTTTTAGAGCTGCTACTTAAAAATAAAACAACATATGCTGCATTTTTTCAGTATTGTAACTACCCTTAGATAGATTTTCATTAATGGTGTATTTATTTTTTCATAAGGGACTGAATTAAAGAAAGGTGCTGTATAGGGTGTCCTCCTTCCTTTAATACTGGACATCTATACATCCTCTTAGGACCCACCTACAAAAGGTTAGTTTGTTTGGACTTTGGTGCCGAACACATGCACTTTGTATATGTCTGTATACGTTCTTTTTTCTCCTCGTGGAAATGCGCCTCTATGATTTTTTTCCCCCACTCGGGACTTAGAGATGTGCGCATCACTTTGCTCACCAGTATTGTTATGAAGTTCGGTTTTTAAATGGGATAAATCCAGAGAACCGATATTGATGTTTTCCATACTAGTGAGCAGAGTGAAGATGGTTCTCTCTGCCTTGCGTGGCGCAAAAAGACTTTGTAAATGTTCCGTTTTATGGATGGCATTTTATTGTATCCAATAAATTCTTTGGTTTACTCCTTCTTTTGGCCTTTTTTGTTTATTTGTTTGTTGTAAGCACAATACTTAAAGTGGACAAGTTAAATTATTGGTGCCTGCATGCAAGCCAGGGTTATGGCATGCGCGCGCGCGTGTGTGTGTCTTTATATTTTGTTTTTACAATGAAGCATGCTGTGTACAGATTTAACTGCCATTCGGTCTCGTAGAAGTGAAAGACGATTGCTCATCTGAAAGATGTTTTAGATTAAATCTTTCTCAAGAGCATAACGGTAATTTTGTTTAAATTGAATCAATTTCAATATTTTTTCTCTAAAATCAGCCATTTGCTGCAAGCAAGTTTTCTCTTTGCAAAAATGGTGAAATATTGCATTTGTAATTAGTGGTCAACCACTTAAACTATACAGTTGGTTATGGTGGGATGGCTCTAGGAAAAAAAGAGAGAGAGAGAAAAAATCCATTGTTCTCCACACCCCCACCTTCCTAAACCTTTGACCTCTTACAATTAAATGAGGATCATCAGAGTTTATCCTATTATGCTAAGTGATACTTCCACCTGCAAGGGTCTAAATACACTAATGTTTTCAGGGTTAGCAAACCAATCCCACATCAGAACACAGTCCTTCAAAACGTCAGACGTCTGCAGCTAATACTGAATATCAATGCCGTGGCATCACCCGGTCTAAAAACATGCATAATGATTTGTAATGATCTAATGTGATTTAATTCAGCCATGCAGAGTAAAAAGTATAAAGCTGAAGAAAGAGCTCTTCTGATGCTTCAGACACAGGTCACAACGCAATGAAGACACAACAGTGGGCAATGGCTTGGACACAGATGACTCAGGAAACCATATAATAACTGTGACACAGCCCTTACATGGAGCAACATCTTGTCAGATGATTTGGTTCCCTGTGTCGTTATTATTCATAGTCAGCTTTGGGATACAGAGTCCTTACCTCCAGCAAGGAGTCACAACCAGGGGTACAAATCACTGTAGACACAACACAACAAGCTTTTAGAAATGTAAATGTATTGACGACACAAGGATGCTCTTTGTTGTCAAAGTGGGTTTTTTTTTTCCTTTGTCAGAAAACGGTTCTTATGAATCACTGCTTTGAAATGAATCAGAGTTTGCTCTAAATATCACTTGGTCTGTGAGATAAGTGGGTGGAGTTGATGGAAATGAAAGGAGGCTTTTGTTATGGTTCAGGAAAACTACATCGCTCTGATTTCTCTTTTATCCAACACACGGCAGTAAAACAGACAATGCCCTTGCAGTTTAAAGTATCTGGCCACCAGACCTTTTTCAGTGTCTGTGGTCCCAGGATTAGACACTCAGCAGCCAATTGACACGCTCACCCCACATTAGTCTCCCATAATAAAGAAATGTACTAAAAAAATGTTGTTGAGCATCACAAGAGCATAAATATTGCACAGATAAAATGGAACCCACCTTGGTTGACCTGACAATAGTTTATAGCAGACATCTTTTTGTTTTAGGAACTCACAAGCCCAAAACATTTGGCGCCAGAGTAACAGAGAGGAGAATTAACTCCAGCACTGTTAAAGAACATGTTGCTGGTCTGACTACAGAGGCTTACCAGTGACCCGACTTTACGGCTCATCTGGAACACATTTAACACACAAACACACAGTATTTATGCGGAGCTGACAGCTGACAGAGGGGTACCTGCCTGAGTGAAATATAACTTTCAGTGTATCCAGTGTGCACCCCTCAAAAGAGACCCCAACTGGAATGCTTTAGATTTGGATTCTTTCCATGTGTGATTTTCCATATGCTGAGTCTCATCTCTCTGCGGAGAGGCAGACAGGAACAAAGGGTTAAGGGTCTCCGGCTAAGTGGTGAGATTTAACTTTTGCTGCTCTGTTTTGTTTTATGACTTGAAGGGAGCAGACTGGGTCTGCTGAGGTGGTTTTTTTCTGCTTCCCTGGTCAGCTTTGAAGGTGAGGGCCCCTCTCTCCCCAGGGTCATAACTCCACAAATGAATGTCTGGTGGTGGGGAGCGAGGGGGGCCTCAGCACACACAAAAAGGTTTCAGGGAAACTAGCGTGTTACTACTTAACCAGCTTTTAAACCATCTATTTTATAATGGTCAAAAAGAAATCCAAATTCTGAAGTGAAACACACAAATAGAATAGAATAGAATAGAATAGAATAGCCTTTATTGTCATTGTACAGAGTACAACGAAATTGGAAATAGAGGCACTATATGGAAATAAGAAGTGTTGCATTATTAACATGAACTCGTTTCATGTTTTATTTTTGCAGTACAGATGCTAAAAGATATTTCAATTTTCTGTTTAAGGATAGGTTTAGTATGTGTGTGTTTGTGTGAGTGTGTGTGTCAGATGAGGGATATGCAGGAACACAGCAGGAGTCCCTGAAACATTTTCCAATGAAGCTCAGTCAGCAGTGAAAAATGGCTGGGTGTAACTTGGAAAAAACACTGATTGTCACCCCAATCGTGAACTGAAATGACCTGGCAACAAAGTGGAAAATGAGCTGTTATGTGGGACAGGCAGCACTCATCCCCGAGTCTTGTGATGGCTTGCATTATTGTGCAGAACAAGAGCAGCGGAATGGAAGCTGCAAAACATAACCTACATATTTTTACAATCTTACCAAGTATGCAGTTTCCATACATTACAAATATATATTATATATAGGAAATATTAAAATACTAATCAAGCAAAACATTTAAAAAATAATGGTTTTGTATAGATTTAAATGATATAGTGGCAGCTGTCTTGTTTCCAGATGTATAAAAACTGTGTATAACTTATAATTAACTGATGAAAGCAAAATGCAGTGTTCTCAGTGCATTGAAATGCTGCACTCGGTGTCCAGCTTGTGGCTATAGCCTTTCCTCTTTCTTTAGATGGATGACACCCTGTGGCCATACTTGGTGACTGCATAGCTTTTTTTTAGAGCAGACTGAAGCACAGTGAGTGGAACACAGCTGAACTCTTATTTTGATGTTGGAGAGCCTTAATGGAAAACAGAAAGCCTCCGACTATATTGTTAAAGAAATGTCAGTCCTACTTGAAGAACTGACGATGTGTTTATCATTCTGATATTGAAATGAACAACACTTTAATTGAATGTTTAGTGCTGGATTCTTTAGATGTTATAATAAAGTTCTATGTGATGAGCTTTTAATGTTCAAAGGAAATTTGCCATGTCTCTGGCCCACGATGGCAGTTAGAGGAAACTGTTTTAAATATTTAGATGTTAAAGCCTGTGCACAATTATTCTCCACTTATACAAGTGTTTTCACTTACGCACCTCTTTGGGCCTTTTCTGGGGACAATTTAGGAATGTAGAAGTGCTCCATAAAAATCTGCACACTCCCTGCTCTTGGTTTTGTTGCACCTGTCAAATTCACAATTTCTCCTCACCTACAAAATCATGAGTAGTCGGGCCTCGTCATATCTTAATGACCTCATTGTTAGGATGTTATACTTCGTTATGCTGCAGTAAGCTTAGATTTCTGTGGCTTCCCATCATGCTAAGCCTTTCTTCTTTCACTCTTGATATGTTTATACATCAATATTGTTCAATCTCCCCCCACCCCCAGTCAGTAGCTGCAGATGGCCGCTCCTCCCTCAGCCTGGTTCTGCTGGAGGGTTCTTCCTGTTAAAAATCAGTTTTTCCTTCCCACTGTCACAAAGTGCTTGCTCTAGGGAGTAGTCTGATTCTTGAGTATTCTAATATTATAGAGTCTTTATTTTATAATATAAATCTCCTTGATGAGTCTTGTTGTAAATGTATGTTATGTGAATAAAACTGGATTGAATTGCAGACATTAGATTAGGAAAACTTCATCCGGTTATACACTGTTTATAGTTTTATAGACTGTTTATAGTTTACAGTCTGAAATGTACACACGGTGGATCAAACAGCAAGTTTGAGAGGTTGTAACTTGGAACAAGCTTCTAGTCACTACAATCACTTCAGCCTGGCACTTTCCTGCTATCTGTTCTGCTTCTATTCTTTAAAATGGTAATAAATGCAAATTGAGAGTTACACTATTATATCAAAATTAAGTCAAAATGAACTCGACATGAAACAAGAGAGGCAGGATCTACTACTCTACTACTAACTTATTATTCTCATTAACACACAGTTTGAAGAAACTGTAATTTCACCTTAAACTAACCGGGCACATAAACACAATTTGACTGAAACAATTTGAAACTGTCTTTTTCCTGTTTACTGTCCTTTGCTACAGTCTCCAACATACACTGCACTTGCTATCTTTTCCAGCCATGGTTGATAGTATAAAAAATAGCAAACACATGATCAAATCCAAAGATCTAACAGAGAAACAATGTATCATAAAAAAGAACTTATAAAAACATCTTTATTACAATTTGTAGAACATTTTAGGCTTTTACGAGGGGTTGACCTGCCAGATTTGACATGGCTGTCTGGAATGGTGCCGTAGAGGAGTAATGTATAACTGTACCAGAAGATGGAGACACAGACTGTTATCTGAAACCTTTACAGCCAGTGGAGGCGTGTGGACAGAGCCTTTATTATCACTCTGCTGAGAACCATCAAGACGGCCTTGGGGAAAAATTTATGAAGGAGATCAGAGCAGGAGAGCAGATGTTTGTATGATTTTAGAACAGGTGGTGGTGGTGCACTCGCAGCATGTGTATCAGTTGGACTTTGCACTGTTAAACAGCTGACGCACTGCATGAGCCTTGGGGAGGATCTGATCTTGTCTCCAACTGTCTGTTGTGTGAAGAAAACAGCAGCTAAAAGCAATAAAATCAAGACCAATGACCAACTAAGGTGGAAATCAAGTCAAATACAAGACTAAAGTCACCTTTGTGTACAAGCATGTGACACTGCAAGCATTTTAGTTAGGCGGACACATTGTGGCGTATTTTATTAAAAGCGATAGACAAGCAAACGTTTTCAAAGTACAACAGTGAATTATCTCAGAATAATACAAGTCCTAAATGACTGTAATTGCAACCTCCTGCTAGATAAACCACTTGTACATCATTATGTTTTACTTCTGCATGTCAGAAAATGAAATGTAGATAACCAGCCAATTAGAGAGTTATGATAAACAATAAGGAGGCTGAAGGGGACTTACTGAGAAAGCGACAGAATCTTTAACCTTGAAATCCCAGCAATCCTCATATCAGCAGTGATGCTTTACACACAGTACTATTCACATCAGTCTGCATATTTCCTGTGTAACAGACGTGTATTTTCAATATTTTGACATATATTAGGTTTTCATGGGAATCACGTTTCCTCCATTTAGAGTGGATGGCCATCTCATGCGTGAAGCAAACTAATAACACTGAAACAGGTGTTGCAGTACCAATTTCAGAGCTCATTGATGCATAATAACACTGACAGTAAGACGCACTAGTGGAAAATCTTATAAAAGCTCATGGAACACGAGTTTTAGAACGACCAGGGATTAATCATTGATATAAATAGGTGAAAACGAGTTAGCAAAACAAATAATGTCATTATATCAGACTCGACATCTATACTTACCTTTCAAATTAATGTCTGATATGATGCAGTGGGTAGCAGCTGTGTGGTATATGAAAAAGTAAATTACCTTTTTAGACATCTGAAATACATTTATTACATTAAAAACAACATTTTCTGTAGAGTTCATCCCTGCAGGATTTGCACAGCTGTTTGGGTGGCATGTAACACGATCTATAGCCACGTGTTATTTGCACTGAAAACACTCACAATATGTATTTTTGCATTTATAAAGAATCTGGAAATTCACAACATGCTGTATGAAGGAGGTTTGGGCTACAATAAACGATGACGTCTTATTGGCTTATCTTTGAAATGAGAGATTGCAGCTCTGATGGTGCTCATGAAAGTACAAACTAAAAGTCAGCAGCTCAGTCACTTTGTACCGACTATTATGAATTCAAATATATTTTTCATTTTCTTAATTAACCCCACTTCCTAATTAGATCAACTCATGAGAAAGAAGTAAATAGAAAGAGGCCACGCAATGACATATTTTTAACAACATGCTATGTGAGAGAACATGTTTCACATAATTATACATTTTAATGGCAATTTTGGATTAAAAATACATTTACAAACCAGCGTCATGTATATCCATTTGGTCCAGCAGACTTTACATTCAAACATGTACCGGGATAGCCCACCAGCTCTCGGTTATACACACTTTAAACACAACTGCACGACAGTCATAGCTTTTTAATCGCTGCTATTTTTACACATTCACATTCAACTTCTTCCAGGGGGAGTGTGGGTGAGGATGAGATGATATTATCAGATGGAGGTGTAGTGCCTCCCAAAGCTGGTGAGTCTAATCTTCTCTGGCAGGATGATGTTTACCGAGTGTTCCGCCTCTTCCTGGCTTGTGCTGCCAGCTTCTCTCAGCAGGTGCTCCCTTTGCTGCCGGACAAGCTGGCTGTACTTGGCATTCGCCAGCCACGTCTCACAGCGGCCAAAAAACACAATGCCTGTAGTGCCCAAGATGACCAGGCAGGTGAGCAGTGCTAGCAAGCTGAAGCAGACAAGCTGACCATGCGTAACGAGGACACCGGACGAGTGAACCGTCTCCTTCAGGGTGATCTTGAGCAGATCTCTCTCAGGTGGTCTCAGCAATTTGTGGAAGGCATGAGCGGGGAGGGAGTAGTGCTGTGGAGTCAGAGCAAACACTCTGTCCACAGGCTTGGCAGCAACCGGCTTGGATCTGTTTCTTGGTCTGTGCAGCAGGGAGCATGTGGGACCTGTAAACCATTTCTGGCAAATGCACCGGAAGGTTCCATCAGGTTGACCGACACAGGTGCCCTCGTTGGCACAGGGCCGCCCGGCGCAGGGAGAGAGGCTGGTGGTGTCATTACAAGTGAAACCAGTGAAGCCGTGTGGACAGACACATGTGAAAGTCAGGCCATGGTTTGTACAGTTGCCACCGTTGAGGCAAGGGTTAGGCTGGCAACTGTCAATGCCGATCTCACAGAAGTCTCCGGAAAATCCAGGGGGACATAAGCAGGAAGAAAAGGCTGCTGAGCCCTCGGCATCCATACATGTGCCTCCGTTCTGGCAAGGAGAGCTGGAGGACAGGACATAAGAGACATAAAGGAAAACAGAGTGTCCTGTGATTTACATAAATGTAGAGCAGTACAGTGCATGCTTTAGCCTGTGGTTATAAAACAGCAATAAGCAGGGGGAAATTGGTTTAATCATACGTGTCGATTTCAAGGTAGAGATGTTAATGGAAAATTTACAGGAATAATAAAGGAATCAATATTCCTCAACAGGGGAGAAAATTCCTCTAATCTTAAAGCTACAAAAAAATCTCACTGAATTACCAGAAATATGAGTTTTCACAAAGCTGGAATAAACATTTATTGTACATACATGGTTGTCCTTTCATTTAAGGATTTGATGCATTTGATGTTACATAAAATGTAAAAGTTCAAGGAAAGTGTAATTAACAATGAGCAAAATTAGTGTTGTTGTTAAACGCAACAGCTCCTTCCGACAAACATGAAATTCAAAGTAAGGAAAATGCTGTTGCCTGCTGTGTTGCGCTTTATGTGTTAACTACATTTCTAAATAACAATACAGTTCCTTATCAAACATTTCCTTGCTTCCGTCCTGCTCTGTCGTGCACAATTGCACAACAATTGCCTGACCTCAGTTTGTGCAGGATGAAAATGATAGAGTTGATCACAGCATTTCCAGATATGCACATTTCTGTGGATTTAAGACAAATATGGCAGATAAATACCGAGGTAATAAACTAGTAGTCAAGCTAATTACTTTCTAGAGAGTAGGAAAGTTTTATAACTTGTTTTTGAAGAAGTGAGAAATGTATAATACATTACTTTTTTTGAGTAATGACTCTAACACTGTGATGAATATGAACTGCTACTAGCAATTATTTATTTATTAATCTGGGGGTTACACTCATGATTATTTTCTTGTTCTTCAGGAAAATAAAAGGGCAAAGATGAGGCTGTATTGATAAATACCCAATACACCTTTTGAAACTGCTTATTTTGACCAAGCTCCTGTCTTTTTACAAAAACACACAGTTTATTAGACAATTTAGACCAAAAAAAGCATCAGACCTTCACAAACAAAAGGCTGAAACTGAGACACAACTGCAAAATTACTGAATCAATCGAAGTCAAAACTTGTAATTGCTACTGCACGTAATGCTTATTAATACTGTGATATTGATTTCGGTCATTTCTCTCAGCACTAATGGCTTATTTTGTGCAAATTAAAAATCTGTACGAGTATCATGATGACGCCTCAGCGCTGCATCTGCTAATCTTCTCGCAGGCGTATAAGCAGCAGATCTGATCGATGTAACCATGCTTCACAAAGTGCATGATGAGAACCTGTTATATAAAGTAATCAATATCTGTAGGAGTATTTCATGTAATTACACAAGTGTCTAACACTGTGCCTCAGTGAGTCAAAAGAATAATAGCACCATCCTTTTTTAGAAGCCTCTGGTGCCTCGCAGAGGAGCTGATTAATGAAACCTCGTGCAGGGTTTCTAATTGAGATGAATTCCCCCAGAATACAAGTCAAGGTTCAGTTGTCTCACTGTTGGGATTAAATGATTATTTTTTTAACCAGAAACAAAGCCAAAAAAATAATCCTGGATATAGCATTATTAACCACTGAGAGAAGTCCAAGCAATGCACTTAGCTGTATGACATAAGATGTGGAGATGGATTTGCTGCTGAGGGCAGCACAGTGATGCCTCCCAACCTGCGAGGAGCTTATCCAAGGCTGGATTGGATAAGCGATTAAGAAAATGAATGGATGGGTAATTATTTTTGAAAATAAGAGGAGAGCTGACAATTCTCTATCGATGTTATGTAAGCTATTGAATTTTAGGTGTATTTCAAGTCAACAACAAGGCTGCCTGACAGAGGAAAATACATGCTGTGGTTCAGAGTGTGGAGGGCTGTGTCAGACAACTGAATCCCCAGAGAGTCTTTTATATTCATTTGACAGGCAGGAGGAAGATTCCTTCAGGGACCAATTCTGTCTGCAACCCATCTGTGTGCAGGCACGGGATGCAAGGCTGTTTTTGTTGTGATATTATCTCAAATGTCCAGGCAGGGTTTGTGTTTAAAAGCATCACCTACCATTGAACGGATGACCAGATTAATACTCAAATGTTGCTCATAAGCCAGTAAAAGTGGAACGTTTTTAGGAATGTGACTCTAACAGCTTAAGTAGTGGTAAAAGCAAATAGATGTGATTAACCTGAGAAACTTATCTCTAAGTTCAAATATAAGTTCTGTGTTAACATGGCAGGGCTCTTTGCAGCATATTTTCCAATCAGAAGTTGAATCTTATATATCGATAATATTGGATATTACATTAAAAATGACAAAACTCTGATTTTGAGTCGGTTTACAACAGTTACTATTTTTTGCAGGTAATGAGGCCCCCGACAGACATGAGTAGATGCTCTAAAATTTTCCTGGCGATGCTCTCCCGGGGCTTCGGTACAGCCAGCTGTCATGAAAGCAATCGCGGATTTCATCATTATGCAAATGATTTCCAGCCTGTGCATTTTCGTGCACACCTGTTGTTATCCAACTGATTTTGGAGAACCACTGATATCTCTATGATAGAAGCCTGCTTTGTTGCTGTCATCTTTTTGACCCCCACCTCTTCCCCTCTTTGTTGACATTCAACTCCACCTAAATCTAAAAGTCAACTCGCAATCAGCTGGGAGCCACGCGTGAGCTCTGTTGTGCTTGGACTAACACTGAGACAACACACACTCACAGACAGTGAAATAAATCCATTGAAATGAAAGCTCAGACTTAAGAGATTAATGAATCAGATCAGTTGTTTTATTTTAAATTTATGGTGCTGAAGAGCGCACAACAAAGCATCAAAATGTAACTGTCCAAATATTTAGGCCTTTGGAACAATCATATCAACGAGTGATGACCCTTGTGCTACGGTAATATGATATTTCTGAACGATCTGCCAAAGGCCTTGAAATTCATCTTTGATACAGACGGATGTTAAGTGCGCATCAGTTGTGTTCGCCAGCTGCCAAAGGACGAGCGGATTACTGGTCACATTCTGAGTGATGGAGTATCCGAAATGTGACAAGCAATTATGGTGTATTTGATCTTGAAAATTTGACTTTAAAGGATGAAGCCTCTGAAGTGGGATGCAGCTTATGATGCTGCCCTGGTACACACAGTCAGCTACTTTAGGGAGGAGCACAATAAACATAGCTGCAGGGCTACAAATTTACTGAAATTCTTTCTTTATACAACCGAGCTGTCTTGGATTTGACATGAAGGGGAATTGTTTGCCCAAAGCCATATTTTGTGTTTGTTTTGGCTAAGTGAGCCTCATCATCTTACACATTGCAGTGTTTTACAATTGCTGGTTGAAAGTAAAGCATGATTCCATCATGCAAAAAAACAACAAAGATCAAATGAGTACAAAGCATGGTATGAATGTGACACTGGGGTATTTGGCTGCAATTTACTTCATGGCTGACCGTGTTAGCGACCAACAGTTTAAAGTTAGTGGAGAAGGACATTTGATACAGAATATGGGCATAGCATCTAGATCTTAAACTTAAGCCAACACAATATGCATTATCTCTACTCTTCAAGAGGGCCAGTTGCTCTGATTGGAAGAAGTGCTCTGATTGCATATAAGTCAAGGACTGACTTTATTCATGGCCCTGAGTAAATACTTTTCTTATGGATTCATAGTGTTAATCAATATTTTCAAGTGTTATTTAGTCCAGCATAAACTTTAAGTTGTACATTATGTTCCCATTTAAAGTGGAACTGATGATAAATCAGTGCAAGCTTTAGTCTGTGGCTCTCTTTTGATTGGCAAGTCATTTAATGTATGAGTGTGCAGTTTGTTCCACCTCTTGCATCACATCTGGTTTAAAAAAAACAAGCTGGCAATAGCCGAAAGCTAAAGGCAAGGCTTCAAAAAGGTTATGATGATCTATTATATACAGCCAGTGTTTGCAAATAAGCCACTTTTTGTCACGGTTCCTGGGTTTTGGACCAGGGCTTTTAAGTTTGGGGATTTTTAGGTTTCTCTATTTTTCCTTTCTGTTTTCCCAGTCATGTCCCCGTGTCTCTCTGGTCCCTCAGTGTTTTGTCTCCATTGTTGTCTGGTTTCCCTGTTTGTTCTGGCAAGTTAGTCCCGGTCTCTCTGTTTATCACTTCCTGTTTTATCTCGACAGTCCTTCATCTCACCCGCGTCATGTTTTGCATTCCCCGTCTCGTCAGTTAGATTCTATTCAGCTGTGTTCCCCCAGGTGTTTCCACTCACTGCCTCCCTCATGGTGTGTGACTCGTTGTCTGCCTGTGTAGCCTCAAGTCAGTTTATTCCTGCTTAGCTCAGTTTGTGTTTTTTGTTTCTTTTGCCCTTTTGTCAGCGTTAAAATGAAGCTGTGATTTTGAGTTACGACAATCTGCTGAGTCCTGCATCTAGAGCCACACTCTGTTCACTGCAAACCCGTTCCCATGACACTTCTGACAGATATAAAAAATACTGGCGGCCGCCGGTGCTTCCCCTCAGGCTCCTACTAGATGCACTTGTGGTACGAATTTGAAAATCCTACGTCGCCTCGTTCTAGAGTTGACATGTTCACCTACCCAGCCAGTGTTGTGATAATAATATCCCATCACCCTTTTACAGCCGAGGAGGTAAAAGGTGTGACTGTTATGTTATGTTTACGATTTGTTGCTCTATTGTATAGTATTGTACATTGTATAGTATAGTCTGAGGGCTGATATACCTACCTACACGCATACTAAATAGCAATAGAGCAATTAGGAAAAAATAACCATAAAATATTTGAGGGAACATAGGGGATAAGACTGAAAATAAGTATTCCCCTGCTTATGAACTCAAAAGTTTTTTGTACCCATTTGTAAGACAAAGTCCTCTCCTCCGGTGGCAGTTTTCTCCAGAGAAGCCAGGGGGGCAGACACACAGGTATCGTCCCTCTCCGGTCTCTATGCAAGTGGCATTAATAGCACAAGGCCTGGATGAACACAAGCGAATATCTGTGGTAAAAAGAGAAAGGAAAAAAAAATACTAATAAGTATGCTGTTTTTAGATCTTGTAGGTTCTCTCTCTCTCCCTGTGTCTCTGTGGCTGATTTTTCCTCTCGTCTTTGTTTCCACTCTCACACTACACTCCCCACCACAGCATCTTGTCACCAAGAACAAAACTGAGAACATAACCAACTGCGTTACACAGGCAAGTGGCTCATATGCTCCAACAGAATAAAAGATGCACTATGCGTGCTGATAAAGAGGTCACACTGAGCTGGAAGCCAGAAAAAAAATCTCTCTTCTTCTTCCTTTGTTTCTTCCTTTGTTTCTTCCTTTGTTTCTTCCTTTGTTTCTTCCTTTGCTCCAGGGTCTCCAAGTCCTTTTGTGTGATAATGGCCACTATAGATACTATGATTATAATCAAAATCCTTGAACTAAAATAGGGCATCTAATTAAATGTTAATGTGACTTTAACAATAACATTTTCATCGGGGTATTTTCATAAATTAATAACGCATGCGTTATTCAATGGCACAAGGGAAGGTAGTTTATCATGAGGATGTTGGCAGTTTTATTAGGGGTTTCAGCTTTCCTTGTTGTTGGCAGATTTCCATAGTCAGATTATTTATGCTCCGACTATGCCCTTGGGAAAAATACAGTTAACTATATTATAGAGACCAGCCTGATCTCTCTGGACCCATGTATCTCTAGAGCTCTGTGACTCACCCTGACCTCTTGTATATCAGTATTGAGGGCAGATTGAGATAGGAGTGCCTGGGGAGCCTAATGACACTTACCTTGGTCACAAAGGCTGCCCACCCAGCCCTCCTCACAGATACACTGCCATGCCTTCTCACATGTGCCGTGCAGACAGCCAGGGAAGGGTACACAGTGGTCACAGTTGTCTCCTTGCCACCCTGGTTTGCACCTGAATGAGGTTAAATAAAGGCATTAAATCTGAACTATTAATACACCACCCAATGAGCTTCGCAGTCCTGCTCTTGGTCCGATATTATCTGCATGTTTTTACAATTAAAGTGACATCAAATGCTGCGATTTACGATTGCTGTAATTGGTTAATCTTTCTAAATACCCACAGCAACAGGGTACAGTCATTTTGGCTAAAGAGTAGATTCAGAAGGTTTTGCCAGAAACAAAAACATGAGGAAACCTTTTAAATTATCTGTCGGGATAACAATGCTTTTTACTGTTTAAACAAAGAACAGACTTGGCAGCTGACTTACACATAATGCAAGCGCCAAAAACAGAGATTCACTTGGCTGAATTGTTATTGTATTTCTCCAAAAGCCATTTGCTTCTCCTGAGGTAAAATAGAATCTACACAGAAATCTGAGGTCGTTCAGTACCTGCACTTCCCGGGCTTCTCACAAAAACCCTTTTCTGTGCTGCACCCTGTGCTGCATTCCCAACCTTTGAGAAAGGAAGACATCAGCATGTTGGCATCACAAAATAAAAAACACACACGAAAGATTCACAACAATAAAATATTAAATCCCTGGTCTTCTATTTCCACGCAGGGAGAAAAGGAGTTGGGGTTGTTTCTTTTTTCTTTTTTCATGAACTGACTCAAATCTCTTTGTGTCGCTGTCAGCTGCCTCGGCTGATCGAAATCTAAGATTACCTTTGACGATGTTTGTCACGGAGAGAATTAAGACCACAGCTGTGAGATGCATCGTAATTTCGAGGAAGACCCCTTTTGTCCTGCAAAATACAAAGCAGCTGATATAAAGAGCTCTCGCTTCGTGGAGAAGCGACATCTTCCATCTAGAAAAAGGACACTAGTTAAAAGTTGATTTTTGAAAAAAGAAAACCACGTTAAGATTCGTTCACAATTAAGAGGATCCTACACAAAAAGATCTACATAGCGCTTTTAGATTTTTAGTTTTAAAAATATATCTGTACGAGATTTTTTTTAAAATACACTGAGCTTGACTTTAAATATAAATATAAATGCATATGCATGTATATATTTGGGGGTGATTTACTGTATTCCTGTTTATTTTTGGAAACTGACGCACCTGAACCGTATGCGTCTTCTCCCAAAGGTATCCATTACGCACGAGCACGCAGAAAATGAGAAAAGACATTCATTTAAACACAATCTTCATCTTTCTTTTTTTTTTTTAATAAAAGACAAAAACCTCTGACTTAAATGAACTGCCTTACCTATGTCGCCCAGTCGTTCTGCTCCCAAGTGACTTCGACCATATTTCACAGGTTTGCTTTTTTCTGCTTTCTTTCCTTTAATCCAAGCAACGTGCTAATGAAAGTGATACCACAGGTGTACTCGTGGTCTGGCTGCTGAAGGTGGACCTGAAGGTTTTGACGGGACTGCTGCATCGTGAAGCGTCCCAGTGCTGCATGCTCCTCCCACCTTCTGAGGGAGAATGCGTGCACCAATCTGACCCCGTGGGAGAGAAGTGCAATAGTTGTACAGTAGTCACATTAGCTGGCTGGCTGACTTTAGTTTGCAAATGTCTAACTTTATGTCTAACTTTGGGCAAAACAAAGGAAGAAAACAAGAAAGAAAACAAACGAACCTATGTCTACGGATATCTTGTTTGTTTTTCAGGCAATAATAAATTATTCAAAGGTGATGGAGACACATGATTCTTGTACACATGATTCTTCATCTTTATTTTTGGAAATTGGACACACCTGAAGTATATACGTCTTCTCTCAAAGGTATCCATTACGCACGAGCCCCACAGACAGGGAGAAACAGTTAAGGCTTAGGTACATAACTAGGCCGTGTATTTGAAATATTAAAAGTAAGGGTATATCTGAAATGTCCAATTTTGGCGTTAATTATTAATTTTATTATAGTAGACTTATTTAATATTAATACTCGTGTTAACCACAGATTTATTTTGCTAAATATAATAAAGCATTTATTGCAAGAGCTTTTATACAGAACTCCTTATGACATTTGGGCTGAACATTACTTTTAGCCAAATAATATGAAGGAACAACACAATGTGAAATTTCTACTGCACAGAAGGGAAAAAAATGTAAGAACAAGAATAAATGTTGTTATTTTCGTTTCACCAGGTCTGAAAATCAACCTCACATACAAAGAAAAACACACGATGCAAACGAGATAAAAAGCAAAAAAGCAAACAATCAGTCACAACGTATTTTGAAAGCAAGCCAGAGGACACTGATGGAAGAATATTGCACTATACTTTATCCAAACGTCAAAAAAATTGCACTGTTGAGAGAACAGAAGTTCAATGTCATAAATTTTTACGTATCTTCAAGAAATATGGAAATAATATGGATGATAGATAGATAGATAGATAGATAGATAGATAGATAGATAGGTAGGTGTGTGTGTGTGTGTGTGTGTGTGTGTGTGTGTGTGTGTGTGTGTGTGTGTGTGTGTGTGTGTGTGTGTGTGTGTGTGTGTGTGAGTGAGAGAATCATTATCCCTATAAGAAACTGGAATTGGGATATGCAGTAAAGCGTGATAAAAGAGAAATACTTTTTTACTTTAGTACTTCAAATTTGTAGTTAAGCGCAGTATTGAGAAAACGTGCTTAGTTATTCTCCTCCTTTTATGCTGCCTAAGGGAGGAACCCTTTCCCCATTTTCAAATTATATTGATTGACTTTCCATACACAGCGCCTACCAGTCATGTGCCGTTCTATTCTTAGTCCACTTATTGCTGTCCATAATCTTCCCTTATCCTTCCCAAGGGCAGGGAATGGTATTTTCCTTCCCATGCAGTATATGACTTAGTCTGAGGGCCTAATTATGAGTTTCACCTCTCTGAGATTATTAGATAAGCAATAAAGGTCTTGAAAATGGTGGCCAAGGAAGCATCAGGGGTATTCGACAGCTCTGTCTTTCTAATTATCTTCAGTGTTTATCTCTCTACATGCACAAGTAGGCTATGAGATGCAACCAGTATCCTGTTCAGGATAAAATGAAGAGAAAGAAACCAAAAATGACTAACAACAAGGGGAAAGCCATCTTCTTCTTTTTTTATAAAAATATAATCTTGAGCAGATGTTTCTGGTTTCAAATATGTGTGGGTTTGTGTCTAGACGATGAAAGCACAAGAGATACATACATGAATGCAAATAAGCAAGAAGTCCACGTTTCACAATTGGAAGATGGTAATCTGTCGTTTCTTCTTACACCCAATCAATCCTGAAACAAGGACATAATCATACTGCAAGCAGCACTCTGACACAGGTAAGTGTGATGAAGAAATTGATAACTGTCCTCACATCTGATAGAATCTGTGAGAGGTCTCCAGTCTCATATCCCGCGCTTCAGTTCAGATGCTGTGTTTATTTTACAACCTTCAACGAGGCCAGGTTAACATTACAGCGGAGGTGCGATTTCCTTCAAAACATCTGCCAACCAGATTCACATCAGTTGCAGCTTTCTAATGAAATGTCTCGGGCTTGTACGTGCTTTATTAAAGTGAAGGAGTTTTCCATTGATTTCAAGTAGGGTTTTTTTTCCCCCAACCCTCATCTGGTATCTGATCTGCTGCTGGGTGCTCTAAGTTAAGATTAGACATTATGGATCTGAGGATCCGAATGTGTGCTCTGTGATTTAGACGTTTGCAGGATGGTGTTTTCTGTTTTATGCTAACATTAGCATGCTACCATGCTCGTACAACAATATGTCAAAGGTATTTTAAAAAGCTTAGTATTTTCTGGTTTCTATGGCTTTTTATAGCTCCCGTCTTTAATAATTCATCTTGATATCCAAAGTGTAGTCCTAGTCTGTGTTTGGACAGGGAAAGTTTAAATTTCACTGCAGTCAAGTCTTAATTCTAATAATTATGCATCTACAGGGAAAAGAGTATTTTTCATGAGCCACGTAATATGAGGGTCTTATTTCTAATCTCCGTGAAGTTTAGTCCCACACTGAGAGCTTTCCCGTCTCCAAACCACATAGATGAGGAATTATTACATGTCACAGCAGCGCAGTTTAGAGTGAGTGTAGATCATTTAATTTAAAATCCACTCAAGGCTGAAATGATTTAATCTGAATTCTCAGCACGCAGACACAAAATGAAGAAAAGTCCATCAACAGAGTCTAAAATCTGATTAAAGAAGTCCTCGTTCAGGTTTTGATACAGATCTTTTCATTCAAACTCTCAGATGGCACACTTTGAAAGAAATGAATGTTGAATTATAAACTCTAAACACAGTTGCCTGGGTAATAACACATGTGATTGCCCACTTCTTTCTTGTCTGATGTCTTTCAGGCGGCTCTTTTGACATAATGGATCATTAGGCTGGAGATCCAACCAGGTGGGAGTCAAGTGAGCTCAATTACAAACCTATTGCAGTACAGTAGACCTGCCATTCTACATACTATATATTGATCTTTTACATATAGTATATAGTGCATACACATACATAGTTGTTCTTAACATGTAAATGATGTAATATTACTTCTTAATATAACATCTGGTCCCCTGTTGGATTACAGCCTGTAAGTGATGGTGTAAACATACAACAAGTAACAATGAAACTGAGTGGAGGAAATGTGAGGGATGTACATTTTTACCTAGAAACTACAAATAAATGACACAATAATGGCGCTATATGCTTGGTAATTGTGAGATAAAAAATAATGAGGCAATGACTATGTAATGAGGGGGCGACCGTGGCTCAGGGGGTTGGGAATCGCATCTGTAACCGGAAGGTCGCCGGTTCGATCCCTGGGCTCTCTGTCCTGGTCGTTGTGTCCTTGGGCAAGACACTTTACCCTACTTGCCTATTGGTGTTGGCCAGAGGGGCCGATGGCGCGATATGGCAGCCTCGCTTCTGTCAGTCTGCCCCAGGGCAGCTGTGGCTACAACTGTAGCTGCCTCCACCAGTGTGTGAATGAATAGTGGCATTGTAAAGCGCTTTGGGTGCCTTGAAAAGCGCTATATAAATCCAATCCATTATTATTATTATAATAAAAATTAATTACTATATTATTAACAAACCAATAACCAAGTAATAGCCAACCTTGGTTTTTAGTTTGGTGCTATTAGACTAAAATTTACAAACCACTTAGTAGTATATGGTAACCCTTGAGCAATTAAATGGTCATTTCTGTGTGATATTTAGAAATAAACATTTCTAACCTAGTTACACTGATGTGTTAGTAACATTGCAATAATAAGGTAATGTAAGTTTAGTTGTTTTTACATATTAACACACTATTAGTATAATGCTGAAATTAATCACAGCTTATATGCTAAAACATGTCCTTTGTTTGAGTATAAAAATGCAGTATTCTGTGTTGGGAGCAGGAGCGTTAGCTAATCGGAAATATCTGTGCTGTTTTATATTTAATAATTCTAAATCAAGGCTCAAAAATGCTAAATTAAATGTTTCCATTTCGTTTCCTTGTATTGATTAAACCAAATGCCTAAAGGTATAATGAACAGGTGCTATTCTTGTTTGGATATTGCTACAAAATGACAATTTTACTAATATTAGAGGCGTTCTAATTAAATTTTCCTTATTATCATGCAGTAACTCTGTGCAAATAACTCTGTGTACACGATGAACCAATTGAACTGCAGACTATGCAGCACCTTGTCACATCAGGAAATTAGAGTCCAAGTATTTGATGCATAATGTGTTTTCATTTAAAGTCGATTTCTGGTTGTCACTGTTATGTTTTTGTGGGTTTTTTAATGCTCCATGTTTGCTGGACTCTGTCATTATGACAGCTTTGGCCAACTTGTCACTGTATGGCAGGCTGGCGGGGGAGTGACTAGATGTGTGTGTGATAACTTGGCTAATTCTCTTCTCTGCCTTCCAAACTTCTCCATATACCACAGTGATGACTCACAAAGGAGCGACCTGCATCTTGCCTCTGGGGATGAGTGGCTTATTTAATTGGATTGGCAAGGCAAAAGGTGAAAGATAAAAATCAGACGCTCACCTCAGTGGCTTGGCTCCTCATTTCTTTTCTTCTCTTTTCGGCATGGGTGCCACTAGATAAACTTGGGAATCTTGTATCTCCCTCAATGAAGCCCTTAGGTAGCTCAGCAAGTGCTGCTGTACTCATGGGTTCAAAACACCGTTGCAAAAGGACCACCAGTGTGTCCTTTTGCATTTGCATGTTTTTAGACGTCATATATCATTTTCAGTAACCCAAATAAGACCCCAAGTTACTATTGCTTTTGTGCATTTTAAAGAAGGTAAATGCTGCCAACTACCTATGCAGGTGTGGCTTCAGCAGAATGAGATCCGATGTTTATTTTGTCACATAAATATCAAATCAATTTAAGGAGTCTTGTAGTTTTAGGATCAACAGTGGTATCTGAAAATGTCCTGGCAACCTGTGCAATTAGTGTGGAGAAATAAAAAGCTATGATATATAGAGCAATGCATATTACCCCTTTGTACCTATGTATTATATTGTCAAAACTTGCATAAGCCTCACAACCTGCAAAACTGTACATTTTAATACACCATGGTCCAGGTGTACTTCATTGCTTTATTTTTCTCAGCAAACCAAGGAGGAAAAACTATGCTTTCTGCAGAGTGCCCCTGCAGGAATCTGAGGTAGCTGGTGGAAATGGAGAGTGCATTTCTCTTTTTCAAATATACCAATTACATGAAAGGTGGTGTAGAGACGATCTGTCTCCCGCTGACTGGCAGCACACCGTGCATTTTCCTGGCACTACACGGGCTAACTGCTCTATAGCCTCGCCCTTGGGAGTTTTGGCAGAACTTCAAACACTTTCAGTTTTTGCTTTTAAGCATGTGCAAAACCTACCCCAGAATTTCAAATAGGAAAAAGGTTACAGAAACCATCTAGCTTTAATAGGAGCTCCATAAATCAGATATTAAAGAGTCAAGTGATAGCAAACTCATAGAGTTGATGATATTGAAAACCATCCAAAAACTGTTCTCTGGCAAATCAATGATCGTTTAAAGGCAGGGGGTCATTTACCTGTTATATATTAGTTTCAAGGATCCTACAGGATGGCTTAAAAGATATTCCTTCCTTCTTCCTGACTCCACTTTAAGCTAGACTCATTAATCGTCATCTTAAATGGTTAGGCCGTCTCCATCTTACTCAATCGTCCACTATTCCTGAGGGACATAATGTGCATTCTTCATACAACTGTCTTGCACCAGTGTTACATCAACTTTCCTCTCTGCAGAAACGAGTGTGATTAGACTATTTTTGTACATATATATATAAAGTGAAAGCTTTTCTCATTTCTTTCAGCCTCTCTCATCACACTGTTCATTCAACCCCAAGTGGAAAGCCAACTATCTTGAATTGTTTTTGCAATATTTCCCTTAGTCTCCAATCTTTTTCTTAAAGAACCCTCATACATTTCAGATATACCATGTACACTTAATTCAGTCCATCAAAAGATTCCAATGCATGAGATGCAACAAAGTAGCATGCTGCATTATTTAACTTCCAGCCACATAAGCCAGAACGAGAACCTTTAAACACTGGTAGTCTACATATTTCTTGCATGTTAGAATTACGTAACAGCATCCCTGTATTGATGCATCGATGCAACAAATTGTTGTGGCTACATAAACAGCAGTTATCTGACATATTATAAACCCATAAACACCAACTGTGGTCTGCAGGAGGCCGAAACTTAGCGAGGATATTTTTGGAATTTGCCATCTGCTCAGACGTGAGCCAGTGTGTAGACATGTTAACTAAATTAATTAGTGTTACCTTTATCACCATAGCAACAGAAGCCTCTCATTATCAATCATTAAGGCTGTGGAAGATCCTGATGGACCAGAAGGATGAGTTTACAAGCAGAGGACGACGATTGAGGCACCAGAGAGGAGCAAGAGAATGAAGGGAAAACAGCAGTTGGAGAGGAATGACTTGTTGCCATCTGCTCCTGGTACTAGTTATTGCTGTCTTGTCACCATGGTAACGGGAGAATGATGCTGTCTTTCGAGGCGTGTCGCACCTTGCCGTGGCCTTGCATCATCAAGATATAACAAGTATAACACCTTTCTAGCCTGAAAGAAAACTAATTTGCGACAACCGAAAATGGCCCAGACACAGAGGGGTTATTAAAGTGCAAATCTTTAATGAAGAAAGCTGCTTTTGTACTGCTCCGCTTGAGCCCTGAAGTAAAAAGTGAACGCACTGAGCCACAACACAAACCGATGTTCTGTTAGCAGTGATTTAATGCTTCACTGGCTCCAAGTTAACAAACTGATTCCCTGAGCATGCTCAAGCACAGACAGTCAGTTCTTTCATCACTTTCAGCTTTGCTGCTAATTGGTCCGTCTGGTTTAAATCCTCAGTAACTCTGCAATGAGTTTGCTACATGATGTGTTTAAAAAGCTATTCTGACATTTTTTAGACAGGTGAAAGCTCACATTTGCTCATTTATTTCTTAAGCCTGTGTTTCTAAAAGCCTAAAACTCGCTCCATATCAAGGTGCTCGTCACAAGGTGATTGAAGGTTAAACAAGACCAATCTGTGACACGTGGCAGAAAGCAAAATTGTGCAGGTGCTGATGAGAGTTGATAGCTGCAGGCACCGGGATAAACAAATACCAGAACTGACAGACAGAATAGTTAAATAGCCCACAATGCTCACTGACTGAAACCATCATTTCTATTTGCCACAGATGCAGGTGAAACCCAACTCTTCACTGCAAATATTCACTCATCCTCCATTTTACTATTCATGCATGGCGGCAGGTCAACATCGCTTTCTTTATTGGTGAATATATTAAAGCTTTTTATGCCTCTCGATGCAATAACTCAACTCCTTCTAGCTGGAAAGCCCCTAGTTGTGCTTTTGGTTTAGAAAAGTGAAGTCCATTCACGTGCCACATATAGAGATTAATTTGGTTATTATAGTACACACACACACACACACACACACACACACACACACACACACACACACAGAGATCTCGTTTTCTGCTTCTATCCATTAGTAACCAGCATCCTTTTCTTTGACACACATAGAGAGTGGAGTGGGAGGAAAGCAGCCAGACAGAGGAAAAGATCTGAGCTAACACAACAATAGGCTCCTATGATACCTAAAGAGCAGAATCTCTTCAGCCTTTCCCCTGTGTGACTCATCTCAAATAATCTGACACATTTTCTAACACAGACTATTGAATAAAGATTTTCTTTCTGACAAAATCCATAATGCTGGCAGAAGAAGCCTCGGGCATGTGAAGCTATGTATATTTAAAGGCACAATGATTTATTGTAGTTCTTATTTTGCCTTGCAAAAAGACATGTACACCAATGTGTTTGCATGGCACAACACAGAAGAGCCACCTCCACAGGACAAGACTCAGCAGTCCATCTGCATCTTAAGGATAAAGGACACTCTTTCGAGGATGCCAATGTTCTCATTTTGGACAGAGAGGACAGATGGTTTGAAAGAAGCCATCTATGTCCACTGTGAGCGACCATCTTTGAACAGAGGCGGTGGTTTACGACACCAACTTTCTGCCATCTATAATTCAGTTTTGAGTTCCCTCCCCAGACGCCTTAACGCCCACTCACATCCTGGGCCATCTGACCTCAGGAATTCGCATGATAAGGTGGGGCCAGGTTTCACAATGAGCTCGCCCGAAACCCTGGCTGATTGGGACCCACACCCATTTTCACACCTTGGCTCAGGTGATTAAAGGATCATCAGGGGGTCCTTTTGTCCCTCTGTGGGGGGATATTCTCCCACTAGCTTTTAAATCTGGGACTCTCCACCATTTGACCTTAGAACTGAAGAAGCTTCTTGGATGAGAGGTGAAACATCTTCAAGCAACTTAAAGAAGTCCAGACGCTTTTCTTTGCAAGCTCCTTTGACTGTTTGCTGCACTGCTCACTGTTACCTGATCAAGTTCAAGGCCAAGCAGCTGCCACTCATCCTGATCCCTCCTGGGTAACAGCCTCGATAAAGTCAGCAGGAGGGATGCTGAAGAAAAACCATAAAATAAAATGAAGGCAATCTGGAATAAGACGTTCATTCAGAGCTTTTCATGACTCTAAAATCACAAGCTGTTGCTAAAAACTAAGTTCAACCATTAAGACAAATTTCAAGATCCTTCTTATTTGTCTCATTAGGCCTGAAACAACTGAAAAAAGAAAATCTGAAAGACTGGCATCTAATCTGAGCAAATAGGACCCAAACCTTTCTACCTCAATACATACACAACAGAGGACACAAAACAACCCAGTCTTTTATGTCCCTTCAGTTGGAAGTCTAATTATGGGTGCCTTAAAGTGCAATCAGTAATCAGTAAGGTACCACGTTTTAGTTGCTCTTGGCACAAATTGATCATAATTGATCAGCAGGAGTCCAAAAGGGTTTCTCATCAATGCCTTTCACCTCTCTGTTACCCAAGTCTCTCCTGAGTGCCGAAGCTTTCCTCAGACTAAGTCTCACACTGTGGTTTTACTGGGGGAAAACTTCTAATTACTTTTCAGTCTGTAGTTTTATATTTTAACCTCTGAAAAGAAATGCTCAATTTCTAATTCTAAAGGTGAATGGGGTATATTACTTTTAGTAAGATGGCATATAACCACATCTCCCAAAATTATAAGAACAAATTAAAGAATATGAACAAGAACTGAATAAAGGAGATGAAAAATGTCCCGAGGTTGTCAAAATCCTTATTATTTATCAGACTGTTAAATTCATTCTGCCTTTTGAAACATTGCAATTTTTAAAGTGCCGTGCAAAAGTCTCAAGCCAGGTAATTGATAACATACATTAAAACATTATATAAGAAAAAGACTGTTCCTTCAATTTGAATAAGCTGGAAAGTCAATATTTAGTTCGACCACCTTTAGCCTTTTATTGTTCTCTGCCAAGATGATCCCACATTGTTTCAGTAATGTTAAGGTCCAGGCTCTGGGGAGACCAATCCATGACTGGTGTTCTATTGTGTGTTTTTCTAACCAATCATACTACATTGACAGTGTATGGGATCACTGTCATGCTGAAAAATGAAGATGTTGCAGATTAAACCATTTCCAGGTGGTACTGAATATTGAATCAAAATCTTTTTTTATTACATTCCCAAGAAGAAATACAGTCTCAAACATAACGGAGCCTCCACCATATTTTACAAATGACTGCACACACTCACTGTTCAACCTCTACCTCTACTGTTGCACCTCTCTTCTGACCTCCCCTGTACATATTAATGACAGTTTCAACCAAAGCTATCGCACTTGAATTCATCATATAATTTGGATTCATTAGACCTGTTGCTACTGATATTCAGTCCAGTTCTTGTGTGATCTGGTATATCTCTGACTATATGTGCATGTATATCTATTTCCTTTTCTTAAAAATGGCTTGTTGACAGCCAGTCTTTCACTGAGACCATTTCTGATGATGCTTTACTGAATAGTAGGTGGATCAAACAAAGATCCAGATGCATCTCTCAGCTCATGTATCAGGTCTCTGAGACCGTTACAGTTCATCTGTGTAAATAGTTTGTGTAAACCAGCCACTCATCTTTCATTCTCCATTTGTCAAGTTTCCTCAGATTTCTTAATGGCACACTGCACATCATGTTGACATATGCCCAGGTGTTGGCTAATAGCTCTTTGGGAATCACCTTGTTGATGCAAATGTTGGGGTATATTTTCCCTAGATAAACTGAAGAAATGGGAAATTATGTGATTTTGCAACAGTGCCTAAAGATAATTTAAAATGGGTTCTTTGCTAAATTGTCTGTTATGTGTAGACAAATCACTGGTTCATCCCTTGAATTTGGTGCCTTTTTATGCTTGAATGATTTATACATTCAAAAATAAATGAATTCCTCTGAAAATAGTCAGGTAAACAGACTGGACTGAAAATGGAAAAGCAACCAATCTCCAAAGAAAAACTTTGAAAGACCTTCAGAAAGCAAAAAAAAGTGGTGCTCAAGACCAATTTAAAAAAATTATAAGAAGTTTTAAATCCTAAATTTGACCAAAATGTAATTTTGAAACAGTAATAATTTTTGCCTGAGGCTAAGTACTTTTTTTTTCTTTCATTTTTCTTCTGCACTAATCATTGTATGGAAGAATTCACATATTTCACTCTAGTCAGAATGATAATTAACACTATTTTTAATACTATAGCAAAGCCTGCGGTTAAATCAATCATACTGTAAATTTTCTACACGAGTCCACATTTACATGTCGCTTTTAATAATGTAAGGATTTTCTAAACTTCCTTATTATATATTATCAAGCATTTGCGAGTTCTACAAACCTCTTTAGCTTTCTGTGCTCCAGCGAGCTGCAGTGAGGAGGAAATAAAGTGAAGGATAAGACACTACTCTCCTCGTCTAATTGAATCTCACCTCAACAGAAACCTGTGGCTGCCAGCCCAAGGTTAAGACAGTGTTGATATTGCTTCTCTGCACGCTCTCACTCACTAGAGTCCCTCACTATGAATTATTCACAGGCACAGTCACTGCTGAAAAAGAGGCCAGGGCAAGGGGAGAAACTCAACCTCCCAGATCAAGCCACCATATATAAAACATTTTTTTCAGAAAAGGACTTTTGCCTGAAGCATTTTGACTTTTATTGGTTGTAGTTCATGTTTTAGGAGCTTAATCCACCAAAGCCATGGCAGACATGTGAATTTGATAATTTCCTGTTCAGGCAGTTTTACACCAAAAAGGCTCCGGTTCACTGACGTCTAAAGATCGCTGTCGTGCCCTTACTGAAATTATCCCATCATTTTTCTTCCGTACACAGGCTGGACCAAGACAATGCACATGTCAGTGCTCCTCCAGCTGTGACCAACATGATAAGCCTAAATTTACCGGTTGATCTCCTGCAGCAGGAAAATATCTGTGTGAGATAAAGGAGGTGTTTTCTTTTAAAGAAAAAAAATAGACAGTGCAAAAATGCAGGATTGCATGCAGCTTCAACACCATTAATCACTGTACAGAAAATAGCACATAACACACAGGAGCTAGAATGCTGTAATTAAGAAGGGTTTGTGCAGGTTTACAAAAGAGGGGTAAAAAGCAGAGTGAATCTCAGGCTTATACATACATTTCAAACCCAGTGTTACTCAATTTCAAACTCAATGTAAAAACAAGACTGAACTGAAAAAAAAACCAGATAAAGAAGACGAGATTCTTAACAGCAACGGTACAGTCTGACCTTGCTCACCTTGTTCTGTTTTTGTTACTGGCTGTCTCTCTCTCTCTCTGATTTTCTTTCACTCAACATTTTTTCCACTTCTGCTCAAAATAAAAGGAGCGATAGAAGGCCAAAAATGGACCTGATGAAAAGACGGAAACTGAAAGGGAGGTGAGAATGAGCTAGACGAGGACGCGGATGTTCCAAAAACACTGCAAAGGGAAGTGATGTTGATGGAGAAACGAGGGTGATGAAAAGAAAGGCATGAATTCGGACAGGCAGCGGCAAGGAAACAGAGCGGTTGCTGTTAAAGCATAAAGCTTGTTTAGTGCTGTTTGGTCAGACCCTATGAACTGATGTGACAAATCCCCTGGCTAAAACTCCACAATCAGGGGCAACAATGCAGAGAAGGAAAACTAACTTTCAGTATGGCAATATTGTGTGACAGGGAAAACAAGGTGTGAACAGAATAAACAAGTACACCTCTCCCTGTAAATGTGTTCTTTAAGTTTTCCTGAACATTGCATGTAAAATTATAAATATATATTGTATTAATTATTTATTCTTATAATGCTACTCCTCTTATGACAATACATGACATTTCTAAATCCACAGTAGGGCTGCAGCATGAGTCATTTTTCGTTCAGGCATTCTGACAGTTATTTTATTTAAAAAAAAGAAGACAAAGCTCAAAAATCTTGAAGTTCTAATGAGACATGAATTGCACACCTTATTGTTGGATCAGTCAAGTCTCAGTTTACCTCTGCGACTGTCTAGACTTGTATTATAGATGTTATGATGACTTTAAAGTCTTCTTTTTGCTGCTCTCATTAGGGGTCGCCACCCCAAATCATCTGCGTCCATCCCACCCTATTCTTTACATCCTCTTCTGTAATATAAACCCCTTGATGTCCTCCTTCATTATCTGTGGTTTTCCTTTTTTGCTGCTGACAGCAGCTTCAAAATCTGTTATCAAATATATCCACCATGTCTCCAAAGTCATTTAATGAAAGTATTATGTGTATTTATGTTTCACGAGTAACACTGTATCTTATTTGGTTGATTCATGTTTGCTGTAAGCAGGCAGAGATGTATAAAATCATTGCAGATTCAAGGTGGGCACCTGAGGTCAGTGCCAGGAATTTAATTCAATTCAATTCAATTTTATTTGTATAGCGCCAAATCACAACAAAAGTCGCCTCAAGGCGCTTCATAGATACAGAGAAAAACCCAACAATCATATGACCCCCTATGAGCAAGCACTTTGGCGACAGTGGGAAGGAAAAACTCCCTTTTAACAGGAAGAAACCTCCGGCAGAACCAGGCTCAGGGAGGGGCGGGGCCATCTGCTGCGACCGGTTGGGGTGAGAGAAGGAAGACAGGATAAAAGACATGCTGTGGAAGAGAGACAGAGGTTAATAACAGATATGATTCAATGCAGAGAGGTCTGTTAATACATAGTGAGTGAGAAAGGTGACTGGAAAGGAAAAACTCAATGCATCATGGGAATCCCCGGCAGCCTACGTCTATTGCAGCATAACTAAGGGAGGATTCAGGATCACCTGGTCCAGCCCTAACTATATGCTTTAGCAAAAAGGAAAGTTTTAAGCCTAATCTTGAAAGTAGAGATAGTGTCTGTCTCCCGAATCCAAACTGGAAGCTGGTTCCACAGAAGAGGGGCCTGAAATTTAGTATCCAACTAAATGGGAAATATGGCCACAATCTCCCCCTCTGTTCCTGAGGTAGGGTACTGAATAATCACCAGAAAGATATTTTGTTTGACCATTTTGATGCCACATGGAAGATGACCTTTGGCCTTGCATCTGAAATATAATCACTTCAGCATTTTATCCTATCAGGCTTTCTCTTTTTACATAATTACCACATGAATAAGTAATGTCCAAAAATGTGTTTTGTGAGGATGAAGTTGTTGTTTGTGCCAGACGTAATGAAATTCCCTCCTGGCACACTGCCTTCATACTACTAAGAATGACATTTGGTCGCAGTGACCAACAAAATGTAAACAATTCATCTTTGAGCCCAAGTTTGCCAAATTTCCTCAATCCTTTCCTGACATGTCAAGTTCCAAGGACAGACAGTTAGAAAATAACAAATGAACAATTATCAGAGTAGTTGTGTATTACTTTTCTATTTATTGTTGATTATTTTTTGATAGTTAGCTGAAGATCTAAAATGAAACGATTTAAAGATATGTTGAGTTCCTTCCTCATTTAAATTAATGCCCATTTAGACCAGACTTTGAAAATTAAAAAATAGCTCATAATAAATATCTTGCTAGGCCTAAGTCGCAGGCCTAGAGTTCGATCAGCAGCTTTGCAGTAACCTGCAATTGTAGAGAAAACACAGTGAGTGGTTGCTGGAGGTTTCTGGCTGTCCCTACATGAAATCAGTTACAAAGACTGCACCAAAACCCTCCTTAAGATTGCTTTAGCCATTAGCTGATTGCTGCAGTTGCCCGTACTTGTTGTTGTGCCTCACTGATGCAGCCATACACAGTATAAAACATGTTCAAAGCTTCCAGATCAGAAAAAATAAGCCAAGATTTCTGATCCTGTAGAAGTCTGTAAACAAACGGCTTTCTTTGCCATTGGCAGATATTTTACTGCTGAGTTTACGGGCTCAGTCATTCATTTTTGGGTCATATTGCATAAAAAAGTCAATTTAGTAAATCTCAATCATACCATGTTTTATATTTGAGTATTATCTTTAGCATGCTCAACAGCTATCAATAAGTCGTTACCCAAAGACTAAGTGGTTTGACATTCAGACCCACCCCTCTTTGCTGTCCCTACTGAATGCTGATCTCCAGGCTTCAAGACAGGACTTCAGAAACCCATGGATGACGTCGCAGTAGCTACATCCATTTTTTTATACTGTGTAAGGCTCCAACGTTTGCTTTGAAGGTGAAAATTCTGTTTCGAGTTTGTGACACACTTGTCATTGTTTCTCTACTGCTTGACAAGTGTGCAATTGTCTGCAGAAAAATTAATGTCTTCCATATGTTACGCTCCCCTGAGGGGTCTAGGCGGTGAGGGGGAAGTAACAAAAAGTGTCTGGGTCAGAAAAAAGGAGTCAAGGAGGCAAAAGGGTTAAATTAAATAGTTTTATTAAAGTAGCTCAACTAAAAGAGACGGACAAGCCGCTATCACCATTTAAGGAAAACAAACAAAACTCAAGCGTTGGTCAATAAAGTAAAAAGTAAGTCAAAAAAAAGAGTGCAGCTCACTAGATACAAACCCAGACACGCAGCTCACTAGCTGCAAACACCACAAACACTCAGCTCACTAGCTGTAACCACTCACATGGCACTCTGACCCAGAGCTCACCTTTCCCTGGGCTTAAATCTCTTTAATTACTGACGAGAGTCAGCTGTGGAAAAGGGAAAGGTGGCACCTCAGGCAGAAGAGGTGGTGGGACACGCCCACACAGGCACCTTCAGGAGGAGGCCCTGCTAGGGCCGTAACACATAGAAACTAGAGGTGACCACGGCAATCTGTTGGCAAACAGTGCAATTCAGAGGGGTTTTTTAGGGCTGCATTCCTCTTTGCAACCAGTTTGACATTAGCGACAGCAACCGCCAGCAACCACTCCCCAACAAGTTTCAGAATAAACACTTTCCCCTAGTGACTGTGGTTACCAAGGGGTCACTGGCCAGTATCTAGGCCTTGTGTGATTGGGGCTCTAGAAATCGACTTCACAGCGACTGCCAGCAATCTGGCAGGTTTCTTTGGGACACCTACATGTGTCACTAATCACACTTTATATCATCGTGTTTAACAAAAGACTTTGCAGTTGTTAATTCCTATATTTTTGTTGCCCATTATGTCATGTGTCCACTTCAGTTTTCATGGCTTCTGTGCTCTACAGGCAAAAAAAACCTAAGATTGATTGATTGATAATGTTGGCAGTTGCTTCAGCTAGGTTTTATGTTCATGTCGGCAGTGATCTTGCAATGAAAATCGCTCTTTTCCAAATGTCTTACTTTGGAAAGCAAAAAAGGCACTTTTATAAACCCAAATGTTCTCTTCATTTTCTCATCATTACAGCAGCCACTCCAGCACGGTCTCATCGGTAATGAAGGAGCGGATTTGTGATTCACACAAATGCACAAAAAGAAAAAAAATATGCACCAGGTGAACAATGAGCTTGCTGATCTTTGTTTTTTACTCTGAAATCGTGTTTTCCTCACAGCAAGCGGTGCATATCTATGGCAGTACATCCCGCTGAGCGGCCTTTGAATGTTTCCTCAGTACTGGTATTATAAAGCAAGATACTCACACACACTGTCGTATTTTTTTAATATATATTTGTATCTTATCAAACGTGGGATGAAAAGCACATTACGTTGTTTGCAGTTTGCCTTGTTTGCAACTAAAGGGAACAAAACTCTTGTAACAGTGATAGATCGTTTTGATTTTAAAGCATTTCTTAATCCTTTACAGCAGGAGTTCTCAAGATTTTCATGTGCAAAGTCATTTAGGGCCACAAAATGCACATTTTTAACTAGTGTTAGTTATGTTTCCACTCAGAGGTTGGGGGGTTATATTTATAATGATTCTTCTTAACTGGTTTACAAGTTTTTTAATCATTAGTGAAGTTGTTGTTGCATTCTTTGAGACCAGATGTATTTGCCAGTAATGAGAAGTCTGCTTTGATAGATAGAAAAAAAACATCTGAGAACAAATCATTGTGTAATTTTGTGCTGCTGCTAAATAGCATGACCTAAACAGTTTGACAACCAAGGCAACCAAGGCCGATGACTTGAATCAATCTTATTCTACTGTGGAAAAGTCTTTATTCAATTTCTTCATATTTTGCAAGAAAAATGGGATATACATAGAAATAAAGTACATAAGGCAACAACAGTTTGTACAGCTCTAATGAGACTGAAAGTCAATATTTAATTATTCTTCTAATAATTTCTTTAATCAGTCTTCAGGAACAGTTTTCCAGGTATATTTCAGAGCTCTTCTTTGGATGCTGGCTGCCTTATATTCTGCTCTCTGCTGTTTTTCTGTCCAGGTATACGTTTAGTTCAATGTCAGTGTGTTTGGGATCCCACCATGCTAAAAAATAAAGGCGTTGCCAATCAGATGTTTTGAATGGTGGATCAAAATCTGACTTTTTTTTTTCTTTTGTTTTTTTTTCCCATTCATAATTTCATTAATTTTGAGAAGATCCTCAACACCGCTGGCTGAAATAAAGCCCCAAATCATAATAGACTGCTGTAGACACTTTACTGTTGTACCATAGATTCAACTAAAGAAACTGAACAAATTGTGTGTTTTTGCACAAAATGCCTGGATATGATTTCATTCTATTTTTTATTGCGTTGCCTTATGTGTAGACACAACACCGGTTCATCTCTTAGGTTCAGTGCCTTTTTATGCTTGATTCAGTGTTAAGTGGATTTCTGTTTAGACTCTGCAGTGCTAAGTGGCTTTAAAAAAAAACTGAAAATGAGAGAAAGCAACCAACATCCAAAGAAAACCTTTGACTTAGAATGCCGTGAGGACTATTACTCAAGACTAATTTAAAAATTACAGGAAAATCTGTTTCTTTGGAAGGAAAAATATGAAAAAATAAGAGATGGTTTAAGACTTGTGTTTATTACTATAAAATAAAAGCAGGAAAAACAGGTAAGTTCCTGCCTGAAGCCCCATGCTACTTTAAACTGAAATCCTACAATCATGGCATAATTATATACTATACTACATGTGATGTGATTGTCTTTTTATGCATCACAATCAGAGATGAAAGATGGAGAGTTTAGTGCCAAAGTAGAAAATGATAATGATCTCCACTGAGCATGTCATTTTCTTTGTCATCTTGACTGGTTGTGTTGTGACTAGACTGAAAAGACAGTTTGATTGACAGGGTATCTAATTATAATCCCTGTAAAGTTTAAACCGTTTCATTCTGTTGCTTAGAAACAGCCATCTTTATGTGCCAAGAACTCCTTGTCAACCCCAACAACTGTATACAGAACCAAAGATAATTAAGCCTGTGTAAAGGGAAAAGGTGTTAAAACTTTAGGGACCAAAATTACAACTCTTAGGTTTACATATACATTGCTGTGTGATATCTTTCTAACTAAATAGTAACAGTCAAAATCCAATCATAGATTAGTGAAATCATAAATATTCTTGGAGGTTAACCTACAAAATGTTTACTAAGCAGTTATACATCTGTCCAGTGTGATGACAAAGGAAGTGAAGTTTTCTTGTTCATGAAAGAATTTGCTCATTATAACTTGCCTACAAACAAGCCCTATCTCCTCAGGGCAAAAACGCCATTCTGTATGTCCTTGCTTCATTTACTCCATCCCCTAAAAGCCTCTGTGTTTGCACAATAAGCTGGTGATTGTGTGGAAAGTACTGGAAGAAGCAATAAAGCAGAAGTAGGGATGGTGTCATGTTTCGGCTGTGTGCAGGCAAGAGAAGGACCCAAACGCAAAACTCACCGAGACAAAAGTGAACTCAAAACACTGCTTTATTGCAGGCTTGGAAAGGAAACAAAGAACAAAACTAAACTGGGAAAACTGCAAATAAATCATATGTGAAACCACATGGCGACCCACACCGATATGAGGGAGACTATAACACTGACAAAGAGAAACACAGGGCTTAAATATACTGAGGGATAACGAGGGAATGAGACACAGAAGGAGAGCACAGCTGGGAGTAATCAGGCTGGACGAGCTAGCCAACAACACAGAGTGATGTTAAAGCTGAGTGAATGCTGACCCCAGCTCAGCAGCCAGACCCTGAACGTTAACAGGCAACAAACTGATGAGCAGTCAGGTTGCACCCCTGGTTTCTACTTGTTAAGGTCTCTAAAGTAGAGTCACTGTGGTGGTTGCTTTGAAGTGTCTTTGTGCCAGTTTTCACCTTTGCTTTGTGTTGTCAGCTGTTTTTGTACTTAAATACTAATAGAAAGCGTATATATGTGTTCTCATTAGGATAGGGATTTGTGTTGGTGTGTGGGACCGCAGCCAATAGGTTTGTAATGTTAAATGGTAATTATCAGACAATGCATTTTAGGTCATTGTACAGAGAAACTGTAATTAAGTACTGTACTGCATTACTCTTAAGTGTCCTATGTAATATATGTAATACATTACTTCTTTGGAGTAATGACCCCAAAACTGATCCCAATAAAAAAAAAAAATGAAATACCTGAAAATACCTAAAAAAATAATAATAATAATAATATTTGACCACAAAGCATACAATTAATTTACATGGATTTAATGTTTTTGAAATTTGCTAAAGTTTTATAAAATCACATCTCTGTAAGTAGAAGCCTCGTGAATCATCTCATACCCAGTCTTTGATCATCCAAAAAAAGAGTGATTTGTTAGAGCAGACACATGCGATTTAGTTCTGAGTGTTAACTTGCCCTGGAAAGTCTAGAAATTGTTAAAATTACTTATTTTGCCATCAGTGAATACCTCTCTTAGATACCTTATTCAAGGACTTGAAAGCACTCCTGAAAGCAATGCGTTGCAAATATCTACAGTCACAGTCTAAATGTATTCATAGGTAACTTTTGCTAAAGCTGCATTTCCAGAACTCTTAGTCCCGAGAGCTTACCTCAAGGAACATAAAGCTTCCCCCCCATCCACTGTGTGTCTGCATTTCCTCTGTAAAGACCTGTGAAGATGAGACAAATTAGTCCACTAACCTGGGGAAAGCCAGAGCCGTCCTTACACAGCACGATCAACTGACTACATCTTTCTTCTCTTCTGAGATGAAGGATGCAATTCTGTGCTGTTCACAGAAGATCCAACAATGCATTAGCTTTCTGCAATATTGTATCTTTGGAAAAACAGTCACAAAAAAAAGCTTTTAGCTTTCAAGTAGCAAAAAAACTACTTGTCTTACTGACTTTCTTCTCTCGCTCTCTTCTTTGCTCGCTTTCTGAATTGGTCCAGGTTTGCAGACATGATGAAATAGAAAGACAGAACAAATAATATAGTGGAGAATCATCTCATCCTAAGATGACCTGACAGGAATGCTGTGAGTACCGATCCAACCACAAAAATTTCCCACTACATTCCCAATTCCTTCCCCTTTTTTGAACTACCCCCCATCCGCAAAAACAGGTACCTTGCAGGAGATAAAAAGGGTTCTCTGGAATGACTCCTTCCAAAGATTCCTACTCCCTGAGGAAACCTGCTGCAGCTGAAACACGGCTTCCAATTATTTCCACATGCAGCACCTCACTGCTGGTGTTTTATTTTGTGTGATTGTCACTGAGAAGATGTGATTGCTTTGCAGCTGTAGCACCTCATGCGAACTGTAATCCACAGGGAGTGCAGAGAAATATATGTCTTCAATCTTCACTGATGTTCCTCCCATTTCAGTGCTTTGATCTAGAATATGGCTATAAGATAGCTCATGACAGCTCTTCTCCAAAGAGTTCAAGCTTTAGTGAAGCAGCTTAGCTTTATCCATGCAGAAGGGAGGGTTGCATACTTATAAAGGCTGTGCTTAACACACCACTCCATTATTAAAGGCGATCTTAGATTGTAGCAGATATTTCTACAAAGGGATGGGAGAAAAATTGGTAGAAAACTTCTTGGTCACTGTACACTTGACATTTTGCCACCTGTCCACTAAGGTGACAGCCTTTTTGTTGTTGTAGCAGAATGGCTGCTGCTATTCAACCTGTCTTTTTTGAGGTACATCATTGTTACCAGTTTCTGTGGCTATTGGCAAATGGCTCCCACCTCCTGCCTCTCTGTGCAGGATTTCCTACCTGTAAAAGGGGCCTTACAAATGTTCTTCCTTTCTTTACTCTTTAACGTCTCAGTTTGTGTGATGGAGGGGGTCTTAGTACCTTTTCAAACAAAGGTTAGTGTTCTCCATTTTATCAAAGTTAAGGGAAAGGCCTTCAAATGCAGTTAATTCCTGGTTCCACAAACTAGTCTTTGACCAAGAAACACTCCACTCCAGTACATTAAGTCTGTTCTCTGTGTTTCTGTTAATATCAAATGCAGGGGAGAATCTGCAGGTGGTTAACCCAACTGCCATGAGCTGTGTCAGGGCTATGGTGCTTGTATTTATCTGGCACATCTAGCCCTGCACATGCCCTGTAATATAACAGCAAGAAAGGGTTTCCTGAGTTTCTCCATTGACTCCTAACAGACTCTCATCACTCCCATTGCTGCTGTCAAAAAGAAGGCAGGGAACGGTGGGGGCTGTAGAGGGAAATCATGGCAGCTTCTTCCGCTGGCTTTCAGAAAGGCTTGACAGCAGCTCAGCCAAGTGAGGCTGCACCCTCTCTATCAACGCATCCTTAAGCTCACCCATCAAAGCTCAGCTGGGGCTGCGGTCTGATGAGCTCATATGCAGTGTTTCCCACCTTTTAATACTCTGATGTTGACCTGTTCCACATCATACATCTAGGCTTTCAGTTTCACAGCAGGAGATGCAGTTATCGGCCGTTACAAACCAAGCCTGAACACACAAATGTGGAAAGTGTGGAAACATTGAAGATTTGCCATGAAATTAAATTGCTTCACCTTCTATTTAAAATGTAAATGCCAAAAGCAAGACGGACTAAACTTAATGGGGCGAAGTGAAATTAAATGATTTAGATGTTGGTTAACATTTAGATGCTGTTTAGCTTTTATTTTAGTGTATTTCATGGCTGTTATATGATCCAGTTTGAAATCTTTCACACATTCATTTATTCTCCTGAGGTAGATTTTTAATTTGAACTTCTGTGATCTCCCGAGTCCTTTTTTTTTTTTTTTTTTTTTTTACAACCACCATGACTTTGACATTTTTATCTTTTTCTAAAGTGTCTCAATAACTATAGAAGCAGTTGTTTGATGTGCGTTCATGTCTCCTTCAGGTCACAGATTTCATTTATTCAGCACTCTGGCTTATGCAGGCACATAAACTGAGGAAACTGCCGTCAGCCTGGGCGCTCAGATCAACAAAGGTCAAAGTGATGGTCAACAGGCTGTTTTTGCCCTGTTTTCTATTATTGCACCAAAACTATTATTAGATTAATACTAACGCTGCCAAAAATCATCCTGCCTTCTTCATGTTAACATTTCTGAATAAAACTGACACATGCAATACAGACGTGCGTGGGTGTGAGGGTGCACACAGGATGAAGCTCACACGTTTTCACTCTTTAAATTTAATGTGTGCGGCTGATCCATCACCCTCGAAATGTGAGAAAGCAGAAGGATGGAGTTTATGTCTGCAGGTCTGATTTTAAAATGAAGCTTAAAATAAATCTATCCCCTTTCCTTTATGCCCACTGGATGTGTGTGATTTTTGGTTTAATATTTTTTGGTGTAGAGTGGGGAGACAGGTGAGATGCTTTCACACATATACAGTACTGTGCAGAAATCTTTCTTTATATTTTTGTTCTGAAGAGCCAGACTTTCCTGTTTTATAAAAGTGGTCATGGGCAATAGTTTTTTAGACTTTTCAATGTCCAAAGAAGACGGAGAAAGTTCTTCTATTTACATCAGATGCTTTTTCCACTTATTTTCCACTTATTTTCATTCTAGTCCTAGTCTAGCAGTTTAAATAATAGCTATCTATCACATATGTACAGCAGTATCTGAAAGTCATGTCCTTAAGAAACAGGGATAATCTAGCAAAGACCTGACATATGACCTGAGAGATGTATCTGGCCCTTCAGTTAATCCATCTACTGTCTGCCAAAGCTTCTTGAACAAATGGTCTTAATCATAGAAGTCATTTTTAAGGGGAAACAGGGTGAAAGGGCTGGACTCTAACTGGACTGAAAATCTGTGGCAACACGTCTTATGTAGTTATGAATCTAAAGTTGAAATATTTGTTTCGAGTTGTTTTGCACTGTGGTACAACAGTGAGTGTCTACAGCCGTCTGTAAAACTCAGTCGAGGCTCTCTCGTGGTTTGGAGCTGCATTTCCACCAGTGGTGTTAAAGTTGATGGAAATACGAACACAGAAAAGCATCATCAGATTTTGATCTACGAAAGCTTTGATTGGGAAACAACTTCATTGTTTAGCATGACGATGATCCCCAGCACACCGCCAATGCAGTAAAAGCTTATCAAGATAGACAAACACACAGTGGCACACTACTACTCGTGGACTGGCCTCCCCAGAGCTCGAAAATCAACATTATGAAAGCAATGTGGGATCATCTTGACAGCGAAGGCAATAAAAAGCAGCCAAGAGCCAAAGAAAAGCTTTGAATCCTTCAAGATGCAACCTTCAAGAAATAGTGATGGATTTAACATCCTGGGAAGTTTTTCCACGTCTGATTTTTTTCTGTTTTTGGTCATATATGAGTTTTTTTTTAATTTATTTATTTATTCATGCAAATTCACATGAATAAACTTGACTGTAGGCCGAAAAAAAAAGATTTAGAAAGCAGCTAGAGATAAGCGATGACTTTCCGCGATGACTTGCTGTTCAGCTGATATCCATCGATTTCATTATTACTAACTATAATAGACTGAATCTTTTTTCTCCTCATGCTGGGCGTGGGAAATATACTCCGTTGTGTGTTTTTGTTTTTATGCCTTGGCCACACAGCATGAATGAGTGCACGCTAACCCTTAAGACGATGATATCAGTTATTAGTGATTTTATAGAAGAACGATTGGACTATTTTACTCCAAATGGGATCATAATTTATAAAATGAACATCATGTCATTTTGAAGAATACTTGAAAAAGCAATTTTGCTCATGAACTCAAGAGAAAAAATGCTTACCGAGGCAATAAATCAACTAAGAAACAGGGTAATTTTCTTCCCCTAGCACAGTCCAATATAGTCTCTTTTTGGAGCCAGTCAAGCTGGCACTACTAGCCATAATAAAGGATGCAAGTTTGAGGCAATTTTACATTGGATTCTATTTTCAGACCTTCACCTTCGCTTCTCTTATGCAGTCTTTGCATGTTACATTAGCATTCAGCTCAAAGTACAGCTGTCCTCTGAGGATGATCCTTGCAATGCATCTTTACTGCTCAGACTGAAAACTGCAAAGATTTCTGGCTTTGCTAATGCATTAATATACAGTCGATTAAAAAAAAACTATGCATATACAGTCACAATTCTCTTGGAGCTCATTTTAATTGAATTTGAGTAAAGATTTGCTTTTATTATTTCTACAGCAGTTTAATTGTTAATAAAGGAAGTTTCTCAGCATCATACACTGAGCAACGGAAAAGAAGAGCAACTAAACTAAAGCTGCATGCTTTTTTCGTTTTCAGATATTCTAGCAGTTCTTTTCTTGTCCTAAGGGGTACAAACATGCAGGCAAATGTCCAAGATCTGTGGAAATTTTCCTGAAAGAGACACTGAAACCGCTCTTCTAAATTAGCCTCATGGTTCCAGCTGCTTTTTATAGCCCAGCTGCCTCAACAAGACATGTAATTTCAATAAAATGCCCATCGAGATAATTACACAGACATGCCTATGACTCCTTCAGTTTGTTCTGCATTATGTTGCACCACCCAGTGTTTAAAAAGCATTGATGAAGGTTGATTTTCTCAATAGGAAGTTTGTTCTGTGTTGTAAAGAGCAGTGATGTGAACAGATAACACAATCTTACTATAGTGAAACCATAGTAAGATGGTTCTCTTTAACCTCTTAAGCCCCAATGCCCCCTAATACGGGGGCAAAAGGCAGGAGATCAGTTAGGCTTGGGGCTTAGGAGGTTAATGTTTTTTTGACCTACCTTACAAAATGAGTGCATAACTGGTATGGTATAGTCCAGTACATAACAATTAGCATAATGTGTGTGGCTTAGCATAAGTTGAAACATTGATAATGAAATGAGTTCATGACTTTAACCCTTAAATACCATTTTGACATTCAATGGCAGTAAAATTGCTAAATTCTTTTTGGGTATTATTTGATAACTTGACACAAGGTGACACAAAATACAAAACAAAAAACAAAAAAAGAAATCTGAGTTTTAAAAAATACTATATTGTTGTACAGGTGCTGCAATTTTTGGAGTTCAAGGGTGATCTAGACAATGTAACGTGAACTGTCTGTGGTCCGACCACGTTTACCCAGGTTACTCTAGAGCAGGGCTGTCGAACTCCAGGCCTTGAGGGTGTCCTGCAGGTTTTAGATCTCACCCTGGGTTAACACACCTGAATCACATCATTAGTTCATTACCAGGCCTCTGGAGAACTTCAAGACATGTTGAGGAGGTAATTTAGCCATTTAAATCAGCTGTGTTGGTTCAAGGACACATATAAAAGCTGCAGGACACCGGCCATCGAGGCCTGGAGTTGGACACCTGTGCTCTAGAGAGAAACACCTGCTGGTCTTTAAAGGAACATGGGGGACTCTCCAAAGAGTGAAGTAATGATAAGGCATGGATGCATGCTTAAAATGTGGCTAGTTAAAAGTACTCACAGTGGTCAGTAAGATCAGAAAAGCTTTACATAAATGCAAGTACATGACACTTGCAACATTTCCAATCATTGCTATGAGTGCACAGATTAGATTGATTGGTAGTTATGATCATTTTTATGATGAAGCAGTGTTGTCCTAATTTAAACTATTATTAAACTATGTTTTAATAATCCATTTATTCATGTCAGCTTTGCTAATTACACATTCTAAGTAGTTCTGTATTTCATAGTTTGGCTTTCTTGGCCTGGACCATATTGTGAGGGCATGAAATGTCAACAGTATGAATGGGTTAAGATATATTTCATGTTATAAACAATTTTCCAAGAAGTTATGTAAATGAAAATCCAGAACAACTTTGGATAATGAGTTCCTCACATATTTAACCTCATCAGACAAACTTTAATAATAACAGGAACAATTAACATACTATTCAAGCTGTAATGAGGGAGAGTGACTCAAACCTTCTTTCTCAAATTATTATCCTCCGTGTATTATTCCTGGCATTATCATTCCAGAAATGTTCTCCTAATCTGGACAATTACAATTTAGGAACTTCAATTTAGGTGTATCCCCCCCGTACGCACTTAGGAGAGCGTTCAGGGTTCGCTAATTCAGACAGAGATAATTGGTCCCTGCGTGGCCGCACATCAGTCGCCATTCTTTATATGAACAGAGAGGCTCTGCTGTAGTCATGGTAACTGAGAGATGCATTGATACCCCAATTGTAGTTGCAAAAACATACACTACCTCAGAAAAACCATAAAGCCATCAGATTCCTCCATCTCCCTCTGTCTGCCTGCCCCCCAACACCCACCCACCTGCTCCCTTCAAAGCTTGCCTGCTCATTAAGTCCATCTGCTTTCTTCTCTTCCATCTGTGAAACTTACTCCCGTACATAGTAACAGATTCACGCGTGAATAAAGATGGCTTCCAAGCTTCCAGACACAATTTCAACATGTAGGCTTAAGGCTAATAATTGGTTATTAGTTATTTGAATGGAACTGCTCAGACTGAGCTGAAGGTCACTGCTGAGGAAAAACCCTCTGCTGAAGTCCATTTGACCTCAGTGCGATGTGTTTGAAGGTACTGCACGCCATATTTTTAAGAAAATATGGAGTCAGAATACCAATGTACTTCTTAATGGTGATAAGGATGTGCAAATAATAACAATGAAAATAAAACAATATTTTAGTTTGTTTCACATCAGTCTAACATACTGTTTCTGTTTGTAATCAAAGCTGTTAAATCTATTACAATACATATTTTAAACCCTTATTTTGAGATCAACTAAATAAATGTAGTTCACCTAACATACATTTCCTTCTAAAATGTATTGATATACCTATACAAGGTAGTCCAAAGCATAACATCAGTGACCAGTTGTCACCAAACCATCCCATACTCTAATATTGTATATATTTTTAGGCCCCTTTATGTGTCATCAGGATTGCGTCCTTAAAGTTTTTACTTATATCTCATAATCTACTCCTCTCTGGAGGGGAGAGGGAGGGGAAACAGGAGGACAAAGGAGGGAACAACTAAGCTGTAGTGCCTCTTCACCTCACTGTGCAATACCTTTTGTGCAATACTTTTGTAAATAGTCAACGGTGCAATAGACTCAATACTTGAAATGTGCAATTCACTTGTATTTTTATTTTTATTCCTATTTATTCTATTTATCCCCTTCGTATATTTTATTTATATTGTCTCTGTATTTATATATGTGTGTGTGTGTATAACTCTGTAACTTCTGTCGGTGCTGTGCTTTTTTGGAAATCGAATTTCCCAGAGGAACCCACCCGAGGGATTAATAAAGTTCTATCTTATCTTATCTTATCTTATCTTATCTTAATCTTTCACTTCAGAAAATTGCTTTTCATCACCATGTACCACAGGGTAACTTAAACCAGATCAAAAAACCATTAAAAACCACAAAAAAAGCAGCAAAGAGCAAAATAACATCATTTCATCAGATATGATGCAAGAAGATTCTTGTATCTTTGTAAAGAATTTTTCTTCTTTACAGACCTTCTTTGAGACCTTCTGAACTTCCACTTTTACACTGTTATTCTTTTAATAAATAAATCTCTGTGAAGCCATGGCCCAAAAAGTGTAAGATTTGTGGTAATATTTATTTATTTGTTTATCTAAGGAGTATTTCATTACATTGATTAGGTTAAAGTAGAAATGATATTTCTTTATTATATTTTTAGAATGTAGTAACTCTCAGGTTCATTACAGCACCAGAACTAACTTTTCCCCATTTTGGTTTTTCTTACTAACTAGCAGCAGATCATTTGTAGCAGCAACTATCTTACAACTAGCTGCTTCTTTATACATATATTGAAAGTCCTTTTTGTTTTGGCTACGTCCTAAAAATCTGCTGTAAATATCCAAAAAGGTGGAAAAAAATTTTTTTTAAAAAATGCTATTGAGGAATGTGGTTTGTGGTATTGTTAGTTTGTCTATAAGTATCAATACTTTTTAAATTCGATTTCCTTGAGTTCATTGCCAACTATCATGTTCTAAGTGAATTGCAGCATGTTTCAGTTCACTAGAACAGTCAGTGAGCAGGCTATGCTAGCTCAGAATTGGCAGTCACTTTCAATAAATACTTGGCAAGATGGACCATTTTATGTTTCATTGCAAATTAAAATAGACTCTGTGTTGGATCTTCATTGGCCAGGAGCTCATCATAGAATCAGGACTGGTTCAAAACGGTGATTTGACTATATACACGTATAGCTTGAGTGCTAGTCATTATGCTAGCATGTTTGCTTATTCTACTCATTTTATCAAATTTAAGCTCCAAAGATGGAAAATGCAAGAGGTATGCAAGACACATAATCAGAAGATAACTATAATGCCAGTTATTAATTACTTTAATTACTTGGCAAAGGAAGATACTCCAGAATGGCAGATGGGTAATGATTTCCAGGTGCTGGGAATAGAGAGGTAGGGAAAAATCGTAGAGGTTATCTTAATGAAAACGACTCCTTAAGACCTGAATCTGCACATCTCCAGAGAAGGAAATTGTATCTTAGCAAAAATATTCATGCTGAACATTACATAAAGGTATTCATCCTTAAAATTTTTAGTAGATTTTTAAAAGTTTAAAGGTTATATCTTTTTATTATTTGTTTTAATTATACATTTCTAATTAGTTCAAATCAAATAATTTCAATTTCTAATCTGTTTTATATTTATTTATATTTTTATATATAGGAAAATGGTCTTATCTGTAGGATGACCCAGGAAACTAAATGTGGGGCAAACACTGTGTTTGTGTGGGACTAAGTGGGACACATCAACAATGCTGAGAGGTAGTTTGAAATTTTCATACCAAACTTAAAAATACAATATATAGTTCATATTACTGGATTGTCATTTAGCATGTACATACCAAATGTACAGTATAATGTGTCCAATTCTCTTACAAAGTGAATACAATAGGGATAAAGAGAAGCTTAAGACTGTTTTCATGGCCTCATCAATAGGCTTTGATTTCAGCTGCTCTCCTATTTTAATTTGGATGTATCTCTAGGTTAGCAAATCTTTTTTTAATTATAGCTTTTATCACATCTCACAGTTCTAATCGTTTTTATCCAGTCATGACAGACACATACTGTGTTACTTCACACCACATTTTGTCCCTGTGCAAAACTGAAAAATAACTAGCAAAAAAGACAAAAACTGTGAATATATGTTTCTTTTTCATATGTCTACAAATCATATTCAGTAAAATTTGTAAAACTTGTGACATTTTGTTGGATTTCCCTGATGAGCATGACATTAGACAGACTTTCTTTTGTCAGACTAATACAAAAGCATCTTTTTGTACACAATGAGTAAAATTCAGATTTTAGAAAGTGCTTGTCCTGTAAAACCAGACAAAAATGTGAGGCCTGGGGAATGGAAATGCTGTAGACCCACATAAAGAGGGACATCTGGTCACCTGTGTCAAACAAGCTCAATTTATGTTGGCTGTGATGAACCACTCTTCCCTGGTGGAAGACTTCCAATACGACACATTGAAAACAGTAAAAGTCACAGCTGCTTTACTATTATTTATCCATTTTTTTCTCTCTATTTCATATAAAATAAAACAGTCCCTTGGAGGTGGCCATTGCATTTTAATAGTTACTTGGAGATAAACACTGTCCAGCATTTGTTTTCCTCTGTGTGTATTTCACTCTTTGTAGTTGTGCCAGATGATTCCAGATGCCTTGGGGCCAGTTTTACAAAATGGGCTTTGCGTTGCATTTAAATCCACCAAACTGTCATCTCAAACTGTGAGATTTACTGATAAAATATTTAATCTATCTTTGGAGTATTACAGTTAATCTTCTGATCTTCAAACACTGAAAAATATTGCCTTCGGACACCTGTTTTGAGTATGGTTTGATTTACCTGATATGTACAGAAAGTATACAGTACATTTACTACACAGTATGTTCATGAGAAACATACTGCATGTGCTTCTGTCAGTTTTATTTTTGTTTGTGTTCAAGGAAAAAACCAAAACTCCTGGTATTGTGTACGCATGCACGGGTTTGTGCACTCAAAGTTTTGTTTTGTTTTTCTTTCTTTCTTTTTTTTAATAAACGAGGTCTCTGTGCACTTGATAGTTTGTGTAGACTAATGCAAACATCCTAATGTCAGCGCTTCCATATGGATTCGTGCTGAACGCTGTTGCTGTGCAAAAAGAAACAATCTGTCTTATTTATATTCTCTCCACAGCATTTTCGTTTCCATCACTGTCACTCTTATTTCCCTCGTGTGAATATGCTGCATGTGATTTCCTTCCTGATAATCATAAATCCTGCACAGACTTATAAATTGACCATTACCAGCTGCACAAGGCAGTACTAGAAACTGATGGCAGCCCTATTCCCCCATTTATACATTCATCTCACAGGTTGCATTAGTTAGTAGATCATTTTAGTGTTTTTCATGGTTTGACACTTGGCATAAAATTACCATGGATCTGCTTAATTTCACCTGAATGTATTTTATTATTATCATGCATGCTGCAAACCACTAATTAACACGGACGGGATAAAGGACTCTGAGACCATAAATGAAGTGAGAGACACAGGTGTCTGTGCACTCACGCACTCACACGTGTGCTTTCACTGTATGAGAATAAATGTATATTTACATAATTTAAGCCTGTACTGTGCTGCTTTCTACAATAGCTGCAATACACAGATCACGTGTGTGTCATTGTTCCAGGCAACCAAATACAGAATAAACTCAAATAAATAAAGAAACTTGTTGTTATCACTGTAAATACTGCACAATGTCATAAAATAGGCCAAAAACACTTTTTTTTAAATTCCCACAAACTCAAAAACAACAACACCGACTGTGTCTTGAAAAGAAAGGGGGAGACAGCTGTAACATTTCACAACTGAGTTCAGTACAACATCATTATCAACACCCAGTTTCATTGTGTAACCCTCTTGAGCTCACACATGAGTCTATGATCAAACAGCAGTTGTCTATGTCAACAAGCGGTTTTATATGGGTGAACAAGCAGACGCTTCAATCTGGGAAAGCTGTAAAAAATATATATATAACCAAAATTTAGCTTTTACTAGAAGTGACCACTGGAGAGCGCTGTTGCATACATAAACAATAGAAGTGATGCAAATCGGCGAGGGTACAGTGCACGTGCACACAGAGCGCAAGTGCGGGCACGTGAGTGTGCATGTGTCTGGGCACATGTCACTGAGCGTGCGCATTTATACAAATGTGTGCAAGAGCTGGTGAGTTTCAATTATGTTAATTTGACCTGTAGCCTCAAATCCAAAGCTTTCATTTACAGCAGTACCATTCATTTCAATTTGCTGCTCTTTAATGGCGTTTTTTCTCCTCTCAAAAGAAAAGGATGCATCATGGCTGTGCTCCCCTTGACAGGAAAATGAGAAATATTGCTTGTCTTGGCTGTCAGATTTCATTGGTCAGGCTGTGCGGCTGACATTTCCTATAGGTGTCTTTTTTTTATTGCCTTGGCATTTAGAGTGAAAGCTATAGCGGATTGCTGTAGCACAAAGCTGGGGAAAGAGAGAGAGAGCGAGAGAGATTGATTCAGATCACTGTTTCCATGACAACGTTGATGTTGACAACAGGGAAATGGGGGGGGTCTGACATTTGTTTGAGTGCTCATTAATAAAATGGGAAAAGATAACATCATGTGGCTACTGAATGGAAGTGGCTGAAATTATGTTAAAGTTGAATGACTGAGTGCTGGTTTTCTCGCTGCTGGCTTTGGTTTTCTTCAGTAGCAAATGGGAAATTGGCTCACGCTGAGTTTAACCATGTAATAATATGTACAGGCTTAAATGTGTTTGCCAACAGGAGTGCTTACTGTGGGTCCTAATGCACAGTGAAACCACAGTAAATATCCATCCTGTGATTTTAGCTGAAAAATACACAGCCTTGTCTGTATTGAGAACAAACAGCTCCTGCTAGAAGCACTTTACCAAACATGTATATCGGTTACATGTTTATTTTAGTACAGCTGAGTGATTGGTCAAAAATACCCTGAAGGTAATTTGTCAATGCGTTGATGATAGTGCTGTCAACGAGGCTCAAGTTTAGAGAAAAATGCCAAATACAGAGCCACACTTCTCTATTTGTGTAAACTTAGAAAGATGTCAAAGCATCTCTCTGAAGAGTTCATCAGGCAGATGCTTGAAGGGATTAAATGAGGCATCTGATCTTTTTGTTTCAGTTATGGAAGCTTTGGGGAATCATGATGTGCTCAGTGGATATGATGAGTCGGCAGAGATCTTATTAGCAAAACCGTTGTGTATTATTCAAAGAGCTAGGGGGTGTTTCTGTTGCTGCATCTGATTAAATTATTATTATCCTTTGGGTTTGATTTGAGTTTTGACAGGCAGAGCTTCTCTTCAAAAACTGGTGCTAAAAAACAAGACACAATGAAATGGCTGAATTACAAGCTTTTTGGCACATGTCTCTCAGCACACTAGTTTACCCACAAAGGTTCTGCTGAAAATAGTGCTATAAAGGATTTCCCCATTTCAATTTATTTGGAAAAGTTTGGGGTGCCCTAGAAAGATCGGGATAGCTTTACAACAGTAAAGAAAATGTAGGAAAACAAGAGTCTGGAGTGCTACCAAGTATCTTTTTGATGTAAAAGGTTCCTTGTTTCATCCTGGATTGTGAACCTGACAATCTTTAATCCTTGACCCCTGACTTTCTTGCATCTTTATCTTGGTTCCTGTTATTTTGTGTGATACCCAGGTGCTTGTGGCTGTGCAGTATGCCCACTGTCTTGCCTTCTGCCAGCTACTTCGGTCAAGATAACCTGTCCTTTTTTTGCAAACACTGAGCCACACTTATTTTGTCTGAATTACTATGATGTCCTGGTGAGGTGGATCAGTGAGTTTATCTCTGACTTGCTCCTGGTGTACAGCTTGATGTCGTCCATGTACAGGAAGTGGCTGATTGCTACTTCATTCCTGAATCTCTATCCGTATGTGCTCTTTGGTGTGGTATCAGAGGCTGGTGAGGCCTATGCAGAATAGGGACAGTACATTACATTGGTATAATCCACACATGATACTGACTTGTGCTTTTGAGGTTGTCTTTAGTTTTGTCTTGAACAGTCCAATTGGTGTTATCACTGCACCATTAGCCTTGTATATGCCAAGCACTTCAGTATCCCTATGTGGGGCATTGAGTTCTACGCTTTCTTGTAGTCAGTCCTGGGCGACTCAGGTTAATATGCCTGGTTTTGGAGTCGTGGTGTACTGCTACATCAACCCCAGTTGGTGCTTTGACCCTCTGGTGTTGTTTCCAATGCCCTTCTGAGCTGCACTCATGTGTTGACTTATGTTCATACTCAGATTGGTTGCTATGATGCCTGTGAGGAGTTTACAGGCAATCGCCCTGTCATGACCATGATTGTTCTGTCCTGTGTTATCCAGTCTGGGTGAGTAACTGTTTTTAGCAGCCCCACTTATTGTGCTGTCAGAGTCCTGATGCTGTTGGACGTCTACTTTAGTGATGTCAACTGGATCTTGTTCTGGGATGTTTAGGTCCACTGGCCACTTGGTATTGGTGTTGTGTGATTCCTGTTTCTCCCCAATGTTCCTATAATATTTATCAGTCTCAGCTCTTGGTGGGTCTAATGGTGTGTCAGGTAGTCTTTATCCAATCGATCCCTTGCAGCTAGGAGCACACCCGCTCAACTAACACCCTTCCTTGATTTAACTCCATAGGGATTTGTCTCTGCACATATTCTGGATCTCATGTTCAGGTGGTTCTGCGAGTGTTACTGTGACAGTGTCATATACAAGCTTATTGATTCCTTTTACCACAGTTGCCACAATTATCATTCGCAGCTCAGTGGATTCATTTGTCATGTGTCAGGTGTCTGGACATCATTTAGTTCTTTAACACTGTTCTCTTCTACCAAGTTTGGTAATTATTTCAAATTAAGTATTTACTCACACTAGAATAGTGTGAGTAAATACCAAATGTAGGGAAATGTAAGGGAAAATGTGTGAAAGAGTAATTGTTACCTAAACCTCATAACTGGTTATACCATCCTTGGAAGCAAAAACTGTAATCAAGCTTTTGTAATGACTGACAGTCAGTGTTTTACATTACTGCTGAGAAATTTTGGGCCACACTTATTCTGCTGCACAACCTAAATATGCTTGTGGACATGAGATTATCGCCAGACATTTGTTTTTTCTGGATTTCTGGATTTTCTGAGCAGAATCCATGGTTACATCAATTACAGCAAGTCATCCCAGTCCTGAAGCAGCAAAAGCCCATGACATTACCACCATGTTTGACTATTGGTTAGATGTTCTTTTTATATGCTATTGAGAAACAGTGTGGTGGTGGAAACTGTGTTACTGTCGGCTGAAGACAATGAAGAGAAGAAGGAGAAAGTGTAAAGGGGCAACAAGAGAGAAGGAAAGTAGAAGTCTGGAGGTGAGAGTAGGGACTCTAAATGTAGGGACTATGACTGGTAAAGGGAGAGTTGGCTGTTATGATAGAGGGAAGTAAGTTACATATATTGTGTGTGTAGAAGACCAGGTGCAAAGCAAGCAAAGCCAGGAGCACTGAGAGTGGATTCAAGCTATTTTAGGTCATTCAAGATTCTTAAATGGAAAAATATGCAGATTCTTTTTATACTAAATTTGCACAGGCTTTAAATTTTTTACCTTAGGTATATTACCTTAATTTATGGCAAAGTACCACTGTCTCAGCAAAGCTGCAGCAGCAATTTTAGTTTCTATAAGGTGTGAGGACGAATAAAGATAAATTGTATCACAGAAGAGCTGCTATGCATGCTGGGGATGATCCTCTTGGTCTTTAAACAAATTAATTATACCTGCTGTCAGAAAAATTTTAAATCTAATTACTGTCAATCATGTAAAACCCCCTCATCGGTAGGGAGCCTTATAAAAACAAAGATATCCTTTGGATTTCCATTATTTGGTGTTCTCTATGCTACTTCCTCTATCAAGTACCCTTATTTTTAACATTTTATTAGAGAGGGTACAGCTGTTGGAAGGGATGTTTATTTTCAATAGTTCCACCATCTGCCTCTTTAGCTTCACACTCTTCATTTGCAATGAGGCAGTCCTTTTCCTGCTTGGTTGAGCACCCTGTGTGCCATAATAATTCATGCACAGGAGGAAAAACATACCAAGGGGCACTTAAAAACAATATAAAGCAGAAGAGAAAAAATAAGGCAGTGTTTTTTTTGGGGGCAGCACGGTGGCACGGTGGTTAGCACTGTTGCCTCACAGCAAGAAGGTCCTGAGTTCAATTCCACCATCAGGCCGGGGTCTTTCTGTGTGGAGTTTGCATGTTCTCCCCGTGTTTGCGTGGGTTCTCTCTGGGTACTCCGGCTTCCTCCCACCGTCCAAAGACATGCAGCTTGTGGGGATAGGTTAATTGGATAATCCAAATTGCCACTAGGTGTGAATGTGCAAGCGAATGTGAGTGCGAATGGTTGTCTGTCCCTGTGTGTTAGCCCTGCGACAGACTGGCGCCTGTCCAGGGTGTACCCCACCTTTCACCCTATGACAGCTGGGATAGGCTCCAGCGCCCCCCGCGACCCTGAAAAGGATAAGCGGAAGCAAATGGATGGATGTTTTTTTTACTAGTGTTGTCCTCTTGGACTTTTAGGAAGAGATATGTTTTGATCAAGATTCAAACTATGTATCAGCCCACCAGTAACAAGGCTCTAGGATACCGATATGTTAATGTTCATCTTGGGAATTTATGTTTGAGACCAAACAACAAGTTCTGCGAATGAATTAGAATTGAACTGATGTGAATCAATGAAATTGATTTAGTGTTGCAAGGTTTTGCTTCTAATGTTACATTAATGTCTGGTTTATTTGTTTGTTTGTAAAGCCATCACTTTCAGTAGTTTTATTCTATATAACAAAAGGCTTTTCTATTCAGAGAGCTCTTGCCTAAAGTCTCAGAATCACTTGTCTAAACTTAAACTTACTTTTGATTGACCTACATGGCTTCTGATGTGGTTCCCTTTTTCCAGCATTTACCATAGATTAATTAGGTTGGATCTTAATGCTGAATTCTCTTTCAAATCAAATCACTTTTTATTGTCACATCACATGTGCAGGTACATTGGTACAGCACATGCGAGTGAAATTCTTGTGTGCGAGCTTCACAAGCAACAGAGTTGTGGAAAATACAATAACATAAACAGGCCTACAACCGCAAAGCTCTTTATGTGTCGGTTTATAGGGGCAAGGTTTCACTTGTGCACCAACAATGCTCTTACTATCCCAATCAACACGTAGGATAATACGGATGTTCTACATCACATCATGGTCCCTGGTTTTCTTCCTTGTTTTGAATTCTTAGTTAATGTTACTGGGTTTTTTATTCTAGTGTTTGAAGTTTTGAAGTTAGTTTTCATAGTTTTAGTTTCTCTTTATGCTGTACTGCTTTTGTTAACAGCTTAAAATAAAGCTCGCTTTTCATTACACTCCGTCTGCATTTAGGTCCAGCTTACACATCAATCCTGCATGTGGTCACATTATACAGATTTTATCAGAGTCATATAGATCAGAGACCAAGAGTTTCCTTCTATTTGCTATTGTATGTATTTAGTTCTGTCTCCTTTCTTTCCTGTCTTGCCCATATGTGGTCATACTGGTTTGCAGATTTAGGTCCAACACAAGATCTGTCAAATTATTTGTATTTGTTTTGTACAAGATAAATATACACTAACGAAACTGGAGTAGAAGAATAGAAGTAGTACTTTTAAGTCATTCTAACTAGGGTTTGCTTTCAGCAGGACAACTGATGCTGCTGATCACAACTTTAAAAGCCTAATTTCTGACAGGACAGGTTCCCTCTAATCAAACCTGGAGGCAACAGATGTTCCCACAGAGATGCTCTGTCCTGTGAGACTGACAGAATTAATCATTTCAAGTGTGTCTTTAGTAATGTGTAACAGTCAATGAACCATGAACTTGTACATTCATCTGTACATCACACCATAACAAACACAACAACAATGTGTGACAAATTGATCTGTGTCTGCTTTCCTTGCCTGCTGCACAGAAAGCAGATTTCACATGGTCGCTGTGGTCAATATCACTGACCTGGATATCCAGCTGCTTTCCAACATCATCCATGTCAATACACAAATTCATTATACATGCCCACATACAAACCACTGGTCGCCTGTTGATCTATAATGCTATTTTAAAAAGGAAAAACATAGAATTGATGGAGTTACCATATGGTAATGATTTGGTTGGCATCCAGATGACTATCAGGCCTCTTTGGGATCTCGTTGAATACTGAGCTGGATCAGTGTAAAGTGTGTCACACTGCAACAGCTTGGGTGCACTGTTGGAAGTCAGGACAACTAGGGCAGACAATTAAAACTGGGCAAAGCCAGAGGACAGAAACCAATAGGACTGACTGAGCCTGACATGGTTCATTTATGCGTTTCCATTTCAGATGATGGTCCCAGACTTGAGTCTGTACAGAAAGGATTACCAGAGTCTGTGCAAATTAGAGGAAGGAAGGCAATTTACATGGCTACTTTACGGCGACAGCGTTCCAGAGCAACCTCAACTCGGCAAGATCGTGGTTCCTGCTCTTCTACAGCATCTTGCCCCGTCTTCTCTGGACCCTGCAGTGACCATGAAGAAGAGCCTCAGCTGCGTCGCCAATCCTCTCCTTTACTTAAAGGTTCCTTTTCCAGCCTGCAGGGGTCTGTTTCATGCATGCAAGGATCTTTGTCAAGTCTTGACGAACCTTTGTCTAACTTTCCGAACTCTTTACCCAATCTCAGAGGTTCAGTCTCTCGGATAAAGAGGAGATCACTTGGAAGCCTGGACAACTCCATCCCCAATCCTATTGAGAGAAGTAAAAGCCCTAGTCTACAGAGTGGCAACGGCAGCTCTAGTGATGATGATGGAAGTTGGGATACAAACAGCTGGAGCTCAGTGGCCACCTGCTTACTACGGACTCCTATTAAGCAAGACAGCAATGAACAGTCTTGCAACACTGATCAGGTGTCCTCTGCTGCTGAGGGTGAGGATGAAATCATTTACCAAAATCTTATCATTTCACGTCCTCCTGCTAAATCTGAAAGCAAAAGAGACCATGATCATGAGAATACTTGCACAACACAAAGGAAAGATGCCGGACTCCAAAATATGTCATCATCTTGCAAAAATGCTTCTTCGGTCTTATTCCATCAGTGTGGTGAGAAATCAGAGGACAGGCGCAAGTTCTCACAGTTTCTAAATGAAGTGACTTGCAGGGTCTTAAAATCAAATGGTGGTCCTCTTCAGCAACCGTTCATTTTACGACATAGCGATCTAACTCCTCCACCACCTCCACCAACTCCATCTCGCACACCACTACATTCTGCCTTAACAAATCCACCGCCACCATCGACATCAACAACAAACTTATGGTACAGTCCAACCAGTTCGAACCTTCAGCCGATTAAGGAGTGTGACTCCAAAGATATCACAAGTTCCATCCACCAGTGGAGCAAGACATTACCAAGCTGTAGGATCATAGAGCCGAGAGAAGTCCTAAGGAAAGTAAAAGAAGAGACTCACTCACACCCAGAGCCCAACCAAGAGCTATGTCCAAAGATCCAAGCACAAACCCCTACTGGGAGACATTATCTAGAGACAGACATTGACAGAGTGAGGCAGCTGGATGAACTGGTAGCTAATGGCACCCTTGGGAAAGAGAAAACTGAAAAAGTGCTTGAAGAAGGTATAGGGAGAGTAAAGAAAAGGGAAAACAGGACTCTGTGGGAGAGAAATGGAGGCTTGGGGATGGAAAAAGAGAAGGAGAGGGAAAAGAGAAAAGAAGCCTCCTGGGAGAGAGACAGAGGAGGTGAGAAAAGGAGGGAAAGGGACAGAAAAAGAGAAAAGCTTTGCTGGGAAAAAGTTAGATGGTCAGAAAGAGGGCGGGAGAAGGAGAAAAAAGTTATTCCTACCTGTTATGAGTCACCTTATCCTCATCTGGCTGCCAGTGGACGGAACAACCCCTGCCCTGTCTTCAGCTGGCCGGAGCAGCAGTTTCCGAGAATGTCCTACAGGTCTACCTCATTGCCCAGACCTCTAAATGTTGCTGTGAGTACATTACACTACACTTAATTGTTCGTTTGGTGGTTTGGTTTAAAAATACATATACATAGAACAGAGATCATCTAATGTATGTGTTGGAGTTGAAGTTATTTCCTGAATTAATCAGATTTGATTTCCAACATGTGAGGTGTCCCTCAACACCTCCGTTGGCCATGTCTGCAAACCACCATCTGCTTTTATTAATATGCAATAATGTTCCAGCTGCTGTTTTTGATATGGTATTGAACAGGGTTGCTTTAGCCAAGAATTTATCACCATTTCAAGAGGTATAGTCCAGCAGGAAGTAATTAGCACTATGTCAGTTATGAATAACTACTTCCTGGAAAGCCTGCGTTCTTTAAACTGTGAACAGCTTATGTGAAAACTGCAGAGGATTTTTGCAGTTTGATTTTCAACACAGCGGATCAAAATGAGGACTGCAGATACACATCCCACATACTTTGAATTTTATTACATGATAGACAGTTATTACATCATGCACAGTAACTTTATTTTGCGCTATTGTGAAGATAATTGTCATGATCATTCTAAGAAATGATCAGTTTGTGTCATGTTTTCTCCTGCAGTAAGAGTAAATGCAGATTGCTGGAAATGAGAAGCCAAATGAATAAGATTACACAAGCCTCTGATGAATTCACTCAGTCTTTATTCAAGGCTTTGATATAGTGTATTGCATCACATTCGTCTTTGTTAGCTGAATATTACTCTTCTCAGACTTATTATGTAGATGTGACTCATTTATGTTTGCTGTTTTGCTTAATTGCATCTGACACATGACCCACTTGCCATACAAAACTAAATCTGAAAACATGATTATTCATTAGCGAGAATCTGAATTATTCTGTGCTGTATATGCACAGGAATGCATGCACATAACATACAGATAGCTCCATAAGTATTTGGACATTTGCTATCCATCTTTTGAATGTTTGTAGGGCAAAAAGATGTCGATGCATTTAAATGAAAAGTAAAATAGACCACAGCAATGCTTTGAGAATACCCTGGCCATTGAAAATGTGCATTTACCAAGAAAAGATTTGTTCAAACTGCAGCTCATGTTATGATTTTCAGTCTATGATTGAAAAGAATAGGTATAAGCATTTGAACAATTACACAAATTCTGTAGTTTTTGCCTCCATACTCCATCACAGGGGATTTAAAGTCACTGGGGATATGAAGAGCTTTATCAAAAGTATTGCATCAACAATCTAGGAGTTACAGTGCCCTATTTTCAGAGGCTTAAAAATAATTGGTCAGTTGAGAAGGTAGTTTCGAGGCCTATTTTCTTGTTGTTCTATGACACATTAAGCAGACAAAATATCTGGAATCAATTTCAAGTGTTGAACTTGTATTTTCCAGCTTTTTACTGAAATTCTCAAAATGAGGTCCAAAAAGTTGATGCAAGTGAAGGAGGCCATCATTAGACTGGGGAAAAAATAAAATAAAATAAACCTATCAGAAAGATAGCAAAAACATCAGGTGTAATCAAACAAACAGCATTTGGCAACACCAAAAGACCAGAGAGACCACAGAAAACAACTAAAGTGGATGAAAAAGTCCAGTCAAGAACATTTTAAACAGATAGGCATATCTGTTGTGGTATAAGCTAAACATGTAGTATACCTCCTTCTTTGCTATACTATGGGTTTTACTTGGATGTTTCTACTTTTTCTGGTCCCTAAAGTCTACATGAAGAGATGTCTTCATGAATGGAAGGTGCAAACCACTGGTTACACACAAGAGCAAGCAGGTCAGATTACACTTTGGCAGAAAAAACATCTGACAGGGCCTCAACAGTCCTAAAAAAAAAATAATTTGGAACAGATGAAACCAAGATGAAACTGCACTAAAATGATGAGAAGAAAAAAGAAGGGAAAAGAAGAGAAACAGCTTGTGATTCGAAGCATACACCATCATCTGCGATAGCATGGGCATGTAGGTCAGTGGAGCCAGGTCACTAGTGTTTATTGATGATGTGATTGCTGGTAGAGGTAGCAGGATGTATTCTGAAGTGTTGGGCTGTGCTCTGCTTAGATTTAGCCAAATGCCGTAAAACTGATCAGACAGACCTTCGCACTACAAATGGATAATAACCCAAAGCATACTGCAAAAGCAACCCAAAAGTATCTCAAGGTAAAGAATTGCGATATTCTTCAATGGCCAAGTCATTCAGCTGATCTCAGAACATCCTTTTCACTTACTGAAGACCGAATTGAATGCAGAGTGACCTACGAAAAAGCAGCAGCTAAAGATGGCTGCAGAAATTCTAGGTGGGAAATACAGTTGATGCACAAAAGCAAAATTACCAAAAGTGTGTAACTGTTCAAATACTAATGGACCCAACTGTATTCTTGCTCATGCTACTTTCAAATATAGACTCAAAATCACAGCGCGACCTACTAGATGAGCATTTTCAGTGGCCGGGAAGTTCTCAGAGTGCTGTGCTGTGTCTGTATTACTTTTTATTTAAATGCATTAGCATCTTCCTGCCCTCCAAACATTCAACAGAGGGCTAGCAATGGGAACTACTGGTCCCTTTGGAATATCATATTAAGAAATACATCTGCCTTACTTGCTGCTTTTTTACTAAAATAGAGAAAGACTGCTTGAATCTAAAACAAATTTCACTATCCTGCTTGTGTGCCAGTGTGAAGGTAGCTGATACATAAAATATTTAAACACTTTCCCTCCTTCTGTTTTTGTTGTGCTTTTGAGCCTCAGGCATAGTAATGCCATCCAGTAATATGGCCTCTCACAACCTGATGCACTGTTGTACTAATACCCTGCTGCTAAATGGGTGAACTTTGACCAACGTCCAACAGTAAGGAGGAAGATAAATGTTTGGGATGTCGCTTTCTGACTAGAACTTATTCACTGGATGTCAGCTCCCTAGCAACTGTTCAGCCGATGAGTGGGTGTATGTATTAAAAGGAATACATTTGGCAAAAAGAGAGAAAACTGCTGTATGGCAGCTTTTCACAGTTAGTGGCTTGCAAGTGTAGAGATGAGGTGGGCGCTTCTTTCAAGGTAGGAGAAAAAGAAGGAGAAGTGTCCTCTGCAGTCTGGAGGGCAAGGCTGAAATACATCTATTACAAAATATGTGATGAGCTGAGATAAACTGAGAACTTGTAATTGAGACATAGTGAAGTTATAAATTATCAGTCAGCAGCGGAATGCATCCTAACAATACAAGAGTATACCTGTGAAATACAGCAGTAATTAAACATGAAGCAAGTATGTGGGCTAATGTGTGTGTTTCGATAAAATCATCACCTAGTAAATGCAAGCATGGCGTCCTGTGAATGACCTTCATATTGGGATGAGAATAGCAGATTTACTGTTAAATGCTGTAGGAGCAGTGATTCTAAAAAGTGTCATGAAAATAATGCTGAAAAATATCCACAATGGTATCAGAAATAATTCTAAGAAGAAATCCTAACGATTACAAAGTTTTTAAAAAATACTAATTAATATTTTTTATGATAAAAGTTTTATCAAATGGTAATGTGAAATGCAAGATGGCTTCAAATCCAGGGGGCCTTCTGTGTGGAGTCTGCATATTCCCCCTGTGTCTGGGTACTCAGACATCCTCCTACAGTCCAAAGACATGCATGGAGTTGGGCTAACTGGTAATTCTAAATTGCCAATAGGTGTAAATGTAAGAGTGAATGCTTGTTTGCCTCTGTGTGTGAGCCCTGGCGGCATGTCCAGTGTGTACCTGTCTCTCACACTATGACAACTGGGATAAGCTCCAGACCCCCCATGACGATGAATTGGAAATCAGAAGAAAATGGATATTTAGCTGCCCAAGCTATGTACAAAATAAATGACAAATAGTGTTTGTCAAGTCAGTACTTTTTAATATGTCTGCTTTTTGTCTCCATTCTATCATCATTTAGCAAAAGCGAGTTAAAGGTTAATATTTTACCTTTTTCACTGAATGAAAGTAAATCCATGTGAGCTGATTATCATTCAGTGATGCCTTGCAGGAATGCCAATTCTATCCTCCTCCCCCCTCTCTAGGCTTGCCCTCTCCACACAGAGGGATGCTGGGATGGAAGGATGGACGTGGAGGTGGGGGGTGGGGGGATTACTGAGCGTTGTCTCATTCAGTAGCTGTATGAGTCATCCTGCTGTATCATTCGCACTGTTTGTAACACCCACGCAACTGCGTGAAGCCCGGCTTCCACACACTCACCAATACGCACTGCAATCTTGTAGTCCGTATGTTGAAGCTGTGCACCTGTGACATTTAATATACCTTGCTAAATCCTCACCAATGAGACTGACGTGAACCTGAAAACATACCAACCTACTACAGCACCAAAACAATGCGTGACTTTGTGGCCACTGTAAAGTTCATGAAGAAGACGGTGAAATTGGGAGTTTTTTATGGCCATGCATGTAACTTGTAACTGCATTAAAATAATTCAATGTAAATTCTTGTGAAATCCTTATTATTTACAATCTATATGCAAGCTATGACCAGTCTATTTATTTGCATTCATGTGTAGATATGACAGAGCAGCACTGAGTATGCTCAGTACTGAGTATAATATAGCTAGCCATCAGTTAGCTTATGTTATAAACACTAAACAGCGTTAGCAACCTGAAGCGACTAACTTCCACATAACAAAGTGTGGTCCTTTTTTTCTACAGATTGTTGCATATCGAAATAAAATACGAAGCGCTCAGCAGTGAGCTTCATGTTAGGCAGATTTTTGTGTTCCCTAAGGTAGCAATATCTTCATTCTTCAAAACAAGAGAGTGGTATCAAGAAAGAAATCTAAGAAGAGTACTTCATTCTTTTAGACTTAATTTGCAACATTTTTAGTTTTGTTTACCATTTTACTTTTTTGTACTTTCCTCCTAGCAACTACAGTCTGCAAGTCTGCCTCTCACCCTCGGGCACTTTCTCTCCCTTTCTGCAGCACACAGCATTTTTCTTTTGCACTGTTAATCTGTCATTTCTTGCTCTGCCTCTCTCCTCCTTTCACTTAATGTTCTCAGAACTGATACAGTGTGTGAGAGTGAGGAAATAATGGATATATTTGTTTGCCGAGACACAGCCACTCTGAGAGCTCGTTAAACACCAGATAAGAGGTATTCCACGGCGTGCAGTGGCAGCGGCGGCGCCAGATAAATCTGCTTGATAAATATATCTAATCATTTCACCCGCTTCTCTTCCTACCAGGAATCTGATGGCGAGACGCAGCATAACACAAGGTTGGCTACTTTCACTTTTACTTCCTCTCCTCCCAGCAGTTACACCTTCAGCCACACCTCTCCTCTCTCTCTCTCTCTTCCCTCTTCTCTCCATCACTCCCCTAACCCCTCCTCTTCCAGAACACCTCCTCCTGCTCCATTCAGTTCACAGCTCCCTCTCTCATTTTCTCTCTCTCCCCTCTCTCTCTCTCTCTGCCTACCAGCCCTGTCTCCAGTCAGAATTAGGGGAGTCTTTTTCTAAATGCATGCAGCTCTGAGGGGATGCACAGGCACATGAAAGTAGTGATTTTATCTGCTGAAAATGAGGCAAATGGCATATAAACGGTAAGGCAAGGAAGCGAAGAAGTGCATGCCTGGTTTCATTAGTGGCGCTGAGATAAGTGTGTGTAGTTGCTTTGCTGCACTTGTGAAAGTAATGATTGTTGTGAGGGCTCTTCTGTAGCTGTTGTGCCTCTCTGTTCATGTGTTGCATATTCTGAGCGCTTTGAGAAAGCGCTGGGTAGACTGCTCTGCATTCAACAGTACACTATGTTTGGAGAATGTGACTACATGTTGTGCAGCATACTGGAGTAAAATCTGAAGGTTTTTTTTACTGGAAGTCACTGCATGTAAGTTAGGTTGGTCATGATCGTTTGGTCAAGTTGAACTAAACTGGTGTAACTGGTGTTGTTGCTTAGGGGTTATTATTGTCGTCTGGATTTTAGTGGTATGAGAATAATGAGTTACCACGTTTTTTTTCATAGCCCTCAATTTACTCCCATAATATTTCACTGAGCAAGAAGATACCACAGAGAGGCTATTACAGCCCATCATGAGAAAGAAAGTTGCTCTCATTAAGCCAAACTCCTCACCTTGCATTTGATGAGTTGAGAAAAGACGTGATAGATGGGTGTGATCACTTTGAATTTCAGTGAGGAAATCCTAAAGCCTTTAGTGATGCATTGCCTTTAGGTGGCTCTATAATCAGCATGTCAGCATAACATGATCATAACATCTAGAAGTTAATTGCTTTCACCTCCGGTCTTAACCTCCTGCTAGTGAGGAACCATTGATTTTGGAGATGATCCCTACTTCCTGTTACATAATTAAAGCAAACAGAACCTTGGATAAAGTGCAGTCTAGAGGGAAACTTTGAGTCTTTGAAGTGAGTTTCAAACCTCCTGTACAGTGGAGAGAGCTTTAATTAATGTGGTGCAAAAACAAAGGAAGAGTGAACAATGTGCGCTAACCTTCTGCCACTTTAAGCTATATTAACTCGTAATTAGTTGGAAGATGGCACTTTGTATTTGCAAATGGTATGGCTGTGGAATGGTGCTGCACATTTATCCAATATTCCTTGTCAATATGCAATCTATGTCAATCACAGTGATGTAATTTACACACTTTTGCATATCCTAAATGTCTTTTTTGATTTTGTTTAATACTGAATGTGTACGCGCCATTTAACTTCAATATTTACTGTAAAATATTCTCAAAATGCAGTAACACAGTATGCTGGCAGACAAATAAATGAATAATTAACCAGGCAGCTAGGTATCTTTCTACTTGGAAAACCGAGGAAACAAGTCTGGTTTCCCCTTTTCCAAGCATCCTATAAAATATCATAACATGCTTCTTTCAATCCTTTTCACTGTATTTAACTAACTGTAGTTTTTGCACACAGATATCCTGTTGGTGCGTTGGGACCAAAATTATTTCATTGCATTTATTATTATTATTATTATTATTATTATTATTATTATTATTATTATTATTATTATTTTAAATTATTAATCATCTCAGTTGGATTTAGAAAAAAGATCATTCAATAGCTGATACTTTTTTTCAGAGCTCAGTTATCTTGGTTGCCAGGATGGTGTGTCAGGCATAAAATATCCTTGCTAATATACTTACCACTAATTTTCAAAGTCGTGCTTACTGTGACATAAATGTGCGAATTTGTGTCCAGGAAAAATGAACATTATTAGATTTTCTTTGCTATTTTACCATGTGATAGGCTGGTATGACCAGAGATGGGGAAATGTCCCTTGTCCATGCAAGCAAATTATGCTAATCATAATATATATGGCCAATATATAAGGTTTCAAATAATAATGTATGGATATGTGCAGGTAATCCCTGTTAATCAAAACCTCAGGCTTCAGACTGCTCCAAGAGCTCAGTTTCCAACTATTGATTTTCTACTCTTGGCTCTGAATACTGTGAAAAAGAAATCTTGAATATGGTCATCTCAGGCTGATGCTCTGACTGTGAAAAAACAGTCCCATACACGTGCTGTTGAAAATTTCCAATAGTGAGGGTCAGTCAGTAGAAAGTTAAATGGAGAGAATATAAAAATGATTGGTTCAAATATAGTATGAACTAATGGGCTCGGTGTAAGATAAATATGTTTTGGTTTTTAACTGCCAATCATGCAAAGCTACTCTAAATCTTGTGCAGTACAAGAATAAAAATATGCAATTGGAAATTAACATAATAGGTCCACTTTAAATGAGTCCAAAGATGAAAATTAATAAGTGCTGAAGTCTGTCCAAACAAACCATCAGCTCCACCAACCCCTGCAGCACAACGAGCTCTGCTCCTCCTCAGTTTTCTGAAATGATTCTTGTCATAGATAATAAGCCAAAGCTTACCACCAAAGGCTGTTTTGTACTTCACATGCAAGCTGAGTTAAATCAATGCCAATAAAATTGAGATCATTGTGCACCGACAAACCCTTTCAAAGTCACGGTCTCCATATGAAAGAGCGCACTAAGAGACTACTAGCCAAATAAAAGCCAGTTTTTATGAGATTTAAAGTAAATAATTGAAACCTTGTGAAAAGTCTTGTATTTTGCATGTTGTGTACGTGCATAGTAGATTGCAAGCACTGCTATTATCTGATTTTCAGATTTTTCATAAGCTCTTTACAAAGTGATTTGAAGACGAAATCTGAATTTTCCTACTTTCTGACTGTAATACAAATATCACTATCAAACTAAAATTGAAAGCTGAAAATAGTGAGCACATTGCATACTGTAAAAGAGACTGTGTGCCAGTTAAGTCAAAAAATAACTGCTTACTGACAGATGAAAAGGTTACAGCTTTATAACTTTTTTTCTCTCTTTTCTGGTCTCAAAATAACAAAATTCTTGTCCCCGTTCAATCTTTCAAAGAATTCAGTGAGTTTTCATTAATCCGAGGGTAACGGAAGTATCTTTGTGAACTTAAAATTGCAGTCAGCGCTTGCTGAGATTGAATAAAGCAAGGACAGGAAAGGGATTGAAAAGCAGCCAAAGAATAGAGGGCAACTGCTGCATTAGTCCAACTCCTACTTTAGTTTTCCACTAATGTTTCATCTTCCCTTTATCAGATGCATCAATCCGTGATCCACTTTTCCACCACCATCAGCTTCTTAACGACATCAATCGCCTGCTCTGCTTCACTTAGACTTTTAGGAATATGCCTGAAGAAGCTTTGTTTGTTCATCTCTCATCTCTTCCTAAGCACGTAGCTTCCAAAGGCAGATGCTATACAAAGTCTCCCTTCAGGTTAGCCTGGAGCAGTTTACCACCTCTCTGCTCTCTCATTCTTCTGTCTAATTATTTCCAAGACCATGAGCTCTGGGAATCATGCAGGAGCCGTTTGTTAGGGTCCACTACTGTAGCGTGTGGAGCTGGGCGATGTGGAATCTACTTTGGAGCGTTCTCAAGGGTTTGGCTCTGTCTTCGAGCGTGCACATGTACCCATATTCTTTGATTTAGACCGCTGTGCATCACATGTCTAACTCTTAAGATGCCTTCTCCCTTTGACGTCCCACCTCACCACCCTCATCGCTCCCTGGACATCTGGAGATATGTCTGTCTGCTGCTGGCGTTTATACAGCTCCATAAAAGCCAACAGGACAGGGTCAGCTGAGCAACATAAGCCTCTGGTGCACATACACATAGAGTAGACCTCAAGTCTCTCAAAAGCACAAAGTCCATGTACTGTATGTCAAAAGAGTGGGATGCGTGGCATTTTAATGTGACCGATAAAATACAGAAGATAAAGGTCTTCAACTCAGAGGTTTTAACTCAAGCTTACTGCCCCTACTTGCTTGTGTGTTCTCATTAATGCATTAGCTTCAGTCCTGATCTTTCTGGTTCAGTGTCGTGGTTCTGACGCTCTTGCTGTATAAACAATAATTTGTTGACACGCTCTTGGCAGTGTGTTGAGCTTAATAATAGAAGCGGCTTTTTCCTCTTAAAAGAGGCTTTTTGTCAAACAAATATACAGTTCTGTTTCTAGCTACATGTTGAACAAACTGCGCACCTATTGCACCCATTACACCTCAGTAAATATTTCATTGCACCCTGGAGGGCTGTGCACATGCTGCTGTATGTTCGGCCCACATGCGCATAATCACTCTGAGCCCCGGTGGCCTCCTGTGGTTTAATGCATGGTGGATTTCCAGATGTCCAATCTGGACGTGATGATAAAAAAGAAAAGGCTTTAAGGTGAAAAGAACAGGATTCTTTTTTCAAAGACAAAATGTGGCCATTGTAGAGCTTTGTGGTCTGCAGCGCTGAGCTGTCCTACAGTACGACGTTACGCTGTACTCTACAGAAGGGAATGTAGGGCTTTAGTCAGAGATTAGAGTTAAACCTATAAAGTCAGTTATCACTGGATTTATATCAGTAAGTTTGGTAAATCTGATGTCTGTGGAAAAAGAAATTAATAGTTTCCTCTATTAACTATAATATTAGGGATTTATATAGTTATAAATGTCAACAAAAAACCTATATATGGGCTCTTAAAGTGGTTATAATTAATATTGCATTAACAATGTATGACATGACTCATATGTCAATGAACCTGCAGAGAATTGTGCACTTCCTCTGTGCAGTTTTACTATGTGCTTAAGTTTATCGTTTCCATTTTATGGCTTGTTTGTAGTTACAGCAGACAGTTTTTTAAATGCATTAAGATGAGATAAAATAACACATAAGAGGAGTGTTTAAAAGCTACAGTACACGGCAAAATATTACCATCAGCTGTCAGTTGGTAGAAACCAAAAACAGCAAAAAAGAGAGAGCATCACATTTAAATTCGGTAGGTGTAAATGTATGCTAACGTCGCTAACACAGCAGCTTTAAATGCAATAATATGTCAGTGTGTTGAATGAATATTGAAGTCACGCTGTATTTTGTATGAACCCACATACGGGGAAAACACAAACAAGAGCAGAAGCTTAACCGAAGCAAACATTAACAGAAACTGTAGCAGCACAGCGAGGCTTCACTTAGGCACAGTGATGTCTTCAGTTAAAAGCTGCTAGTGTGCTAACATTCCCACGGTGCCAAAATGCAGATGTTTTTCAGAAATAATGTTTACCTTGTTTACAACTTGGTGCATTAGCATTCTGTTGTATATTTTAGTAAGTAACTGCAGGAAGCTCAACATTAGTGAAGAGGAAGATGGCTGCACTTGCTGACATGACATATTTTCACATATACAGTATGACTGTTGCTAAGTTGCTTAAAGTCCTATGTTAAGTTAAAATGAAATATTCCGAGGAATGCTAGAAATAGAATACACAAGGAGTTATAAAGTTTGACGGGTAGGAAGGAGCTTCTGTGATGTTCTTTGGTGGGTTTTTGCTAGCACAAGATGGAAAGGGTTTGAAGGTCTGACCAATACTGATCGTGCATCGAGTACAAAACTTGGACGGCATTGGGCTTGTGATCCACGCTACCACATATCTACATATTCTCCAAATACCCTATTCTTCTCCATCTAGATAAGCTTTGTCACTCTTAGAATATTTTTACGAGGTCTGTTTGCCTATAATTTGGTAAAAGACGCTTCACTCAGTCCTTGGGGCTTCTGCAGACACAGAATCATTACAGACTTGCAAGAAACTCAACTCTTAATTACCTTTGAGATATGAGGCCTAGTGGCAGGAGGCCTGCTTAAGACAGAAATATCTCTTGCAAGCGAGTTTGTGAAAGAGTAGTAGTAATGATAATAGTGGTATTTGTAAAACATTTTTTATTTGTTACTTAACGCCTTAAAGCCTAAAAGAACTTGACTTTCTGTTGCACTAAAATACACAGTAAAGGGCTTCAATGTATTAATTACAGCTCACCTGAGGAGAACAATGATGTTCATAATTTTGTGGGATTTGCTCTAATCCTGGTTGAGATGTTATAGTCTTCATTTAACTATTACATTTGACTAATTAACTACTACAGTTTAAACATTTACAAAAAACAGAAAAACCAAAAACTATTAATTCCCAAGTAGTAAAGAAAACACGAATATTACAGTATATATTAGAGCTTTAAAATGCTTCTTATTATACTTCTTGTCCTCTGCCAGGCTGGGAGCACAGGTATGTCACGACTGGGTTGTCATGGCAACCTCAGCAAAGACTGAACTCCTCTTTCACATAATTTTAACAATGGAGATCAATTGAATCGGTCTATATGCGAAACACACAAACATAGCATATGGATTGTATTAATCTTCTTCTTATTATACTACTCTCTTTCTCGCTATCTCCCCCCCTCTCTCCTCCTGACTCTTGTTGCTTGCTTTAAGGGTTATGAAGGGGTGAAGAGCACAATGAGCTATTGGCCTACAGCAATGTGTAGTTGTAGAGCTTTGTATTGTATATTTATTGCAGGAAACACAGAAACAGAGACAGAGGGGAGCCTTATAGATACATACAGATAAAACAATATAAATCATTGAATGTTCATAAACTAGATTCATGTCACCACTATTTTTTGTCCTATTTTTCCTATTGTTTTTTTTTCTGTCAGACAGTTACTGAAAAAAAAACATTTTAAAGAGCTCTCACAATTCTGCTGGAGGCTTGAAAGGAAATTAAATTTAGAAGTGCTCGAGTTGTTTTTCCCGATGAGAGTAAACATCATTGGAATTATAGGTGACTTGAACTTCATTTGACCTGATGGATCTGGATGCTATTACTTTGTCCGGGTTGCTGCCCAGAAGCTTTTGTAGCAAATAGGTTTTTTGTTGGTCTTGCTATATTATTTGGTCAAGGTCTATATTAATGTCTTATTAATTTTGAGCAGACATTGAAAATCTTTTCATCCTTTGCCCAGAAGAAAAACCTCACACATCTTGAAAGTATTCTTTTAAGTGCAGTGTGTTATACTGTGCCTACCTCTGTGTTACTGCAAGTGCCTCTGCTCTACCTTTTGCACATTGTCCAGGCTTCAAATCCTCTCTGTTGTATGTAAATCTATTCTCATTTTCAGTCTTCACAGATTAAACCAGGAGAAAAGTAGCACTCAGATGAATTCATGAAAGCCGGTGAATAGAGGAGGAATTTTGATTTAAAGCCTCTCTAGGGCATGCAGCCTTTCCAGAAAACTTCTCCCTTAGACTATATTTTTAGCTTTGATATTAATTGCTGAGCTTTTATAGAACTGTTGAGAAGCACAAAAATTATGAAACTGGTGGTCACTATGAGAAAGACTTGGATCTGTTCAAAACACGACTGGAAAAAAACAGGCACAACAATACCTGAAAGTTGGGGTTGAAACAATTGCTGTGAATTTAATTGGAAATGAGATTTTTTGATTTGATTTTCTATGTATTATTATAGGGTCTCCACCTGCCTTGAGATGACTGCTGTTGTCATTTGATGATATATAAATAAAATTTGAAATAAAAAATGACAGAGTTAAATCTTCCTTCGACTTTGCGCTGTTTGGCTAGTTGTACCATTTAACTCCAGTAAGAAATAATATCAAACTGCAACAGTAAAAAATGCTGTTAGTTTAAAAAAATGAATAAATAATCCACCACAGTAGATTTCTAAACCACAGTTTAGAAAACTGTTTGCTTTGATAACTTTAGCATGATGACCATTTTCTGCTTTTCTGCAGCATTGTGTTCAGCACGTCACCTGTCTTTTACTCATATCTGTTAATCTCCAAACAGAGAAGGAAACGTCTTGTTCCATTTATTGAGATTATCAATTTGAGAGTTAGTGAATATGTGAAAATGATCTTCTCTGTGTGTTTTCCAGCCTTGTTGACTCCAGGTTCTAACTGCTAATGCAGTGACTGATGATCAGATTAGGGTTGGTCTTTCCACACAGGAGTGAGGGCGGTCCTCTCTATCAGCCAATCACAGCTGCTCCATCATTTGCAAAGGGTACAAACCATGCAAATAACATTCATGCTCAAAATTTCTATATGCCAAAATTCTAACAAAATATCACAGTCACCAGCCTGATGCAAATGAAATAAGATGCTGCAGAAATCAACTTTGACACTCAGTAGGAATATTTATAGGGTTTTTTTGTAAGGCTCCTAAAAAAAAGTCTGACAGCTCTGAATCATTTTAATTTATATTTTATTTAGTTAGAAGTCGTTTCCATATTGAAATAGCTGCAGTATAATGCAATGGCAAGTAAGGGGAGCAGTGCTTGCCTGGAGAACTGAAACTGAAAGTGATTTCATCTCAAACAGTATTCTATCATAAAGATCCTCTCATGCCTGCTTACATCCATCCTTTACATCATTGCTGTTTTTAGGCCGCAGTCAATTATTGTCTCTGGAAGCAGGATTAACCCCCACTTTACAACAGTATCGTTGAAATCGAGCTGGAGTGTATTGTTAATATTTTTTAATAACTTCTTTAGTACATCAGCCTTGATGATAATGGAGAGTGGATGTCATTTTCTGCCATGTCCAGTTTATTAAAACAGGCAATGTGAACAGGTGCAGACTCCAACAAAGTAACATCTCAAATGACCAAACAATGTTTAAACAATGTTGCTAAGAGATCATTTTTATTTTTCATTCATCTTTTTATTGTCTATGCACATGTTGTCAGCCACCTCCTGTACATGGATGACATCAAGCTGTATGCCAAGAGTGAACGAGACATCGATTCACTGATCCACACTACCAGGCTATACAGCAATGACATTGGAATGTCATTCGGACTGGAGAAGTGTAGTCGGATGGTAACAAAGAGAGGGAAGGTAGTCAGAACTGAAGGGATTGAACTACCAGAAGGCAACATTGCAGACATAGAGGACAGTTACAAGTACCTGGGGATCCTGCAGGCGAATGGGAACCATGAAGAGGCCGCTAGAAAAGCTGCAACCACCAAGTACCTGCAGAGGGTCAGGCAAGTCCTGAGGAGTCAGCTGAATGGTAAGAACAAGATCCGGGCCATCAACGCGTACGCCCTGCCCGTGATCAGGTACCCTGCTGGGGTAATAGGCTGGCCAAACGAGGAGATAGAAGCCACTGACATAAAGACAAGAAAGCTCCTTACCATGCATGGAGGGTTTCACCCCAAGTCCAGCACCCTGAGGCTGTACGCTAAGCGGAAGGAAGGGGGCCGGGGACTAGTGAGTGTCAGCACCACAGTCCAGGATGAGACAAGGAACATCCAAGAATACATTGGGAAGATGGCCCCAACTGACCGAGTGCTCAGTGAATACCTCAGGCAGCAGAAACCCAAGAAAGAGGAGGGAGACGAGGAACCATTATGGAAGGACAGGCCCCTGCACGGTATGTACCACCGGCAGATAGAGGAGGTGGCTGATATCCAGAAATCCTACCAGTGGCTGGACAAAGCTGGACTGAAAGACAGCACAGAGGCACTAATCATGGCAGCACAAGAACAAGCTCTGAGCACAAGATCCATAGAGTCTGGGGTCTATCACACCAGGCAAGACCCCAGGTGCAGGCTGTGTAAAGATGCCCGAGAGACAATCCATAGCACATAACAGCAGGGTGCAAGATGCTAGCAGGCAAGGCATACATGGAACGCCATAACCAAGTGGCCGGCATAGTGTACAGGAACATCTGTGCCGAGTATAACCTGGAAGTCCCGAGGTCAAAATGGGAGATGCCCCAAGGGTGGTGGAGAATGACCAAGCTAAGATCCTGTGGGACTTCCAGATACAGACGGACAAAATGGTGGTGGCTAACCAACCGGACATAGTGGTGGTAGACAAACAGAAGAAGACGGCCGTAGTGATCGATGTTGCGGTTCCGAATGACAGCAATATCAGGAAGAAGGAACACGAGAAGCTGGAGAAATACCAAGGGCTCAGAGAAGAGCTCGAGAGGATGTGGAGGGTGAAGGTAACGGTGGTCCCCGTGGTAATTGGAGCACTAGGTGCGGTGACTCCCAAGCTAGGCGAGTGGCTCCAGCAGATCCCGGGAATAACATCGGAGATCTCTGTCCAGAAGAGCGCAGTCCTGGGAACAGCTAAGATACTGCGCAGGACCCTCAAGCTCCCAGGCCTCTGGTAGAGGACCCGAGCTTGAAGGATAAACCGCCCGCAGGGGCGTGCTGGGTGTTTTTATATATATATATATATATATATATATATATATATATATATATATATATATATATATATATATATATATATATATATATATATATATACATATATATATACATATATATATATATATATATATATATATATATATATATATAATTAAGGTATAAACCTGTTTTTCTAAACTCGGTTAACAGCTGTTTTTTCAGGAATGGGGTCCTCACTCCTCACATTTTTTTAGAATATGTCATATTACTTTAAATGAAAGAGATTACAAAGTATTTAAAATGATCCCAACTTAAATATCTACAGCAGTAGTTTTAATCCCTTCAACACTGATGGGGAACATTTTTCTGCAGAATAAGTACTCTTAAGTACCCTATTCATCATTGTCAGCTAATAGTAAATATACTGATGATGTACAAATAATGACATTAAACAGTTCTTCAGGAAGGAGTGCAGAAAGATGCACGAGACTGTATCTGTGTTTTATTATGGCCCAATTTAACCATTATCGTCTCTACTCACCTTTCTGTGAAAGTCACTACATGCCACTCGTGGTGACACAAGACAAAGCCGAAAAATAATCCCTCTCAAAATTCTGTTGTCATAGGACTGAAAGTCAGTTTCTAATTTTACTGTTGTTAGACTATATCAAGATATTAAACTGAAAGTCAGAAAGGAGATATATTTTTATCACCACCCTAACCCTAACCCACTCAACCTTTTTCTTACCATAACCTTCAGTGAAGACACTCCCCAGCTTACATAGTTTTTTATCAATCATCTTGGGGTCAAATAGCAAAAAGAAAAAATTAGAGAAGCAATTTAATATCACCATAAACTTATATGAGCTGCAGGAGATCCCAGTGCAACTCAAGCTATACTGTCTCTTTAACCTTATAATATCAAATTTTGCTGTCTGTAAACTGACCCTAACCTGCTGCTTAGCTTTGCTCAGGTTAGAGCAGTCATGCTTTCCTGTGTGCAAGGTGGTGGTTAAGTTAATAAAAAGTTATATTGCACAATAGCAAAGTAAATGTAGATTGGATTATGAGGAGTGTAGTTTGGCAGGAGCAAATTAAAAGTGGGGTTGTAAATAACTCTTTGTACATCACCTTGAAATCTCTCTGATGCGTGATGATCCTACACTGAGGCAAAATGATTTTTATGCCACTTAGTTTAAAGACACTGATTGGTTCAGTGAGTTGGTATTGACATATTTATTGGGAAACTGAGAAAATGAAAGCACTAATCATGTGACGATAATTGAACGATCATTCATGTAATCTTAACCACAAATGCACTAAAGAACAGTTTCCCACACCAGCACTGAACTACACAACACATACAAACACACCAGTTATGTGGGAATGAATGTCTCCAGTTACTCATGCTGTGGCCCCCTGATGTGATCAGATCAGGGATAATGTGAAATCTCCCTTCAAATAGTCAGAATCGAAAGCTTGCTTCCTCTGAAGCTCGTTAGGTGTACATTCACAAACGTTGACTCCCGCAAATAAAACTTTATTGGTATGACTGATATACCATTTAAAGGGCCAAGGACCTGTAAAGGAGCTTGAGAAAATTTGATGAGTCATAACACAGCAAGGGAACCTATTTGTTATCAGTTAATTTATCCTCAGGAGCTTGTACTGTAGAAAAAAGGTATTAGCTCTGCAGCCTTGAACTATGCTTGACATTACTTCCAACTGCAATATCAGGTGTTTGTACTTTTAACAGGTCCTAGATTATACTGCAGTCAAAAGTGCAATTAATTAGTGTGCTCCCATCAACATTTCTGTATAATTTAGTTCACCTCTTAGATTTTAGTTGCCTAAATGAAACTGTAACTGGAAGCTTTTATCAAAGTTGTTACCCACTTAAGGTTAAGTCCCTTTTGATATGTAGATAGAAATTAAGAGGCAACAAACAGTATGTGGATTACTCCTCCGTTGCAGTTCTTGTCTTCAGGCAGCAAATTATGTTGACTAGTCATCATCAACATTGCTCCGGTGGCTTAATCCACAGAGCTGTTTTTCTGGCCGCTGGTAGTGGAGCATGCACAAGAGACTGCCATATTTCTGGAGTCTTGCATCAGAGGAAATGCACAACTCGCGCTTGTCGAGTTAAGCCTCAACCGATGTGGTACGTAATACCAGTGGGAAAAAATACTTGAAGAAAGGTTTCTAATTATCAACACTTCATCTTCTGTTTGGTCTGTTTGAATCTAATACCTCTGGGCGGAGCAGTTGTTGGTTAGACGTTTTTTTATTTTTTACAGCTTGTGTTTTATTGTTGGAACCATCCTACCAGAATTATTAACCATATATTTATGTAAGGCATTTTTAAGCAAAAAAGGCAATATTAATAAAATTTTTATCCATAAGAATGTGGTGCAGTTGTAACCACTGGAAAAAATAGCAGCACAGTTAAAAGCATACACCATTTATCTAACAGTGGCCTGTGGAGCACAGACATGGAACCTCTTGGGGAGAGCTGTTGCGTCATGTGGCAATGGATCCCTTGGGGGCTCATGTGCATCCAGCAAAAGCTGGGATAAATTGCCGTCTCAGTAATTTGAGGCCATTCCTGACCAGTTTTGTGTTGCATTTTCCATAAAACTGAACGGGGGAATCTCCAGTGCAATGGGAGCATCCTTGATTTGCAACAGTATTTCTAAGAAGTATTTGAGGATTCCAAATTTTTGAATCATTACATAGTAATGCCATGATCAGTGGCATTCAAGTCACCCTGGTTTTAATGTTTAGGATGATCGATTTATGTAATAACATAATAGGGAAAGCTTTTTAATAGATGAATCTGCCATTTCAGTAAATTCTTATCCATACATTATGTACTATACAATCATTCTTCAAATATGATGTCCCCAAGCATGACTAGCAAATTAATGAAGAAAAATATAGACAGTCTTTATTTTTTTTAACCAGTATGTGATAATAAACAATTATTTCTGCAGCTGCTAATAAAGCAGTGACATTTTTTCTGATTCTAGAAAGCAGTGACAAAAAACTCTGTTATTAGGAGGACTTCATTAAAAGGTTTAATATAGCTAAGCTGTTTGCCTGGTATCATCATTGAGCAACAAAATTAACAACAAAGACCCATTTCAAGCTATAAAATGAAGGGTTAGATTTAACATTAGACTTCAGGAGAGATGGCACTGTGACCATGAAAGTTTAATGCCTTTATTTGCTCCCTGTGAATAGTATATGTGGCAGGCAGTAGCTCTACCTCACTCAACTCCTGTGGCTCATTACAAGTAAATCAACCCGCAAGCATTATTAGGCCTCTCTGTTGTGAATCCAAGATGGATGCTGGCTGGTTGTGACCTTTTACTGGTTTTGCATTAGGTTGTTTTTCTGGATTAAACTGCTAGCCGAGCCATTCTCATTAAGGAGAAAAAGTAGAGAGTCAGAGTAGGTGGAAGATGTCTGCCTGAAGTAGGTTATAGTCTGCAGCATTACAACAACCATTTGTTGTACTCCCTGTAGTGTGCATTGTCTGATGATTGTGACAAGTTGCAGCAGTCTGGGAAAGTATTTCAGGTAAACAGGGTTTACTTGTGTTTCCATCCACACTATAGAGCTCACTTAATACTTATGTGGCAAGGCTGGAAAAATGTAGACTGTGTTTGATTTACATATCAGTGCTTTTTGGAGTTGTGAAAGTGTGAAAACAGCAGTAAGCCTATGACAAGGTGCTCTGAGGACTTAGATTTGTTTCTTCATGTGGATAGTGTTTACCTTACCAAACAACACCAGAGGCACCAAGATCTGCAGCTTATCCCCATGGGGGACGTGATACGATACAGCAAGGGTACAGTACCTTGTACACACTTCAGGGAGGAGCATGTGTAGGTGCATTTGTGTATGTCAGGACAGATTCTACACAGCCGCACTTGCTTACAAATTCAGCAACTATTTCTGTCTTCTGTCTCTCTCCCTCTGTGCGTTGCAGATAAGAAAATGGCTCTAGCAGCCGTATTAACAGTGTTTCCAGAAACCGCCATTGTTTCCTGAGCCATTACTAAACAGGGATTAAAATTAATAGCTTAAGTCATGGTACCATTAGAATTGGTGACAAAACATTCAATCCAGTTTGTCGTAAGAGTGCTACCTTACCATTCTGTGTGTACTGAAATAAGTTGTGCTGGTGTCATTATTTATGTCTTTATTCATGAATGGCTCTTAAGTATGGGACATTTTTGGTTTAAAAGGGAAATATATAGACTCACTGTGAGGTTGGCACTCTGGTTACAAATGGTGATATTAATTATATAAATTATTATAATTATAGAGAGACACGTATGTGAGAATGCTGTTTGTAGATTACAGCTCAGCATTCAATACCATCGTTCCCTCGAAGCTGGACAGGAAACTGCAGGATCTAGGACTGAGCAGCTCCCTCTGCAGCTGGATCCTTAACTTCCTGTCTGACAGACGCCAGGTGGTCAGACTGGGCAGCATCACCTCATCCCCCATCACACTGAACACTGGTGCTCCACAGGGGTGTGTACTGAGCCCTCTCCTGTACTCACTCTACACCTACGACTGCACGGCCACTAACAACTCCAACATCATTGTGAAGTTTGCGGACGACACTACAGTGGTGGGTCTTATCACCAATGGTGATGAGAGGGCTTACAGGGAGGAGGTCAGCGCCCTGACCCACTGGTGTCAAGACAACCATCTCACCCTCAACGTCGCAAAGACAAAGGAGTTGATAGTGGACTTCCGGAGGTGCAGAGAAGTACACACCCCCATCACCATCAATGGCGCTGCTGTGGAGAGAGTGAGCAGCTTCCGGTTCCTTGGTGTACATCTGGCTGAGGATCTTACGTGGTCAGTACACACAAACAAAACAGTGAAGAAGGCGCAGCAGCGCCTCTTCTTTCTCAGGAGACTGAAAAGATTCGGCATGAGCCCCCGCATCCTCAGGACCTTCTATCACTGTGCCATTGAGAGCATCCTCACTGGATGCATCACCACCTGGTATGGCAACAGCACCGCCTACAACTGCAAAGCTCTCCAGCGAGTAGTGCGGTGCTCTGAACGGATAATTGGAGGTGAGCTTCCCTCCCTCCAAGACATCTACAGGAAGCGCTGCCTGAGGAAAGCGGGGAGGATCATCAAGGACTCCAGTCACCCCAGCCATAAACTGTTCAGACTGCTTCCATCAGGAAGGAGGTTCTGCAGCATCCGGTCCCGTACCAGCAGACTGAGAGACAGCTTTTTCCATCAGGCCATCAGACTGCTGAACACGTCATAGACACCTCAGCTTCACTACTGGAACTTCAACATTATGCACTCCACACTGTATATAAATGCCACTTGTTTTGCACATATTCAACTCTGTATATTTTATATATTTTATTATTATTATTATTTTTTTTTTTTTTTTTTTTTTTACTATTTAATTTGTAAAATGTGTATACACACACACACACACACACACACACACACACACACACACACACACACACACACACACACACACACACACACACACGTAGGAAAATATTTAGTATACACATCCAGAAATGCATACACTATTATATATTGTACATATATTTATTAGTTTCAGGTTGGCCATTCTTGTATTTTGCTCGTTTGTGTTGTTGTGTTTGCACATCTCTGTTGCTTGTGGGGCTCGCACACAAGAATTTCACTCGCATGTGCTGTGCCAGTGTGCCTGCACATGTGATGTGACAATAAAAGTGATTTGATTTGATTTGATTATGGTAGGGCATCGTTAAGGGGCTATAAGGCATTCAAACATAACAAAGGGCTCGAAAACAAGAGAAGAATCAAGGTTGTGTCTACACGTGAAAGACAACAAAGAACCCATTTCAAATTATATCTTAAAGCACTTTGTTCACAGCAGTCTGTTGCATAATGTGTTCCAAATTTCTTCAGTTGAATCTAGATTAAGATCACCAGAACACCAATTTGATAGTAATTTAATTGTATTTTTGCACTCACAAAGTGCTTCAAAGGCCTATTAGCTGAAATATTGCCATATCTCAGTATGGTGTGCACGGGGTCCTTAACTGGGTGCATAAAAGAAGTGCCAGGCCTAAAAAACTATCTGCCCTGATCAGACAAGGACCTGAGAAATGCATCTGGCCCTGCAGCTGATCCTCGTACTGTTCGTTGAATTCAGAAATTTATTTTAAAAAGCCATTATTAAAAAAGGAAAACAGCGAGGAAAGGCCGAGTTATGCAAAATTACTCAAGAACTGGACGGAAAATCAGTCAATCCAAATTATTGTCTGAATGTTTGGAGGAGTTGGCATTTCAGCCAGTGGTTTTTGCCACTCTGCACACGTTTCAGTAAATTCCTGCACCCATTTCCCTAGCAAAATATAAAGAAATAATGCGTGGCTCAAGACTTTTGCACAGTACTGTGTGATAGGTAAGAAAAGCTACAGTTAAATGCCAGTTTGTTTGTTTATTAAATTCATTTTAGAATTTAAAAATGGCTTGTAGGTCACTGCAGGTGTTATGGGAAAAAAGAGACGTCAGCATCATAACGTTACTGTGCATTGCATAGTAATGGGATTTGTGTTAAATCTGATTATATTTTAGGCTCCCAGTTATTTCTACTACATTGTTTCTTTTTCAAACATTTCTTTTGTAAAATCACAAGAATAAATGTAATAAAAAATGAAGAAATTTAAAGATGTGGACTAAGTGATGTGTTGAATCTTGAAAAGTAAGCAGGGTTGCTGTTGCTGAACAGAGCACCGAAAGATATGCATAACTAAATAATCGACTTTAGAAAATAGGCTGTAGTTTACTTTTAATGGAGCTTCCTTTAGTAGCAGCATTTTTATATTTTGTTATTGTGTATGTGCAGCTGGAGTAATATCAGCAGGTCTCACCAAACACAGCTGCATAAAGAGAGATATGCTCACACCTTGAAAGGTTTATTTTGACATTTCATGCTTGCCAGTGGCAGGTTATTAAGTTCTTACAGCGCAGCAGACTCGAGTTCAAGCCCCAGCAATGCAGAGCGATGATGAGCGATGGAAGTAGAAACACACACGCATTCATCATAACCCTGATTTATTGGGGAATAACCTTTTGCGTTCAGCTAGTCAATAACTTAGCGTCTCTTTGTATTGACTGCATTTAATTGTTGACAACAAGAGCGAGAAGGAAGCAAAGGACGAACATGCAGCTAAAATGATGTAATTCAGTGTTGCAGTTTTCTTTAACTAGTGTTGGTTTTAGTATTATTTTTAGAAATTCACATGATGCATATATGTTTTTTGGCTTGTGAAATGATAGCATACATCACAAAGAGCTTTGTGCGCTGATTGTGTAATGAAAGTTAAACTGGAGGTGCAATAAATCACACTTCTCAATATTTTTCAAGTTTCCTTGCTATCGAACTTATCTCATTGATCCGTCAGCTCTGCTCTCTCTCTCGTACCAAACAAGCTCATTTTCTGAACACGCATAAAATCTCTGTTTCTCTCTGGAGTTAACGCAACTAAATGTGCTGCTAAATCTGTGGGACTTCAAAGCTGTTTTTCTCTGCTCTTTTGCCAGGGTCATCACAGATAGCCAACTGCTATCTGCCTCCCCAGGCAAGACTTAAAGCTTTGACTGTCGGTTTGCGGTTATAGTTCAAACTTGGCTTCAGCATTCAGACGACCAGGAGCAGCAGAAGCAGCACCAACTACACACACATGAGAGCCGGAGCACAGAGAAAAATATGAAAAAGATATATATTGGCAAAACTGCTCTCAAAACCCAGAGAAACGGTTGCAAACATCAAAAAAGGAGGTAAGACGAGTCAGTCAGCAGAGTTATTCAGAATTTAAACATCGACCGCATCATTGATGAATCCATTTCATTCATTTTAACTGGTGGAAATGGATTCTCATTGGGAGGTTATAACCATTAAAAAGCCATTAAAAACATAGCGTTGTATCTATTCATTGCCATCGCTCATCATCACATTCCTTCATGTGTTGGCTGACATTTAAATCTAGTTTAATGGCGCTCTGCTTTGGACCAAAAACAGAGGACACCAGCAAAAGGTTTGGGGCTCCTTGCCATGTATTTTTTTAACAACATTACTTGAAGCTGGTGTAAAGAGTGTGTTGCAAAATCACTTAGGAGGGCAAACCTGCATCGGGATATTGAACAGATAAAATAAACTATCCAGCGATCGTCTCTGTTTCTCTCTTTGTAAACAAGCAAGAAGTGCTGTGTTTAGCTGCTGGAGGTGCAGGCGAACTGTTTGACCGTTCCTCTAGTGTTTATAAGCTAAAAGCATTCTGGCTCTGATTCCATACTTGAAGGGTAGCATCACATTTTGTATAATACACTTGTTCACGTCCCTACACAGAGTAAGCCTGCAGACACCGTGTCCGAGGATTAAAACTGCGAGGGGGAGGGGGGGGGGGACTAGAGCAGTTTTACGTCTCTATTCACTTTCGTCTACCACAGCATCAACAAAAGTGAGTGCTGACATGGTATTCAAACCACACTGTCCCAGGTGAAAGTCGTGTATTTTGCCAAATGTGTCTACAGAAATTAAAGAGAAGTGTGATTGGCCTTTCCATCATGGGCTCAATATCATGAAGACAAAGTACCCAGGAGGTCTTAGACCAGTTCCTTTAAAATGTGCTGAAAGATTTTAAACTGGCTTTAAACATGTTACTAACTCCAGCTCAAAATGCAATTCTCAGACCTTTGCTGACCTCGGTTTAGCATATGATCAAGACTGGAAAAGAAAAAAAACTTTCACAGTACTTAGCATGAGGTCCCATGCATATAAGATTACCTCTTATGACTTTATAAAGGCTTAATTAATGCAGATTCTCAACTGAGGACACAGACGTGAAGGCTAGCCTATTGCACCACCCCTTTACATGGCATAGCCTCTAAGTTACTATGGACACTCCAACTTTAGTGTCAGATTAGCTTGAGGCTTAGAACTGAGGTGAACTTGGAAGATGCTGTCATTGCGCCTGCTGGATGGTTAGGCCGAGCCATCAAACTTCTCCATGAGCCAAGTATCCATCAGTTTGGCACAATGCTAAATCCCCCAGAGCGCACATGGCTCCTGCTCCCAATCTTTATAGCCTTCCACTACCATATCCATTCCCACAGTCAGTCCCACAGTGTGTTTTCATTGTTAATGCGCAAAACCGCATCAAACACACAACCAAAGTATTTCTTCCTGCCTGGTGTTGTTGACAGGGATGGTGTTGAAACAGTGCTCTTTTGGCCTCTCATTCTCTCTCATGCCATCTTTCTTTTAAAGCATTCTCGTACACAAAGTTGTGTTTCATTCTGTATTTTCGCCCCTTCTTCTATGAATCACCAGTGGTCCACGTCCAGGGGCAAAAATCTTTTTCTATTCTTTCACACATTTGATGGTGAAGGGGGTGGAGGGTGTAATAAAAATTCACCATTACACCGATGGGAGCTCCTTTCCCAGTTCTACTCCTCTTTTGTGAATGGGAAATGATTAGTAGTCCTCCTCCATCCATCTACTCCTCCCCATCGGCCTCCCTGCTATCCCCTGCCTGGGACCTCTCTGACCCCAAACTGAATTACACTCCAGCTACACTTCACCCTTTTCCCTCCCTCTCACACTAACACATAATGCCTTTTCAGCTTGTCTCTGTTTTCTCTAGCATTCTGTGCTTGGCTTGTTGAATCTGACAAACTGACAGAAATAAAAGTGCACCACTATTGTGCGACTTTATCTTCTTCTTTCCTTTTCTCTAAACGCTCTCTGCTATCTGTTCAGCTCATTTCACGACCACAAGGATGACCTACGTAAGCGCCTGTCGTACACTACCCACAAACTAGAGATGGTGGAAACTGAGTTTGACTCCACTCGGCAGTACCTCGAGACAGAGCTGCGCCGGGCCCAGGAGGAACTGGAGAAATTTACAGAGAAGCTGCGCAGGTGTGTGTGCTCGCGTGCATGGCTTTATGAGATGGCTGCCTTTTTATTTATGCATTTTGTGGCACAACTTTCATTTCCTGGTTTTAGCTTAAGAAGGGCAATTTTTGGGACGTAGGAAGCAAGTTTTATTGAGAAAATGAATACGGTTTAGATAAATCATATTGAGTCTACATATTTACAGTTTTCACTTTTATACATTTCTGTTGCTTTTTAATTCTTTGACAGTCAATTATCTGGGTCTTTTCCAGTATTTTAAAAGACTTCTCGCAGGTGGTTTGAACACCACCCCGTCATCCTCTTCTGCTTTTTACTTAGGTGGTGGTGGCAACAGGCTAAGCAGGGTATTCAGAACATCTCACAGAAGTCTGAATGAAATGGCCAAATAGCTTTGAACTGATAGGAAAGCAAGGGTAACTCAAATAACCACTAGTAACAACCAAGAATGTTAAAGACTGAAGCAGATTGGCTACAGCAGCATAAGACCACACTACTCAAGGCGCCATTCCTATCAGGCAACAACAGGAAACTGAGACTGCAATTCACCCTGCTCACCAAAACTGGACAACAGAAGACTGGAAAAGTGTTGCGTAGTCTGATGAGTCTTGAGTACTGCAACATTCAAAGAGTGGGTTTAGAATTTGGCATTAACAGCATAAACACATCGATCCATCCTACTTTGTGTCAACAGTTCATGCTGATGGTGGGGTAATGGTGTCTGGAATATTTTCCTGGCACACTTTGGGCCCCCGCAGTATTCTCATAACCATTATTTAAACACCACAGCTTTATTACCACCACTTTATGACCACAGTGTATCCATCTTCTGATGACTGCTTCCAGCAGGATAATATACAATTTCACAAAGCTCAGATTATCTCAAATTGGTTTCTTGAACATGACAGTGAGTTCATTGCATCTAAATGACTTGCACAGTCACCTAGATGCAATGAACAGTCCGATAGAGTACCTTTGGGATGCTGTGGAATGGGAGTTCTTCAGCAGGTATGGGAGAACCTGGAAAACCTCCAAACAAATACCCTAACAACACAAATAGGGACTTTACTCCAGGATTATCCAGTCCCTTACCATTTTGCTAAGACTGAACTCAGCCACCATAAAGAGGGAAAGCATCTTGACTTGCTTTATGATTGCATTCTTTTGGTTGTTACCAAGTGCTCATGACCATAGGTGAAGGTAAGCTCTCTCTTAACTACAGCAATCCAGTACAATGCCCACAGTGCTGTTGATGTTGCAGCAATCTGCCAGTACATCCTTACTTGGAACAGCTCCAGTGGATGCCAGAGGCACATAAATGAAGCCAGAAGAACTACATCATCAAAAATCAAGGATGCAACTCTGAGTTTCCCAAAATAGACACCGTCCTATTCACAGTGTTGGGAAGGTTACTTTTAAAATATATTCCACTACAGATTACAGAATACATGCCCCAAAATGTATTTTGTAACATATTCCGTTACGTTACTCAATAAGAGTAACGTATTCTGAATACTTTGGATTACTTAATATATTATCATGCTTTTTACAACTGCATAAATGTACTATTGCTGTGTGATTTATTACTATTACTGAAGGTTACTCGCCATACCAATACCTACTAAATTTTTAAATCTTAATATAAAATGAGTAATAGTAGGGTGGACATTATGTAAGGCTGCACTTTTTGCAGTGATTTCATATAGAAAACTATTCCACGCGTATATAAAACAGGTTCGCGGCTCCGAACTGTAGTAAAGGGACCTCTGGCTAATACGTCGGGTTTGTGTCGGGCTCATACCCGAAAACTAGCTTTACGTCGTTGTCTGGGTCAACTTTGCTAGCGTGAGACAGAGAGAGGCGTTGAAAGGCTGCTCCAATGGAACTTATTGTTTCAGAGGAAAACACGAACACAGTGTACAGTCGAGTCTTAATATAAACATATTTTGTATTTTAAATACGTAACGCTGGTACATCTATTCCGTTACTCCCCAGCACTGCCTATCCATCATTATAGTAATTAAGTCCATATTGGATGAGTCCAAACTTTTATGACATGACTTCATGACATAGACACAGACTTTATTTAATGCCACACTGGGGAAATCCACTTGTTACAGCAGCACAAGGGACAGGAAGAAAAATGTGAAGTAGAGCTATATTAGAAAACAATAAAAATAGAAAAAATACATTAGAAAATTTGTGTACAAACGCCAGTATTGATTCAGAATGAGCCTGTTCTAAAGCATCTGATATAAGGCTATTGTATTTAATGGAAAGTAAACTAAAAACTAAAACTTGATATTTTAATTAAATAACTAATTAAAAATTTCAATAAGACTTTTGAAAAAACTAACGATTTTGTGAACTGGGAAAATTAACTCAAATTAAATAAAAAATGCAGAGGAAAGAAAAACCTTAGTTTTAGTGTTTGTTAGTTTAATAAACATTTTATTGCAGTGTACCTGATGAAGTGTTGATGGACATGTTTACTGAAGATTCTTCAGTTCAGTAAACATGAACCTATAAAAGTGAGTAAAATGCAGCTGAAATATAAAAAAATCAAAGGTTTACTTATTCAAATAGTGAATATTAATCATTAAAGTAAAGTGAATGTGTCATGATCTGAGGAGTTGGCATATCATATGTGTGTCGGGATTCAAGGAATGTGGAAACCCAAGTGCAGATATGCATAGGCAAATACAAGTTAAGTAAAGACGAGCCATTTATTTAGGAAACAGGAAGAGAATTAAGTAAACAGAACGATAATATACACATGAATTGACTGAATTCAATGGAATTGACACATGAGGAAGGGGGCACAGCGTGTGTCAGACACTTAGCTCAAGAAATACAAGACAAGGAACCAACTACATACTGGGAACAGAGATAGTACTAAGACAGACTGGACACGAAAGAAAACTAATTAAACCAAAAAAACAAGTGCTAAAAAGGCAAATAACTAAACTAGGAAGCACTGGGGAGAAATCATGTCCACATGGAGAGATCAAAATAGACCAGAAAACATAGTCCCAGGGACAGGCCTGTCCACTGGGGACCAACAGATGCAACAGTTCATGGGGGCCAGCTCCCCCACAACGCAAGCTCCAGGGCAGATGTCAACGTAGTCAAGTCATTTCTGGGAACCAGTCGCAGAGCCAGAGCTCTGGCAGCCAGCCATTGGGGAGCCCGTAGGCGACACTGACGACCCCTCCAGTGACTTAGGTGGTACTTTGATTAACTTAAATGTCTTGATAAACTGTGCCTAGGTGGCCTGAAGTCCTTCAACACTCCTGATACAATGCATGCCAGTCATATTTCGCAAGTTGCACAATTTTACTTCATAACAAAGCTCAGTTTGTTCATGCACCTTTAATATGAGTAACAGTGCTCAGTGTTCCCTTATTATGGCAGGTTTTACTACAGTTATTTATTCACTATGGTGTGAGCCACTCTCTGTCAGCTCTACTCACTCATTCCCATTTATGCTCCCTCTTTAGCTTGTCAAATCTCTTCCAGACCTTTGTTTTATGATCTGTCTTTGCCTCTGATCTCTACTGCCCACAGTCTCCAAATCTGTCTGCTTAATGGAGCCATAAATGCTAGTTTATCAACACTCTCTTTGGCCTGAGAGCTAATGGGAAAATGTAATACAGAGCTGAGAGGTGACAGGATAAAATAAGAGGAATAAGTTAACAAATATAAAATCAGGGGCATGTTACATTAAGCATTAAGCTAATGCAATGGTCTACTTAAGAGCAAAACCGATAATAAATACTAATATTATCAGTAAGGGAAAATAACAAAATGATAAAAACTACAGAAAATGAAGAAACAGAATTTAAAAGGGAGGAAAAAACTTATGTGGTATTTAACTATAAAGTCATAGTCATGCTTCCTTATTCTTTTCATATAATATTTATGGATGTAAAAGTTTTTTGTGCCCACTTTTTATGTGTTAGATTCCCCTGGTGTTGCACTTAAACATATCATCAGCCCTTTTTGTGGCATTTTAGTTCAGCAGATTTATAACCACAGTGATCCTTAAGTCTAAGTAAGAACTTAAGATATCCTGCAAATCCCATCTGAGACTTTCTGTCAGCGCTGATGTTGTAAATGTTTTATTCCTCTAAATTTATGTGCTGATCACCGCTGCTTGTTTTGGTTTACGAACAGTAAAACACCCTTTACTCGTCATATTGTGCAGTTTGCATTTTTAAGTGCGTTAACTTCTCCGTTCGTTTTTTTTTTTTTTTGCAGGATCCAGAGTAGCTATGCAGCTCTTCAGAGGATCAACCAGGATTTGGAGGACAAGATGCACAGGGCGGTAAGAATCCCCTGCTGAAGTTTTTGCAAGTCTTTTTTAATTTTTTTTAAAACCTTGCGTAACTGTATCTTTCATTGACACTGAAGCATCCAGTTACATAAGGTTACATATAGTACAAGCGCCACTAAAATCTTATTTTGTTTTGTAAATCATGGTGGAAGGTATTCTTTATTGTGTTGGAAAACATCACAGTGTTCTTGATGTTTTCCATATGGACATTAAAACTATGTCATTTCACAGTCTGTACAGTTATGAAAAGTTATTTGGTAAGCCGAACACGTCAAATTAATTTTACATCATGGGCTACATACAGGGAGTGCAGAATTATTAGGCAAATGAGTATTTTGTCCACATCATCCTCTTCATGCATGTTGTCTTACTCCAAGCTGTATAGGCTCGAAAGCCTACTACCAATTAAGCATATTAGGTGATGTGTATCTCTGTAATGAGAAGGGGTGTGGTCTAATGACATCAACACCCTATATCAGGTGTGCATAATTATTAGGCAACGTCCTTTCCTTTGGCAAAATGGGTCAAAAGAAGGACTTGACAGGCTCAGAAAAGTCAAAAATAGTGAGATATCTTGCAGAGGGATGCAGCAGTCTCAAAATTGCAAAGCTTCTGAAGCGTGATCATCGAGCAATCAAGCGTTTCATTCAAAATAGTCAACAGGGTCGCAAGAAGCGTGTGGAAAAACCAAGGCGCAAAATAACTGCCCATGAACTGAGAAAAGTCAAGCGTGCAGCTGCCAAGATGCCACTTGCCACCAGTTTGGCCATATTTCAGAGCTGCAACATCACTGGAGTGCCCAAAAGCACAAGGTGTGCAATACTCAGAGACATGGCCAAGGTAAGAAAGGCTGAAAGACGACCACCACTGAACAAGACACACAAGCTGAAACGTCAAGACTGGGCCAAGAAATATCTCAAGACTGATTTTTCTAAGGTTTTATGGACTGATGAAATGAGAGTGAGTCTTGATGGGCCAGATGGATGGGCCCGTGGCTGGATTGGTAAAGGGCAGAGAGCTCCAGTCCGACTCAGACGCCAGCAAGGTGGAGGTGGAGTACTGGTTTGGGCTGGTATCATCAAAGATGAGCTTGTGGGGCCTTTTCGGGTTGAGGATGGAGTCAAGCTCAACTCCCAGTCCTACTGCCAGTTTCTGGAAGACACCTTCTTCAAGCAGTGGTACAGGAAGAAGTCTGCATCCTTCAAGAAAAACATGATTTTCATGCAGGACAATGCTCCATCACACGCGTCCAAGTACTCCACAGCGTGGCTGGCAAGAAAGGGTATAAAAGAAGAAAAACTAATGACATGGCCTCCTTGTTCACCTGATCTGAACCCCATTGAGAACCTGTGGTCCATCATCAAATGTGAGATTTACAAGGAGGGAAAACAGTACACCTCTCTGAACAGTGTCTGGGAGGCTGTGGTTGCTGTGGTTTAATTTTAAATTTCCACATCCTCTCGAGCTCTTCTCTGAGCCCATGGTATTTCTCCAGCTTCTCGTGTTCCTTCTTCCTGATATTGCTGTCATTCGGAACCGCTACATCGATCACTACGGCCGTCTTCTTCTGTTTGTCTACCACCACTATGTCCGGTTGGTTAGCCACCACCATTTTGTCCGTCTGTACCTGGAAGTCCCACAGGATCTTAGCTCGGTCATTCTCTACCACCCTTGGGGGCGTCTCCCATTTTGACCTCGGGACTTCCAGGTTATACTCGGCACAGATGTTCCTGTACACTATGCCGGCCACTTGGTTATGGCGTTCCATGTATGCCTTGCCTGCTAGCATCTTGCACCCTGCTGTTATGTGCTGGATTGTCTCTGGGGCATCTTTACACAGCCTGCACCTGGGGTCTTGCCTGGTGTGATAGACCCCAGCCTCTATGGATCTTGTGCTCAGAGCTTGTTCTTGTGCTGCCATGATTAGTGCCTCTGTGCTGTCTTTCAGTCCAGCTTTGTCCAGCCACTGGTAGGATTTCTGGATATCAGCCACCTCCTCTATCTGCTGGTGGTACATACCGTGCAGGGGCCTGTCCTTCCATGATGGTTCCTCGTCTCCCTCCTCTTTCTTGGGTTTCTGCTGCCTGAGGTATTCACTGAGCACTCGGTCAGTTGGGGCCATCTTCCCAATGTATTCTTGGATGTTCGTTGTCTCATCCTGGACTGTGGTGCTGACACTCACCAGTCCCCGGCCCCCTTCCTTCCGCTTAGCGTACAGCCTCAGGGTGCTGGACTTGGGGTGAAACCCTCCATGCATGGTAAGGAGCTTTCTTGTCTTTATGTCAGTGGCTTCTATCTCCTCGTTTGGCCAACTTATTATACCAGCTGGGTACCTGATCACGGTAATCAATCCAGGCACAGGTTGGTCAGCCTGGTCTTGCAGTCTCGGCTGACTGTTCTTTCTACCAGTAGCTGGTGTTTTGCGCCTCTGGTATTCTTGCCAATCCCTTTCAGTGCCCTGCTCATGTATTGACCCATGTGCCTGTTCATCTTAGCCGATATGATGCCTGACAGGAGCTTCCATGTAGTACTGAGGCGGTAGTTGTATGGGACCGGTCCCTTCTTGGGGTCCTGGGGTTCTTGGGGTCTTCAGCCAGTAGGCGTGAACCATGTCGGGGCCTGGTGCTGTCCAACTCTTCATACTGGAGACCCTTGCTTGGATGTCTGCCACCGTGATGGTTACTGGACCCTGTTCAGGGAGGTTGCTATGGTCTGGTCCTCTGCTCCAAAGGCCTGTAGTCTAACCACTATGCTATCCAGCTGCTATATATATATATTTAGGGATGGGTATTGATAAGATTTTCACGATTCCGATTCCATTTTCGATTCTGTTTAACGATTCGATTCTTTATCGATTCTCTTATCGATTCTTTTTTTTTTTAAAAAGGAGAACACTAAGGTCGATTAGCTTAGAACTTTGTTTTATATCTTCTCTTCGAACAAGGTAGAAATTTAGGAGTAACATGGCCTTACAAACCCAACAGTGAGATCTTAAGAGATCCCGCCTACGGCTCTTCAATGGGGTGTCACGGGGTCCCCAGGAAAAAAAAAATGTAAATGTAAAATAATAAAATAAATATTCTTCTGTAGCAATAACAAAGTATAACATAAATTGTTCTGTGGCAACTACACAAGAATATCCAGTAATGTCCCTGCCTACAATTAAACACATTCACTTACTGAAAATCAGGGCATCTGCTGTGGCAGCCTTTTACCACAAATTTAGTCACTGCTCGGTGACATTCGTCTATCCTGGCCTGAAAGGAGACGCTACCAGTAGACTGCAGCGAGAACTGCCAGCATCTGAGCCAGACTCTGTCTGTCTCTCTCATCATGGTCACCTAAATGCACAGTAATGGCAGGTTTTGTAATAAGGCAGATCGCGCTAACATAATATGCACTGTTAGTTGATTATTTACCTGCCACATTAACGGGAGAGGACGTGCAAACGTTACCGCTGCTGCTGGGTTGAGATTCACGAGTCCGGAGCGGAATTAAAAACACGACATTCATTTAAGGTCATCGCGTGTTTTGTGAGCAAATGATTTTGCATATTCGTAGTGTTTCCTCCCTTAAATGAAATATCTACTTTGCAAGTATTGCAAGTTGCCCTGTTGTCTTCCGTTCTCGTAAAGTATAACCAAACTTTTGAGCGTTTGAGCCGCTTAGGTGCCGTGTTTCCTGCCAGGTAAATGAGGCTCCGCAACGTGGTGACGTCATTCGGGGCGACTGGAATCCATAAGGGAATCGTTTGCAAAAATGGCAAACAATTCCAAGGAATTGAAACAGTGGCAACCGGTTTTCGATACCCATCCCTAATGTATGTGTGTGTGTGTGTGTGTGTGTGTGTGTGTGTGTGTGTGTGTGTGTGTGTGTGTGTGTATATATACATACACACACACACACACACACACACACACATATATATATATATATATATATATATACATACATACATACATACATACATACATACATACATACACACACACACACACACACACACACACACATACATATATATATATATATATATATATATATATATATATATATATATATATATATATATATATATATATATATATATATAAAAAGAAAAGATACCAGAGTTTGATGTAAACAGACTTAACAGCGCAGGTAGGAAACAACCCAATCTCAAAACGAATTCGCCAGTTAGGATTAGATGTAACTTTATGTGCAAAAGATTTTGTTAAATAATACAAAATGTGGAAGCATAGGAACACTTTCATTTTTAAGACCAAAGTGATCTGTTGATATTACTCAAACTTGGGTCTAAATCATGACAGTTCATTTTAATGAGACCCACTACATCTATGCTTAGACTGGAATTCATTGATGCCATTGGTTCTGCTATCATTGTTAATACTGACGTTAAAAAAGCAAGCTCTAATATTCTGCATGTATATTACAGTAAATTATGATGTACAGATGTAACAAATGCAGAATACTTTAAATAGACAAATTTTGGCGTTATCTCAAAATTTGAAGTTATGTATGTTGAAATGTTTTAACTCAAAATGCTGAGAAAATAAGTAGAAATGGACAAAAACACAGTAGAGCTGGGCAGTGGCACAAAGTAGCTCCAGACAAATATATTTAGATATTATGTTGTGATGACTTAGCTTAAGGAGCTAAGTTCTACCTTTAGTTTATCTATGATTCATATCCAACAGAAAACAGTGGCTTATACATTACTCCTGCAGACAGACGATGTTTAGATGTCCAATTTAAAAATTAAATTAAACAACTCTTATTTTAGGCTCTGGAGTACATGCTCATTGTGCGCTGACACATTTGCAGTGGCTTGGTAGCTTTCCCCTTCCCTGCCTTTCACAATGCTTCTCACCCTAATATTTTCATGTTTTCAAAAACATATTTTGGTAATTTCAGTGTTTATGTAAAATATTTGCTCACCCATAATAAAAGAAAGTTGGAGTAAAGGTTTAAACACGGTTATCCATTCATAAAATACGACACTCTGTTAAAGATCAAGAGTATTTTTGTTTTTTTCCATCAACTAGCAACATGTAACGACCGCTGACATATTAATGCATCAGTAATTACTGTGTAATCCACCAAATGAAATGCAATAACAGAACATTAACTTGCAGCAGATAAATGTCCATTTTCTGGTATTTCTACTGTGACTTAAGTAAAGGATGTGCATATTTTTTTTCGAGCTATAAATATAAATGGGCTTGTTCGACCTTCAGGCTGCATAACTACATTTTCAGCCTCTCTCTTTCTCTCCCTCTGAGCTTTTACATTTCCTGACCGCTGTGCCTGTTTGTATTGATATTAGCACGAAGTGCAGAATCCTAATGGTGTATGTAAGTACCACAGCGGTCTCCCTAAGACTCTCATAAAAGATGTATGACAGTGATGGGGATTTGTGAGCTCAACCACATACTTGTATACACACATGTACGCAGTAAGCAGGTTTTGACCCAAAGCTTGACCTGGAATCCTCTCCTTGAGAGCATCAAGTCCTGTTACCAGGAGACCATTACTTATAGTTTGGGGGGTTTTCAGAATTTCTTCTTCCTGTCATAGATTAGAGTTGTAGAAAGACAGCAGCAGAGATGTGTTTACCAGTATCTGTTTCCTGAGGCTTCAGCTTTGTATCCTTAACAATTTCTTGTCTTTTCAGTTAGATCAGTCCAAATATTATAATGTTGTCTAACAACAAACAAGGTTCCAATTGCGCTGCTGGTTTGTTTGTTTGTTTGTTGGTTTGTTTTTTTGTCTAGTGCAACTCCTGTTAGATTTGTTTCTTTTAATTTTATTATATTGTTCCCTGGTGTAGAAATGCCACAATATATTTGACAATATAACATTATTGTTGCTTTATGATAATCAGTTTCATTTCTTCTTTATTTTATTTTTGGAGAAATTTTTTCATCAGTTTGGCACAGCAGAAGATTTATCCCAAATTAATTCAGCCTAAGAAAAACACACTCAGAGTCACAGTTCTGTGAAGTATAGACCACGAGATTTAGTCATTAGGTTCACAAGCCACATACAGTCCTGTTGTCTCACATTATCTGAATCAATTAAAGTATTTTTTAACTCAAAACTGTTCCCTTTCATTCACTGTTAAGTGTACGTTCTGAAAACACACATATATTAAACCACCTAGCAAATAATAGCTTAAGAAAAACAAGCAGAATGTCAACAACATGTCCCTGTTCGTTGACATTCAGTCAGTCAGTCTACTGTCATTACAAAGAAATGCAAATGGCTCAGTCTAAGGCACAGCTCATTGACTTAACCATCTTACTTTTCTGTGACATGGCAGGCTGTGGGTGATGTCTTTACTTTTGTCAGTTCAAGGGCTGTAAAACTGATGATGATATTTTAGGTCTGTCAAGGTGTGATGATCGTAGACCAGTGATTTAACACACAAATAACTATTGTTTGAATATGGTCTGGTACAAGGACTGGACTGAAAATGAGTGATAACGTAGCCAATGTCTGAATAAAAATTCTAAAAGACCTTCAGAAATCCTGGAGAACTACTCATCCACCACTGTAAAATATTACAAGAAAGTCTGACTCTTTGGAAGCCAAATGTAAAGAAATGAGGGGGTGGTTCAAGACTTTTGTTTCAGCTCCAAATATAATTTAAAGTTTCCAGGTGAATGTGTCAAAAAACTTGATAAAGCTATTGTCTGACGTTGTTTTTGATGTTTCCCTAATGCCAGTCAACAGAAAGTATGAATGCAAATGCAGATTTTTTGTGTCTGTAGCTATACAGTCTAAACTAAGTGTAATATTATCCACACCCATGTGTTCCAATGTAAATCAATGACTCTATTAAATGTTTGGAGTCATGATCAGCAGCCTGTATAGAAACACAAGATGCAAGGACTTCAGATCTTCAAATGCAGTGATCATAATAAGTAGCAACAATAAACTACAGTGTGATCTTATACAACCAGATAATTTATGAATGATGATGACATTTACGCTCGCCATTCTGTGTCTCTCGTCTAAGAAATGAGAAATCTGCTGCAATCGATTTCAACACACCTGTTCAGCAGCAGAACCACTCTCATCTCGCTCAAAGCAATTACATGATCAAAGACAGGGAGAGCAATCAATGTCCAAAGTAATTGGTCTTAGCTGCCTCGCAACCCTGTTAGAAAACTATTACAGCTAACTGCTGTGCTAGTCACCTCAGCAGCAGCTGTCCAATCGCATCAGGTTGAGAGGTTTCCCAAGTATTTTCCCAGCCTCAGCTTTAGGACTTAAAAGCCAGAATCAGTGAAAAAGATGAGCCAGCTCTACAGCAAAGCCTGTCTTATGACAGACTTACAGTATCTTGATTAGCCTGGATTGTTATCTCATCAAAGGTTTGATCCATTTGGCTTGTCTGTGCAGCACACTCACTGATAGAAGAAGATTCTGTGTAATTATTAGAGAAGTAGCAACAAGGTTATCGAGCCTCGGCGGATGAAATAGGGAGATAAAAATGTATTTCTATAGTCAGCTGCTTTTCATCTTGCACTTAACTTGTCCGTTTTCTTTCAGTTGTTATGAGGCTGTTGGAGTCTCATTGTAAGATCAACTTGCTTTGATGCTTTTGATCATGTAACAGATTCTCCAATTACATATGAAGTAATGTCATCCAGTTGTGTTGGATTTGGAAATGTTCAAATTTTCTGAGATTTTTAAAGAGTTGGCATTCCTGACATGATGAGCTTGAAAGTTCATTTTATACACCTTGGAAACATCAGAAGAAAAAATATTCTAACTTACTTCAGTAGCTGGTTAACAACAAACAAACTGTCACTTTTTGCTGTCAGCATCTGGAAATGATTTCAACTTGTTTTCATTCATCAAGAGGTCATTTCTTCCATGGCAATAAAGCACTTCATAAAAGCCACTAGAAAACCCCTGAGTCTATCCAGACTTCCTTGATCTAGCTAACTGTAAAAGACAGTGACTTGAAGAGACTCATTAGCTTAATTAGCTCTATAAAATCTCTGTGATCTATGTTTGACCAGGACTTTTTATGTTAAATGTCATTACATCTCGCTTTCCTTCAAGTGAAGGGTAATGTGAAAGTTTTGATCCACACCTCTCTTCTTTCTGTTTTGCTTCCAAGGAGCCAAAAGTGGTCTGCAGCACTAGTTTTCCAGGCTTTCTGAAGGGCATTCAAAGTTGTTCTGCACATAAACACTGAATTTGTTCCTATTTTAATATTTGTCTCTACAAAAAGAAGACATCAATAAAATAATGCTTTTTCCACCAACAAGGTGATTCCCAAACAGGCACACCAAAAACATGGTGTGCTGTGTACTTCATGGTGTACGTGTACTTCAAAAATTTGAAGTAACTTTCGGAAACATAAAGGACAAGAGAAGAAGCTGTCAAAATAACAATTATCTCCTACAGATGAACAGTATCTAAAAGTCAAGTCCTGGATTCACCTTCAGGTGATCCACCTTCTGTTCACCAAAGCCTCGTTAGAACTGGTCTCAGTGGAAGGATGGCTGTAAAGAAACCATTCTTAAAGGAAGGGAAACATGGATAAAATGCTGAGTTATGCAAAATTGCAAAAAAAACAAAAAAAACAAAAACTGGACTACTGGACTGAAAATCTGAAAATTATGAATCCTATTTTTTTTTTTAATCAAATGGTTCTCAATATGTATTTTTGAGTGTTTACAGCCAAACCATGAAATAGTCTCCACCTTGTTTTATAGATATAAAACAAGGTGGAGACTATTTCAGGGTTTGGGTCTGCATTTCAGTCAGTGGTTCCTGGTGTGTTGTCAAAAGTGATGGAATTATGAGGCTGCATTTCAATGTTGTATTTCAATATGTTTCAATGAATCACTGCATTTATTTTCCATTTTCTCAGCAAACATTAAAGAAATGAGAGGTGGATTAAGACTTTTGCACAGTATTGTAATTTCCCCCCCAAAAAGGCATCTCGTGTTTACGCCTATTTAATATGTGGCCAGTGGTATGTTAGCAGATATGCAGAAATAGCCAAACAACAACATATTTGTTTTTAATGATTATAATAAGCAGAAGCTACAGTGAATGGTATTGGTTGTGGCAGATAATGGAGGTTTAGTCATGCGTGGTAGTGGATCAGTGAGATGTGAAAACTGTAATAAATCAGAGCAATCATGAAATACAGTGCTGTATATTCAGTAGATAGCCACTTACACCAACATCTGTCCCACATGATATGCAGTCTATTACTGCTGATGTTTGGATCTAATAGTTATTGCTTTGTCACACTTCTGCCATGAACAGCATAAATGCCTTCAGTGTGTTTCCATCATACAGTCACACACATCAATGCATTCTGCTCATGTGAAACTCTTTTCAAAGGCATTGTCTTTCAAGCAGAGGGCCTTGGTGTAGCAAATCGGTCTTCATGGCAGGAGACAGTATTGGGATTTTTTTTTTCTGAGACAGGGCCTATTGGGATTGCTATTTCTTTTGATGTCATGTCATGCAATGGCATTTCAAGGGGGGAATATATTCCTTTGTAGAAGACAGACCAGGCAGGCAGTGACAAAAGCAGTTCCAGTCAGATCAGACACGTAATTAAAAGTTCTGAGAAGCCTGAAATGGCAAGGTCAACTGAAAAACAATGATGACTAAAACTAATTCATAAAGAGCAAAGCAAGTGATTAACACCTGGAAGAACTGGCAAGTTGTAGGCTGTGATAACATTGGTATAGCTGTGCTCAGTAGTTGTAGCCAGCGTGGATCAAGAAGGACATTGCTGAAATATAGCTTTGACAGTCCTCGCATTAGATGAGTTATAGCTTGGTGACTGTTAGACTGTTTAGTAGGAATTCAAATTAATCTTTGAGGCTCTCCCAGACAGTGCTGGTGCAAGCAGAAAATACATATTTGCATACAATTGTTAGTCAAGTAAGCTTTTGCCTGTGTTACCCAAAATATCCCTCAGACTTCAGAACAGAGGAAAGTTTTAAAATTCAGACTAAATACTGAACAAACAATAACTACAAGAAATGTAGACTTCAAAATACTGCCAGTACTTATAACTGGATAATAGGCTTTTATATAGGTTTTTATATGATATATATTATTTAAGTGGAGTACTTTTTCTTTTATTTATTTGGTTGGATGATCCTGGATTATAGTGCTGGAATTGTTAAGGAGCTCTCCGTAGTGCTGAAAGTCTTGTTTCTCTTTTCTCCGTTGACAAACTGACAGGAAATTGAGGTCTTACTCCTAACAGAGATTACATCTTCTTCATCTGTAACTGTCATCCCAAAACAAAAAGGTCTTTTGTAGTTTGACTTAAATAAATAAATACTTACATAAAAAAGCCACCGTTTACTATATTCACATTCTATTATGATCAGTTAACAACCAGAGCATTAAAGCTTCAGTTTTACAGGAAGTAAAAGCAACTAAAATAATAAGTAATCTAAAGGTAAAAACATTAAACCATAATTGCTTTCTATCAGTGCGTTGTTTATCACCTCAGTCTCGGTTTTTCTCACTGCAGGATGTAAATATTTCTACTTCATTACATCTCAGAGGCAAATATTGCAAAATCCACTTTATGACCACAGTGTACCTTTCATCTGATGGCTGCTTCCAAGAAGATAGCATGCCATGTCACAAGGCTTGAATAATCTCAGACTGGTTTCTTGAACATGACAATGAGTTCACAGTCATCTGTCATCTGAACGGGATGCGGTGGAACGAGAGGTTCACATCACAGGTTATGATGCTGTCGTGTCACCGTGGACCAATATCTCTGATGAATGTTTCCATCACCTTGTTGACTCTATGCCATGAAGAAGAAAAAGCTAATCTGAAGGCAAACAGGGTCCAAGGTGTACTTAATAAAGGGACCAGTGGGGACCACAATTTTATCAGTCTTGAGTTGAAAATGACCAGCTATTAAGACAATTACGGTATAACATTAAAACAAAATAGGTGGTAATGCTTATGGGTTCTTCTACTTGTGGTACTTAAAACAATATATTTTGATGCCACTAGTTTAATACTTATACTTCAGTATTTCTCTCACCACTCCACCTTTTGAGCTCTCAGTTTATCACTCAGTCCAGTCCAGTTTATGTGACTCTGTATAGCACTTCACAATCTGCACCCCAACTTATTTGCTGACAAACGGTTTCTCGCTCTTTTGGGACCTCCACATTCTACTTTATCAGTACTGACTTTCAAATTACTCTCCTTGCAGTTTTTTTCCCTACAATAAAACTTTGTGCTACATGCCATAACTAATCAACATCATGACAAAGATGTTAGCAGAAATCTGCTGGAGGAGACATGACTGTGAGGTGTCACGTAGTTGATAGTCAGTCAGCTAACCATCACAGAGTTTTTAAGGTTGGTTATTTTCTGTGCTTCATGGTGTAAATTGAGTCACACTTTTCAAAAAGGTGTGTAGTGTGATCTCTTTTAAGATCAGTGCATACAGATGCCTGATTTAGAGAGATTTCTTTCTATTATTATTAATATTACGTTTCACCATGTAAAAGGAAGCAGATGAATAATAGTCCTGGTGGTTGAGAAAGCATGTCGATTCTGAGTGTTATACCTGCCTGTATGGGTTACTCTGTGCCCTTCAGGGAGCAGAGCCATGCTCTGTCTGCAGTGCACTAATTAGTGCCATTAACACCACAGCCATTAATCATAACTCTTGAATAAAATGTGAAAATTACATGTAGGAGAGCAGCATCAAAGTGAAACCAGACAGTTTTGATGCATTTCACCATTTACTACTGATTCTGGAAGAGAGAAGCACAGAATGGACAGTAAAATAAACTGATAAGAATAAGACTCATTCATCTTAGCAATAAAGCTCCTGTGTTCTAAAACACATCTATTTTTCAGCAGACACAGTTTCAGGATACAGGTCCTGAATTTTTGAAGTATTTTCAGCACATTTTTATTACATATTGGGTGGCACAGTGGTTTCTTCAGAGCAAGAATCTGCTGGGTTAGACTCCACCGGTTGGCTGGAGCCTTCTGTATGGAGTTTTGTATGTTTTCTCCGGGTATTCCAGTTTTCTCCCACGGTCCAAAGACATGCACAATGCACATTAATTAATTGGTGATTCTAAATTGGCTATAGGTACGAATGTGAGCATGATTGGTGGTCTCTGGGCTCCGGCCCAACGTAACCCTGAATTGGATAAGTGGAAGAAATTGCATGGAGGGATTTTTAGTTTTTCTATGTACACTGTATTTTCTTATAATAGGTAAGGTTTGATTTCCCAGCAGTGTAGCCCACAAACCCTCCACATCACCTGGAACACTTCCAAAATATAGTCAAGTAAATTTGTATCATGATGGATTACCCACATACGCCAAGCTAGGTGGTTTTTCAGTTCTACAGGAAACAATTTAAAAATAACTCCTTGTCTTTGAAATGCTGACTGAAATTGAGGCTTATTTCCTCCTATAAATATTGTTTGTTTCACATGGCAAGTTCATCTTAACATAATCAATTTGGATCACCCAGAGATTTACTTCTGCTTTAATTGTATCCATTGAACAACTTCTTAGATCTCCTTCTACCTATAAGTGTTCGCTACATACAGAATCTGCTTTTAGCAGGGTGGTGGTTATCTTTGGTGTCTTGATTTCAAAATCCTCTTTAATGAGGTTAGAAATCTACTTTGTTTCTTTCCTTTTCCCTCTTAAAATAAGGATGTATTTAAAATGGAGCAGAGTTTTCTGCTCTCCTCTGTGAACCGAAGTCCTCAGTAATTGCATCTCATGGGACTCAGGTTTCATTTGTTGCCCAGCGAAGAGACAGAATCTCCAGCAGAATACATAAAACAAACCGGGGTGTCTTAGAAAAACACTTTTTCCTCATTTTATACACTGTGCACTCAATTCACCTGATCAATAATTGAAGCGTGCCCCGTGAGTTTAGTTTTTGATTTGTTCCATTACGTATCCAACTGGGAGAGGAGATAACTTTGTTAAAGGAGTCATTTAAGATGACGTCTGAACAAACCCTTAAACTTGACCACTAATGGTCAACCATTCCTGTGAATGACTGGAAGAAACTTGAAAGACAAAAAGAGATGCTTTAATTCTGTGCAATGCATTAGGGTGGGAAACAATATCTTCCCTACTCCTCTGGGTCAATCAATAAGATAAGATTGTCAGAATATGCATATTAATTCTCCTTGATGCAGTTTCCTTGTTTGTGTGGTACCAATAGATAAGAACGCCATGTGTATCCAACACAAAGTGACTGCTGGAGATAGCAAAAATCAGTGTGCACAGCTGAAATTCTGCTGGCTAGAACTCTGAAAATAAAAACCCATTTTCCTCTTCTCTCTAAAATACAGCACAAGATCAATGATGACTATACAGTTAAGAATGCCCTCTGTCTCTTTTGTCTCTAAGCAGACTCTGTGCCCTGTTTTCCTATAATTTTCAGCAAAAATGCAATAGAAGACCCAAAGATCATTAAGAAGAATCGCAAATTAAAGATGCCTTTTAATGCCGATGATAGCGGCTGTGTTCCTGTTCTATTGGGTTATATGTAGTAAATGAAACAGGCTTGAATTCTAACTAACATTAAAGCTGCGCTGATTCATTTTTTCTACTCTTTATTACAACATTTATCACAGTGCAGATACACTCGAGCCTCCGGTCAATCGATTAGACGGGTTTGAAAGATGCACTAATCAATATTTCTGTACTAACACTGAATCAAATTACTGATGTACAAGTGATAAACACGCACACACAGAATTATCACTTAACTATAAAGCTTCCCACAGTGTGGCTGCTGCCTTTTATCTCTACTTTGCTGCTCTAGTCGTCATAATTTACAAATGCATTAGGCAGCTGAATTCAATGAAAAGGCCTTCTGATAAACACCTTCTATTCTACATGCCCAAAGCGCAACATTACAGGGAGCACAGATGGAGTCAGGCACTAGTAGCTGGTGGAGTCTAAACCAAACTTAGTAAATGCCAGAGCTTTCACTGGGGGTGCACACACACAACTCCAGCTGATTACTAAAGTTGCTTGCAGCTTGTTGCACAGCTGGAAAACAGCAAAAAAAAGTCGCATTAAAAAGTCACGTATTGCAAAATGAGGCCGATTGTGCAGTTTTTAAAGTCCAGAGTCACTCTTAAAATAAAAAATAAAAAGCAGCCATGTGTAAAACCACAACACCAGTCATATTAACATCTGAGCTGGAGATTGTCTCTGAGCCAACACAACATTACTTTAACAAAGAAAGGAAAGCGACAAATTAAATATCTGAGCTTAAAAATGTACCTAATGTGGTCATCCACATAGTGAGAACGAGCTGGAGGCAGGAGTAATGAGCTGGAGAAAGAACAGCGGAGAGGCGCTTGTCTCGACAGCTGATTAATGAGACCGTAACAGAATTGGATTTGAATATCAATGCTGCTCTATTGCTTAAACTGACATTAATTGCCACCTATTAGATTGGCGCTGCACCTCTGTATTTCAAAACAATCACCACCATTGGGAGATTAGAAGGAGGGAGGGAAAAAAGGGTGGGAGGCCAAGTGAGTGTATCATTTGACAGCTGGTGCTGTGTGACAGGTTTCACAGTTACAACTTTGTGTATGTGTGTATGCCAGTGTGACACATGTGAATAAGAAAAACAAAACATAATTTCTAAGCCAAAAGAACCCTATACTGGACCTCAATACCACCAAAACAAAAGAACTGGTAGTTGACTTCAGAAGGAGGAAGTCCGAGCTGCAGCCTGTCAGCATCAACGGGGAGTGCGTGGAAAGGGTCTCCAGTTTCAAGTTTCTGGGTGTGCACATAGACACAGACCTCCAATGGAGCTCTAACACCTCTGCGGTCTTAAAGAAGGTCCAACAGCGTCTCCACTTTCTGAGAATCCTCAGAAAAATGGACCTGAAGAAGGAGCTGCTGACCGTCTTCTACCGCTGCTCCATTGAAAGTGTGCTGACATATTGCATCGGTGTGTGGTTCTCCAGCTGCACCACAGCACACAGAAAGGCACTCCAGAGGGTCATCAACATGGCCCAAAAAATCATTGGACATCCTCTTCCCTCCCTGAAGGACCTGTACAGCACTCGCTGTCTCAAGAGGGCACGCAGCATCCTACGGGACTGCACACACCCAGGACACCGGGTGTTTAAGCTGCTGCCGTCTGGCAGGAGGTTCAGGCTGCTGAGGTCCCGAACAAATAGACTCAAGGACAGCTTTTACAACAGGGCAATAGCCCTGATCAATGTAAATAGCTGACCTGACTGGATACCTCCCTGGACTTTTTAGGGGGAGGTAACAATGTTTAAAACGATAACAATAATATTTATATTTATAACAAGGTGCAATAATAATTAATGTGCAATAATAACAGTGTGCAATACACATACACTTATTCTTCTTTTTTATACTAAGTTAATATACTGTGTTGTGTTGTTTGTTACGTTGTGATGTGTCATATCGTGTCGTGTTGTGTTACATGTAGTGCCGACGTAGGACAGTTTTTCCAATTTCATTGTACTACTGTACTATGTATGACTGTGCAATGACAATAAAGAGTTATCTTATCTTATCTTACTGCCCCCTGGAGGCTGAAGTCTTAACTGCATGCCAGAATCATTGTTTGTTATGAGATGCATTTAGTTTGTGGAGCTAAAGAACCTGATCCCACGATACTCTCACACAGGTCATAATCTTTATAAAAGATCATGGCGTTGTTACGACTGGCCTGTTGGCTGAGAATAATGATTGTCACACGCCAATTTAGCAAGAATGAATTATTTCCTATTTTTACAGTTTAGACGTGCAAATAAAGGAATTTCGATTATATTAGATGAGCGATCAGGCCACCAAAATCATTAGGGGTGATATCTGTGGCAAGCTGGTGGATTAAGTGGCCAACAGCTGCTGAGCTGACTGGACAGACACAAAGAGAGAGAGAGAGAGAGAGAGACATAGAAGCCATCATTAAACTCGGCTGTTAGTGTGGTTCAAATGTCACTACAGGTCATTTTGCACTTCTTTGACAGTAATCACTGGAAATGGAGTGTTTCATTTGTCTTTCTTGCACCCACTTTATTTTTCTCATCTTTCGCTCGCTTCCCCTCCATGCTTCTTTCTCTTACTCCCAGAGTAATTGATATGATATGAGCTCTGGCAAGTGTAATCTTCTTTTAATTAAGTCCTGGTGCTAGCGCCAGCTTCACGCTGATAGTGACTTATGACTTTCCCCCTTTCATTTTTCTTGTGCTCCTTTATAATCTTGTTTTACCTCTGTTGCTCCTCCAACTTTGGTTCTCTCATCTCTTTCGTTATCTCTTTTCTCTAACCCTCACTTCCTGCCCCTCATCTTATCATCCACTCTGTCATCCTTGGGGTTTTTTCCTTCTGTTTTTCTCCAGTTTCTCTTTTAACTTGTCCATTCTTTCTCTTACACTCTAGTCACAGCACCACGAGGAGGAAAAGAGAGCCCTCAGCCGGGAAATCATTGTTCTCAACAATCATCTCATGGAGGCGAAGATCACCATTAATAAACTCAGAGAGGACAATGTGAGTACTTAAAGCTACTCCATCTATATAATGTAAGTTCCCCATAACACCTCTTGTCAGCACTGGGAATATACCTGAAGCTAGGTTATTTGGACAGTTTCTGAACTTTTTGGTATGATTGCTTGCCCAGATTATATTTTGCCTGCAGGCACAGTAGCCCAGGAAATCCAGGGCACAGAGACTTGATGCCCTGGGGCAGCTGCCTTCATTCCTTACTTACTTGGTGCCTTGTTAGCACCAAAACAACAGTTGGTTTTGGAAGATAAAAATCAACTCTTTCTGAGGAGAGCACTTCCTCATGTCAAACTGGAAGTCACACTCACTGTATTTCTGCAACATCCTCAATATTTGTGCTTCAAGGTGTCACAGCAGATAGAGGAATTAACTCTAAGCCACTGGATGTTTTATAGTGATAGAACTGAAATCAATGGGCATCCTCGGGGCTGGCAGAGGTTGAATCCACAGCTGCATAGACCTGAGCTCAACGGCATGTGGAAATTTGGTGCCTCGCTTTTCTTTGAAGTGATTTTACTGTTTTTTTCTTGTGGAGGGGCTCTAGGATGAGTTAGATTTTCTCTTACCGCTCTATGGCAAATTTTTAGCACTTCTGAGCTATAGAGCCCTCTTACAATCCTCCCCTCCAACATCCAGCGGAGGTGATTAGAGACAAGGTTCATTTTGAGTAGGTTTCAGAATTTGTCCCAGCAGTGCCAGCCGTGAGGCAGACATTTCCTCTGGAGATCAACTGTCAAATTTTCTGCTCAAAACACAAAGAAATAAAATAAAACCTCACAGTTGTGTCAGTGGGTCACAGTGCCTGAGACCCACTGCCACAAAACACACTACAAATGAATTGTGTGTTTGCTTTACACTTAACTGATGAAGCCGTTTAATCTACAGCAGTTTGCAATTGTCCTGAATTACCCCTCATGTCTTGATATTTTGCAAGGAAAATGGAAAACAGGTCCAGCAGTTTATTAAAAAATGTACAAACATACATGGAAATACAGTATAAGGCAAAAACTTGAGTTTTCACAATTCTAACAGGCTTTAACATAGTACATGGTACATACACGAGCATGGTAAATACATGGTATTTAAGGACATGATCCTGTTCATCTGCAGTGGATAGGGTTTTTGGTTGGTGGTTGGTGTAAAAATATCATTTATGTGTCAAGCTGTGTTATCTCTTGGCATTTTTGAAAGAGCCAACTACAGAAATAGAAACAAATTATGTATTTTTGCAATAGGCTGCTAGTAAAGTGTCCAAATACACTAAGTTGTCTGTTATGTGCAAACAATGCTGGTTTGTCCCTTGAATTATAAATTAGGAACTGAGGCCTTAGGCTTGTCTTAGGGTATTTTATGCTTGAATGCTTCATAGGTCAGTGTCAAGTGACTTAAAAAAACAAAAAATATTCTTCTAAAATTGAAAGACCTTCAGGAAACCTGGAGAAGTACACTTCAGGACCACTTTAAACATTACAAAAAGGTGTGTCTATTAAGAAGCAAAGCATAAAGAAATAAGGCGGGGCTCAAGACTTTTGCACAGTACTGTAGAAGTTGTTACATATCCTACACATTGACAGGCAAAAGAGGGCATCAAGATGTTGATGATCCCCAAAGACTGTTCAAATGTAATAAATTACCTACAAAGATAATGACTGTGAAAGTAAATGGCTCTAATTTCACAACAACTTGAAGGAAAGAATCTACTCAATTCACACATTCAGAGATTATTAATATAGTGTACATAAAGAACTGATCATAAGACATCACAAAGTCTGCCTCACAACCAGCTGGAGCAACAAAGCTGTCAGCTGGCACTCCCAGGAGAGACACACCACACAGTTCATATTAACTAAGACATCACCAAAGGTCTCAAAGGTCTATTTGAACTGTCCCGAAAAACTACAGGGACTTCAAATGTCTCTTTTCACCAAAACAGGGGAAAAAAAGATTCAAAAAGCAGCCACTGTTAACTGGTGGGGGAGTTGAGACTGTCAAAGAGAGGGCTTTGATGTTATGGGGGGAAAATGTCAGGGTTGTGCTATTAAAGAGAAACAGGAAAGCTACAGTGCAGCATGAACTGACCTTTATAAGTGGACAGGTTTAACAGAGGAGGGAGACGAAAAGAAAACCTTCTAAAACCAGTTAACCGCCCACACTAACACATGCATGCACAGTAAACGAAGAAAACAATGAAACCAGGCATCTGTTGTGCCAGTAGACCACCCTCACGGTGCTCTGAAATTTGAGCAAAAATTTAATAACCATTCTTTTCAGAAAGAAAGCATGGGTAAAGAGATGAATAATGCTGTACTTGCTTCCTTGGCTGGAAGGTGCAGATAAGTTAATGTGCTGTTTCAGACAACTCTAATAAAATTAGCACAGTCTGCACAGGGCAGATATGTCTAAAGAAAAGTTTGCTGGTATTGTAAAGATTCTGCAAACTACCCAGTGAAATTATGTAACCAAGATGCATATATATGCTTCTTGGTAACATATATTTTTATGTTCAGCTGTATTGTTGCACACTCTCCTGATTCCCCCCTCAGACATCTCCCATAATTATAAAGCACAATTAGAAGGCTGTAATCTAACGTATTAAAGGTTTTACTCAGGGATGGTTTAAACTCATAACACTCCTCACTCACAGCATGCTTTAGTTATCAAGATGCCAAAGAAAACCCTGTGTGTGTGTGTGTGTGTGTGTGTGTGTGTGTGTGTGTGTGTGTGTGTGTGTGTGTGTGTGTGTGTGTGTGTGTGTGTGTGTGTGTGTGTGTGTGTGTGTGTTTTTTTTAAGTGAATGGGAATAATCTTTTTGCTTTTTTTTCAGGACCTGTACAGGAAAGACTGCAATCTGGCAGCCCAGCTGCTGCAGTGCTCCAAGTCTCACTACAGAGCACATAAGATGTCTGAGGTGAGCTCACCAGCACTGCCTGCTGCAGCTACATCAGTGCAGGTTTAGGTTTGTGCGGCAGTAAAAAAAAAAAAAAAGTTCAGCTTTAAAATTCGACGCCGACCATTTAAGCAAAGATGTTTTCCCATATGGAAAAGATATATATAAATCTTATAAAGTTTGTATCTGTCTTGTGTGAAACTTGTATGAAAAGCATATAAGAGTGAAAACAGATATAAGATCCCTTGAAAAATTAGCTCTGAGGCTAATGGACATAACTACATCAGCCACGAGTAAGCTTGAGATGGTTTCATTTACTTGTACTAATAAAGAGGAAATTAAATGTATTTTTCTTCTAATGAAGCAAAGTTTATGATATTGTGTTGGTGTACCATTAAAAGCCTTCTTGAGTGGTTTTCACAATAAGAAGGAGCCACAGCGCTCATGGCCTCTCCTCTCAGACTGATGAAGGTCTGCTGTCTGAAGTACCATCTGTGTGCATCTTAGCTGTGCATAATAAATGAATGAAAGGCTGGCTTGTGATGACACCTGAGGCACAAAAGAAAGGGAAAAAAATCTGTAGACCTGGGTTCATAATTAAGTGAAGCACTACCTACAGACTACTTGCATCACTAAAAACCCATTGATATAAATGAAATAGAGCAATAATGAATTCAGCTTGTTAAAACTCTGAAAAGGGGATGTTTTATGCTTTTCTTTAAACAAACACATTTAGGACTTTAGGGCAGGAAATTGAGTCCACTGGCTAATAGGGAGCTCATCTAATCTTTGCTGAACAGCAGCACTGTAGCCACAATGCAATAACACTAATTGCATATAGCTGCCAGAAACTGATTCAGATATGGCTGTTAAACTTAAATATGCATGCCAAGTATGTTTTTCTATAGAAAACATGAATCATCTAGGAATCTTTCACAGAAGTACATTAGTATTGCATGCATTAACACAGGCAATACTGTACTGCATTAGTGAGGGTAATTAGTGCTACACTTCAATCCACAAACATTGCCTTCTCTTTCATTTGCACTCTTCTAAATGGCATCAGCTGGGGAATAGCTTTGAAGCACTATAGCTGCTGTGCATATTTAGAGTAACATTTAGACATGTTTTGATCTAAGCTGACTGGAAACAGTAAAAATTCTGCTTTGGGGGATTTTGTCAGCCAAGAGATTCTTCTAGAAATAAGAGACCTAAGGGCTTAGTTTGCCCAATGAAACTAAAGAACTACTGTCCAATTACCTGCTCCGCTGCTAAATATAAACAAAATAAATAATAAAATTGTTTTATTTATTTATTTATTTTTTCATTCTAATAGAGAAAGACAGAATATCCACTAAAGAACACATTTAAAATAATTTAAATGTACACTGACAAACTTAGGAAAGGTCTGTGCATGTGTTTCCTGAGCAGGCGGACCTTACAGGCGTGTACTTAAAATAGTGAAAATCCTGACTGCTTCAAATCATTAACAAAGTGTCAGTCTGCTACTGACTTTTGTTTGGCGTCACTTATTGGATTGGAGGTCTGACAATTTAACAATTTATTAATTTAATAAATAGGGGCCTCAGTAGCTTGTGGAAGAACCACACACATACACAACAGCTTGGAAAACCTTCTCATACTCATTACCAGCGTCGTCACACAATGCTGTGGGACGCCCACTTTGCAGCTGGTCTCTGACACTCCCTGTTATATGGACCCTGACCTTCAATTTGGTGGTGGTACTAGGACTCACTCCTAATCTGAAAACAGCTGACCGTTGTAGTTCACAGGTGACACTAATCAGGCACCTGATTGTCAGCGCCTGGGGTACCAGAAGCTCAAAAAAAGAGTCAATAGTAGAATAAGCTGTTGGCCAGACAAGCCCGTATACTTAAGTCTGCATTTTTCTCACATTTTTCTCGGCACCATTTAAGGAAAAATAAACAGGATTTCCAACAGTGTGAGATTTATTGCCAAGAAACATTGTTACAACAAAGAAATAATTGACCAAACACAAATGTACTTTTTTTGGTGCTAAGTTTAACTATTTCCCCCAGTTTAGATATGTAACAGATTTACCAAGATTAACTAAAGAAGCTATGGAGTGTGTCTTATTGCTAGTAAAACTAACATTTAATTTGAAATGTTTTATCTCCATTGTGAAGCAGGAAATATGGAGTTTAGGAACAAGGGGTGAATTTCTAGTCTTTTAAGTAACCAGCTCCACGATATGCTATTAATCCACTTATTGTAATAAAAGAAGACCTGCAGATGTGTTCGCTGTCACGTTGCTTAACACTGCACAACTATGTGACTGTTAATTAAGATCTGCCTCAGATAGCAACTAATGCTGAGCTGACTTACTTGGAGCACACACTGTATATTATCTTGCACTCTCCCCCCACAGCCTCACCTACTTTCCATCTCTATTCCCTCTGGGAGAGTCAACAGCTGCTAAAAATAGCCCCGACTTAAAAGATGCAGGTTATTTTATGCCGAGGCGAGCTTCTATTTCTTAACAAAGCTAAGTCAGAATTTTATCTATTTTTTTCCAATACCCAGCTGGAGACCCAGAGAACTGGTTTAATTTGAATCTAAGCCCTTCCCTGTGGAACCAATGTTGTTTGATGGTAGAAAGAGAAATAAAAAGACACACTAAAAGAAAAAAAAGAGAGATGGGGGGAATGAGAGTCTTTTGGTTGAGAAGGCAGTGGTGCAAGAGGAGAAAGATGAAAGGATAAAGAAAGGGATGAGTAGAAAGAGAGCTCAGTGTGTCGGGAACAGTTCCTGCTGACCCTGACCAGCTTTAATAGGCACAAAGAGCCAGTCTGTAATTGACAGGAACATTTTTCTCAAACTGGAGCCAATCAAAGAGATTATGTGTCTGTCTGTGTGTGTGAGAGAGAGAGACACAGCAAGAAAAGGAGAAAGATGACAGGCTGAGAAACAGATGGAAGAAAGCAGGAAGGAAAGAAGAAATACTTATGTCTGTATAATTAAGTTGTGGACTCTGTAACACATAACTAAATAAAGGTTGTTTAGAAAGTTATTAAAGGTAGCACAGTTTCTTTGTGTTATCAGGAGAGGAATTCAGGTCAGACAGGGCATCTACCTCCAACTCGACTTCTTTAGGTTCATGAAGACATTCACCTCTCATTTAAGAGGTTTCATTTATCAAATGGCTGGTGGAGAGTACCAGGTTTTACTTCATAAGCATTTCTTCACACCTTATTTCATGTGATGACTTTTATGACTAATAGTTGGTCACCAACCCTTAGGGCCACTTCCAAGGGTACAGCCCCTGCTAGTGGTTAAATACCTTGGATCCTCCACTAGTTGTAATAGAACTGAAGAAGCCTCTTGGATGAGAGGCAAAAGTCTTCAGAAACCTAAAAAAACGACCAGTTGCCCTCAATACTACCATGCATGGATGAATGAGAATGTAAACATTTCCCCCCTGAGACACATATACTGGTCTAAATCAAAGGAGAATTTTTGCACCTAGACCTACAGAAAAGTAAGAAATGGCATTTAAAAATACATTCAGTATTCAGCTAAAAAGGCTCTTGAAGAACTTATTCATTTTTAAAGAGCTTTGCTGAATACAAGCTCAGCAACTGTCACAACTTTTCAAAAACATTTGTTTTGCTGTTTTGGGTTGTAGTTTCCTGTCTTTATCCAGCTTCTTTTGTCTCTCTTTGTATTTCTCTTCCATGCCTCAGCTGCCACTGGATTTCCAGGAACGCATCAGTTCCCTCATGGAAAAACATAATCAGAGTAGTGGCGTCACCATGGCAATGTGTCACTCAAATTATCCAGACGCTGTGCCCACAGCCATAATTGCCAAGGTCCTGGAAAAGCCAGAGCCTGGAAGCAGTTGCCCTGTAACGCGTTCACCCAGCCCGCAGGCACAGGATGGAGACTTTCTGACAGGAACAGGAAGCACTGATCATCTGAACCGGCGCCTTTCTTATAAGACATCTGACCTGTACTGCAGCGACACGGCGCTCTACTGTCCTGAACGATGGCAGGACACCGAGCGCAGACAAAGTGTCGACCTTCATGGCACTGGCCTGCTTCAGCTTCACGCTCAGAACTCTGTTGACAGCAACCCCGATGAAGATGCTTTCCACTCTGGAAGTTTTTCCCACCATGAACCCCCATCCTCCTTCCGTCACCACGATGAGTTCGGCACTGGGAGTCTCCCAGTGTCCAGTTCCTACTCCAGTTTTAGTCTTGCATCAGATGAAAAGGGAGGAGTTAGTGGAGGATGTGGGCGCACTGGCAGCAGCACCTTATCTTCTTCCCACCAGGGTCTCTACATGGACTGGCGAGAAGGTAGTAGTGGAGACTATGAGCACAAAAGTATTTCCTCCTATGATAAAGACAGATCAAGCTTCCCCAAGTCCCACAGCATCCAGCACATGGCAACCCAAAGGAGCCCCCAGAAGGGCCCCTCACCAGCCTACACAAGGACAGCGTCATGTTTCAGTGAACCATTCCACTCCAGCACTCCTCGTCTGGCCTCCTCTCACAGCATGGGGTCTACAATTGGACTGGGCCAGGCTCATGGAGGAACCCTTGACAGCCAGGGTGATGTCCAGGTCTCCGAGGATGACCTGAGCAGCCGCTGGAGACAGCTCAGCGTGGAAGACATCAACACCTTCTCATCTTCTTATCGCAACATTACAGGGCGGGTTTCTCCATACAGTTTCTCTGAACGCCACTTTGCCATGGGCCCCTCCAGTAAAGTCAAAGGGTCTCTCTACAGCAGCTTCCAAGAAGGAGACGACGTCTTCCACAGTCGGGTGCTGGAGCAGTGCTTTCCCATGAGTTCCTCCTCTCCCAGCCGCAGTCCCAAGCCAAAAGAGCATCGCAAGCAGGAGAAAACTTCTGTGCTGTATAGAGCCAAGGATGACAGTCAGGACTCTGAGAGCAGTTTGTTCCTCTCAGGGAGCTCTAAAGACAAGGAGAGCAGCGGGGGAGCGACAGCGGCAAGCAGCGCAAAGAAGGACTACGTGAATCTGAGCGCAGACAGTTCGGCTGATTCCTTACACCAAAGCTCACTTGAAGCCTCAAGTCTTCAACACTACCCCACCCCCAGGCCGAGCGTCCGGCCCCGCCCGAGCTCCAGCTCTGCTCTCAGCATCGGCCCCGCGCTCCCAAAGAAGACTTCTGCAAGATACCAAAAGTTTGGCAGTACAGGACTGACGAGAAAGGACAGTTTGACCAAGGCACAGCTATACGGTACGCTGCTGAACTGAGTGGAGAAAGCGATTTTTATTTTATGCATGATGATGACGATGATAACGAGTCCTAACTTTCTGTACTGTTCTGTATCTCTCCCTGCAGCAAACACATACTTGGTGTGATGGGGTGTTCCGATGTTGTTTTATGTATCTTAGCCACGGCACGTTTCACGCAGTCTGCAACCTTTTTCTCTATTGTACGTCAGTGTATTTATCGACCTGAGACATGCTAGTCAGTATGTTTTTGTTTAAGTGATGGCGATATTTAGAGGCACCAGGATAAAACCACATTCTCTCTACAACACAAAGATACTGTGCTATTCACTCTTTTTTTAAGTACTGTTAGTAAAACCAGCAAAAGATCATTAATTCTTGCTCTAATATATACAAGTGCTGAAAATGAAGTGTGTTTAATGAGGTGACTTAATTCTGCATGTTTGCGAGAGGTTATCCATTAGGTTTAGGCAGGCTGCGCTGACTGCAAACTGTTAAAACAATTTACTTTCACTTACACAAATGCATGTTGTGTAATGCATATGAATAAGGTGGAAAAAACATTTCCAGCTAAACTGTTTTTCAAAGAGACATTATCTGTAGGCAACCCTTACCAGAAGGAAATATTCTCCAACTGGCTAAATAAGAGATTTAAATAATATATATTTATTTCAAGGCCATATGATATTTCATAGCAAGATTTATATAGCTAATAGAGTAATCCCACACTTCTTAATAAGAACCCTAAATTGCCTACATTTGTCAGCTATAAAATATACAAATATATTTTTAAATAATTATTATGAGAGGAAATACACAAATATAACCAGGTACCCATTCAGTAAAACCTATTACACAGACGTACAGTATTGTGCAAAAGTCTCCAGCCACCTTTTTTTATGTTTTGTCTCTTTCTTGTTATTTTTTTTAAATGTTGTTTTGAGTAATAGTTTTCTAGGTTTTCTGAAGGTCTTCCAAAGTTTTTCTTTGGACATTTAGTTGCTTTTTTCATTCATTTTCAGTCCAGTTATTTTACCTCACCGAATCATTCAATGATAATAAAAAAGCATCTCACAAAAGGGATGAAGCAGTGTTGTGTCGACACATAACAGACAACTTAGCACAGAACCAATTTTAAATTATATTTTCAGGCACTCTGTTACTAGAGGCCTGTTGCAAAAAACAGATCATTTGTTCCCATTTTTTCAGGTAAGTCTATGAAAAATGCTAACGATAACACAGTCTGACAGATTAAAAAAAATAGTATTTTGGCATCAACAAGATGATTCCCATTGACAGCAATTGAACCAACTTCAAAAAAAAAAATCCAAAGACCTTACATGGGACCTGGGAGATGCATCTGGGCTTTACGTTGACCCATCCACCGGAAACTGACGCCTAATCAGAAATGGTGTCAGTAGAAGGGTGGCTCATGTCTTTTGCACAGTACTATAACTCAAACAAAGCAGCAGGTATAAGTCATTCATTTTACCCAACTGGAAATTTTTCATATATTTGTACAAAAATAAGATGACATCAGCAGTCATACTGCACAGCGGTTACCGTAAAAACCAAGACACTTGTGAAATTGCCTTAATCCTGTCCAGTGGACAGAAAGGTCTCCTTTACAGCATCTAACAACTGTGTACATACTGTATATCTGCTGTATTGTCACTGTATGTATGCACTACTGTTACAGCGTATGCTCTTCCTGTCAGATAATATATATACATACACAGGTTTTAGGAGACAGATTAAGTCACGTTTTTCGATGTTGATCATCACTGGATTTTGCTGACATGAAATTCTGAAAAATTTCTACTGATGTGCCAACTTTTAACACTTTTGGTACTATATACACAAAAGCAAAACGACACTGTTGGTTCTACTACTTTAAAGGGAGAGTTAATTGGAAAATTGTCCAGGCCTTGGTGGAAGTTCTGAAACGTATGCACAAGAAAAGGTGGATGGGTAAGTGCACTGAAAAGGTAGTAAAGAGTGACTAAACACAAACATGTACAGTCAGTGTGTTGTTTTCAACCAGCATGGTCAGTAAACACTGTGAAATGGACAAAGCTTGTGTATATACAGACATAGAAAGTGTCAAAGACCTTATTATAAAATACTGCCTTATGTTAAATGAACAACTGCAGAGAGATTGTCCTGCTGCCCAACAATCATACTACCATTTGCTATTCCAGTATAGAAGAGTACAAAATGACAATGTTCCAACATCTATGCACGCCAGGATTTCTTACTGTCTGTGTAGCTCTGCAGAGCCGAGAGGAACAGCGCTAGAGAGAAGGTAATTTACGGAAGCTCAACTTTGCCCTCAAATCATCACTGACAGATTTTATTTTCGAAAGCTATGCGTCTCTCACTCCCGCACATCTGAGAACCGGCTTAAGGCTGTTTGAAATATTCTGACATTGTCATATTTGTGAAGCTAAAACTGCACCATACAGGTCACTGACATTTTTTTTACTCTTATTTGGTAGACTGTTTAGGTCTTAGCAGTGAAAAAGGTTTGAAATTACATTTAACCACTGTGCAGAGGAAATGAGAATATAAATGGTATTTTTGTTGTGGGCGCAACGTAGAAAAGGAGATACTTCATACACAGTTGTTACAATATGAATATTTTTATCTAGTTTAAGTTGTTGTTATATTTATAGAATGTTTTGACCTTGAATGACGAGGCTGAAGTGGTTCTGTCCTGTCCTACCTCCAGCCCTGTTCCAGGAATAACAGGCCTGTTGTTTAAATGTCACGTTTGTCTGTCTGATGCATGGTTCTATATTTTTTGCTGTATGTTTATTTACTTAATAAAGATGTGTGTTGGGAAATTGATTGCAGACTTCAAGGCATATTATTTTAGGTAATTTATTCTACCACCATCTGGTGGTTCACAGTAGGGGACCGTTTTAAATTTTTATAACAAATCCTTAACCGGCTTAATTATCACATTTAGTTGCAGAACCGCTTTTAGCACCAATAAGTTGAAATAACAGTTTTCTGTGCAACTTTATCAGTCTCTCACTTCATTGTTAGGGACTGATATATTAATACTGCTTCCGCTCTTTAAGGTCTGCAGGCTTTTATGTAAGGACAGTTCTCTTAAGGTGCCACTGCAGCCTTTCAATCTTTCAATCTTTGACTGGGCCATTGCAACACCTTGCTTCTTTTCTTTTTCAGCCATTCTGGTGCTGGTATGCTTGGGATCATTGTTGCATGGCTTGTATGTCATCTGACAAAGATGGCTTCTTGTTTGACTCTAGAATACTGGTCGACTCATTGACTGTAAGCTCCTCAGGTCCAGTGGCTGCAAAGCGAGCCCAAATCATTACGCCTCCACCACCATGCTGATATGCTTTCTTTAGTTTTCACCAAACATGGCGCTCTGCATTATAGCCAAACTTCTCCACTTTGGTCCCATCTTTATAGAGAGCATTGTGCCAGACGTCATGCTGCCACGTCACTTTTAGTAGTAGCTCTTGGGCTTTTACTGAGGTGGTCGCACTTCCTGATCATTAACTCATCTGATTAACAGCACCTGGCTTCTACTTTATTTCCTATGGAAGTAGTAAGGGAACAGTATGTTTTTCCACAGGATGGCATTCTTTCTTCTTATTCTTACGGTGGACTATGTATGTAGATGCAGATTAATTAAAAAAACAGCTTTAAAAATCATTTAGGGGCCTTTTAAAGACAACTACAATGATGCTTTCTGTATCATTAACTGAGGTAAAATAAGCATAGGCGTTACAAAACAGGGGAAACTATTTACACATTAGATTTTTCCCTATAAACAAGGATAAGGATGTTTCTACTATATATACTGAATAAAGATCACAAGCTTCTGCACTTCAATGCTCTGCTGTTGACTGGCAGGACTCTGGGAGAACTTGGCAATGCTTTGACAGATGATGGCATATTTTTTTAGTTCTCTGGTTGTCTTTCTTTGATGCAGTGTGAAAGGAAATGTCATATCAGAGCCAGAGAGAAGAAAAGGGAATAAGAAAAGTGATGTGTATGCAGAATGTGGAATGAAAAACACTTCTGATTAAAAACCACCCGGAGAGATGTTTTTATTTTTATTTTGACAAAACCTTAAAGACTACGGTGATGATGAAATCCCCTGCTGTATTTGGGGTGAAAGGCAGGACTATAAAAGCACTGGGGTGTTTTTGTGGGCATATGTGCAGCTAGACTACTTTTCCACTTTAGATAAAACCCATAACAATAGTTCACTCTTTGAACTCTTAACTGTAAAGAAGCTTCCTTTGATCTCATACAGTGTAACTTCAACTGTTTTCATTTCAACCACCAAGATTACAGGATGTGAACAGATGGGACAAATATGAATAAAACGCTTAAAGTGAGATGACACCATAGCGACTGTAATCGAGTTAGTTTTTTTATTATGATGTGAAAGCTTTGCAAGATAGTCAGTGTAAAAAAATGTTTTCCAAATGAATCAGTAGATAGTAGATTTGCTGACTTTCAGCATTTTTTGCCAAGTTCTTCTTATCTTTTGCCAAGAGATTATGAAAGCTATAGTCTTGAAGATAAATGTGCACATGACGTTTCTGTTTAATACAGTCTTCCATCTCATGGCCAACCAGCTACGTTTTAAGTTTATAATCTCTTTGTTCATAGTTGGTTGTCAGTGCCAGACCTTGATCTCACCGCCCCAGTCACAAGTAGCCACAGTCGTAGGTAAGACGGGATGCTGAGACACACAAAGGCAGGGCTGGCTATGGGCACGGAGGGTGTGAAGCATATGAGCTGTGTGATAATCATAGAAGTGAGCGGAGCCAGTGGAGCTCCCTGAGGCCAGGATAGTTCCATCCAGAGAAAAGCCACACTTTATTGCATATCCCTCCACCTAGAACAAAAAACATGTTACAATCCATTTATAGCGGCTCAGAGGAGATTTTAGAGAACTAATCAGAATCATGTTGGCTCAACCTTCAGAACAAAAAGCAATTGTTACAGGGAAATCAAAGAACAGCTCTCATCCTCCTTTACCTGCCTACATTTAATGTCACAAATAACTGGGGAAAGTCCCAGGGGAGGACAAATCTACAGACAGAGTGCAGGCCCCCTGATGGTGTCTGCATACTGTTGATTTATACCTACAAACACTGCAGAGGCAACTCTTGATTTGTGTAGACAGTTTAAGTGTAGTCTTGACTGACAAAGGATTACAGAAGGAAGCAGAATAACACTCTAACCTTTTAATGTTTAAGTTGGGCTCATCTTCTTACTTAGTGATTTTCTTGTTTAAATTTTGAATGAAACGCAAGTCTGTATCCACACCAACCCACTTTAGGTCGTCACTTTGCATAAAGAACCCCCAGAAATATAAATCTCATCAGGTGCCGTGGAATAAACAGAAAGCATTCGCAGCGCTAGATGTGTTCCACAGTTTTTCATGTTAAACCCTTGTTGAAATGCGACGAACAATAATACCCCACAGTAACAATCAATTGACTTTACCATATGTGGACTCCAGTGAAGTTGTAGAAAAATCTGACAGATAATCAGTGGACACGGAACCCACCTGAGCTCAATTTTTGTTTTCATGTACATGTTATATTTTTATTTGTGGCGATCGTGGCTCAAGAGTTGGGAGTTCGCCTTGTAATCGGAAGGTTGCCGGTTCGAGCCCCGGCTCGGACAGTCTCGGTCGTTGTGTCCTTGGGCAAGACACTTCACCCGTTGCCTACTGGTGGTGGTCAGAGGGCCCGGTGGCGCCAGTGTTCGGCAGCCTCGCCTCTGTCAGTGCGCCCCAGGGTGGCTGTGGCTACAATGTAGCTTGCCATCACCAGTGTGTGAATGTGTGCGTGAATGGGTGGATGACAGGTTGTGTAAAGCGCTTTGGGGTCCTTAGGGACTAGAAAAGCGCTATATAAGTACAGGCCATTTACCATTTACCATTTATTTTTTTTAAATATGCAATAATTTCAAGCAATTATTTTTCACTTTGACATTATGGGGTAATTGTAGAATTTTGAGGTGAATATGAATTTAATCCAATCTGGAAATAGGCTAAATGTTGAAGAACTATCTGGAAGCACCATATTCCCCTTTTATGCATTACCGATCCCTGCTAAGTTGCCTTAGTTTTCAGTCATTATACTTTATTTAGCTTGAGTCCCTACTTCTAGTTTATTGTCCTTCCTTCCTTTGTCCTATCTTTCTTTCTTTATGCTTATGTCCTACAGTGTTCCCTTGTTTAGTTTGAATCCTGTATTCATGTTCAGCAGGCATTTTAGGGCTGTTGATTTGCTGCGATAGCTCCGTTTCTTTCGTGTCACTTTTTGGACTTCACTTCCACTCTGTCCGATTGGCTTGATTACTTTCACCTGTCTCTCATTTCCCTCCTGTTTCCAATCCCCAAATAGTCCTTGTTCTATAAATAGTCCTGTCTCTGCCCCGTGTTTTTGTGAGATCCTGCTGTTGTTTTCTGCATTGGATGATTCCTAGACCCCTGCTTTGTGTATTTTTTTTGGTCAATTTTGGACTTTGTGTTTTAAGCTGAATAAAAGCTCATTACTTCTTCATCTAAACTTTACTGTAATACAACTGGTTATTTCTTATGGCACAAAGCCAAGACTCAAGTGTGCATATTTTTACATAACAAGTGGTTTCAAATTATAGACTGCACCTGTGGAAAATAATGGGTTACTACAGTTCATGCTCATTGTATTAAACTTCTTGTTAGAGTATGTAATGCTTCTGTTAAGACTGCATTAAAACCTTGTCATCAATGATGTAGTAGCACAACTGGCTCACAATCCATCAAAATTCACAGGCTATTGGCTGTAAAACAACAAACGTGAGCTTAACCTTGTGCACCATTTGGGTGAAGACCCATTAAGTGATCATTGTGTCCTACCAATATGGTAGGAGGAGCAGAAAAATTATAGATATGTCTGTGTTTTAGTCATCATAGCAACTAATTAGCAACTGGCTAATTACCAATGCTTTCAGTAATATAATCACAATAACGCAAAGGTTATTATAAGGTAATTATAAGAAACATCTGTCTTATTGGTCTTTTCTGCCACGTTGTTTCTTTTTTGTTGATTTTTAGCGCTGTACCAGAAAGAGAAAAGCAAAAATGGACCTGGAATGTGCGATACCCATTTGTTTCCTGTCAATTATTGTAAACAACAGTCCAAATGCCACACTAGCAGTGCTGCATTTTTCAGTGATATTTCAAATGTGCTGCCATATGCTGCTCCTGTTGCCTCCCTCAGTGGAACTGTTGTATTGTATTTGGTGGGTTTGTTTTTTTGGGAGGAAACACTGCTATGAATCTTGGTAAAGACAATGAAGCATGTAGGTTGCAATTAAAGCTGTGTGGGGTGGGATGTTGCTGAAGTTGTATTTCTGTGTGTGTGTGTGTCTGTGTACATCTGACTGCAGTGCTATTCAGTATGGATTACGCCTGCGTAACCCCCAGTCGATACTGACCTTGTGTCCTTCGAACCGCCGCCTTTTGTTCATTCTATACGGCTGCTGGGAGGAGAACACTGCTATGTAGTTCCCATTGGTCTGGGCAACAAAGGAGTCTTCCAGCGGGTGGAGAGCCAGGCCCGGGCACGTGTAACGCTCCTGGTGGCCAAATGAAAAGAAGAATGAGAAGGGAAATTAATTCACTATTTGACCTTTTCTTGTTACTACTTATAGTGAAGTCAGCTCCATGTTAACTAGTGTATTAATGATTAAAAAAAAAGCTTGTACAATGGTATAAAGGTTTATGATCAATCCACTGTGTATATGTAGTAATATTTTTTATTTTGACCATCATTTTCAATCTATTCCGATGAGTAAAGAGAATATACACTCAAAACTGTTCAGAATTATCCTGTTATCCTGTATAAAAAAGCAGAAAGGTTATTAAACAATTATTAAACAATTTTTTTAACTTAATTTAACTGTTAAAATAAAAATGAGTCTCTTAAGATTATAAATTTAATTTCATATACCAGCCAAACCTCATGTAATTAGACCTACTTTTTTTTCTTTAGATATCTTACATGGTAGATTTGGTTGGAGACTTTGGCTGTGGTCTCATAGTCCCAGGCAATGAGGGTGCGGTCTGCAGAGTCTCTGCTCACGCAGTCAGAGCTTGTTATAAAAGTCACACCGCCTCTCAGAAAGACTATGTCCAAGGTCTGCTGGATGCCGGCTTGGTAAACTTTCACCACCTGGTAACACACATACATATACACGGATGACCCGTAGAAGCACTCAGCCAAGAAGAGAAATAAACAGGGGAGAGGAACATCTAGACCTCTGTCATTAAGGGGGAAAGGCAAGATAACAGCTCCACGTGTCCTTGAGCTGTAAAGACTTGCTGTCAAATGATGACAGAGTGCCCAGCAATGGAGAACATATATGTTGTGGTTTCAATCTGCAATAAAGCACACCCTGAAGTATCAATTTATTGATGATTAATAAAAATTTTTAAAAAGCTACACAGTGGATGGCTACCGGCTCCTCTGCACTGAGAATTTAACCTTTAACCCTTTACCTGCTGCTTAAAGCATCCTCTAACTTTATATTTGGCTATATATATATATATATATATATATATATATATATATATATATATATTTTTTTTTTTTTTTTTTTTTTTTTTTTTTTTTATTATAGCATATGTGTATGAGCTAGATAGGGATATGAATTAATTAGCATTTGCTTCCTCCTGCTCATTTTTAAATGGGAAATAGTCAACTTTTTTTCCAATGTGATATATTATTTGGCGCTTTTATGTTCAAAATAAAGATTTAATTGGCTGATTGAGTGGCCTGTAACATAATGTGGCAGATCAGTCTCACAAATCCTTTCTGCTTCTTGAATCCATTTGGATATCAGCAAAATTATGACATAGGTGGCTGACTTGAATTTTTTATCGAATATGGGTAATTTGATCCTGAATGGAACAGCTAACTGTTAAGAGTCACAGGCAGCCATAACCATACAGCCTTAACAACATATTTTCTAAGGATTGCTCTCTGTCCACAACTCATACTAACACCTGCTAGCAGAAACATCTTCAGTGCATTAAGTCTAACCATGCAGGGGAACGATTCAGTTCGCCAAGTGAACATTCATGTGAGCATTCACATTCTGAAGAAGTGAATAGGATTATCATATAAAACAGTCCATTAAGCTTAATAGCAATATTAGGTTGCAGCTTCACAGGAATAATTTATGCAGCCAGGATTAAATTAAAATTTGCTTTGAACAATTAGTGATATAACCTGCATTCTCCCTATGCATGCTGAAGCATTATCTAGAGGGTCATTGCACAAAGTGAAATATAGACTCGTATGTTTGTACTCATGTGAAACCGAGCGTGTAGCAGCATTGAACAAAGAGGATGTGTTTGAACTGTATTCATTTAGATTTCTGAAGGTAAAAAACCCCACAGAAAATTAAAATGATAAATCTACTGTAAGGAGGGTAATAAATTTGACCTTGCAGCTGCGAGAGTCCCACGCCTTGACTGCTGAACTGTAACCTCCACACAGGAAAACCTCCGGGTTGCTGGGATGCACGGCCGCACACATCACCTTAAACTCGTTGTCCACTTTCACTGTTGGCTGCCCTACAAAAGAAAAAAAAGACTGATTTTAAAAAGACATGACAGAAATCTTGTGTTTGTGTATGTGTGTGTATGTTTACTATGAATACTTTACAACATCATGCTGCTAATTTGTGAATGCAGAAGTGTCAGGTTTGTCAAGATTGATTATAAACTACATTTCTTTAACTGAATTAATCATTATAGTTATTGTTATATTGTTATTTTTCTACTTTACTGTTCTTTACTGCGTCCACATTTATAAATGTCAAGATCAGCACTTCAACTAAAAACTGAAAATTGCTGAATTATTGCTTAATTGATTCATTATCATTAAAATGTCACAGACATAAAGATCCACTGATAAACTGAGAAGATGGCTGGACGATTAATCACTAATCATTAATCTGGTATCAAAAACACACATAAATAAAGGCTCAACAATAAATCTGAGTAAATACAGACTATTTACTTTCTGCTTGATTGTCCCAAAACAAGCAAAAAATAAAGAGACTATATGAATTAAGGTAAATGGCAGGAATTTTCTTTCTCAGCTGTCAAAGCCAAACTAAACACAGCCAGCATACATTTTAGCTGCATTACCCCACACATGCAACATTTCCAGATACTTCTCTTTGGTTTATTAATTGAGCACATTTTGGGGATCCAGTTTCAGTTCCATTGACACATGCATTACATTTGTGAGCATTAAACTCTGCGTGTAATGTAGGGCCAGGGGAATGATGGAAGAGTAAAGGAAAGAAAAGATTTCCAGGCAGGGACAAGTTTAATACGAACTCACACAAGAGCGTGGAGAGTGTGTTCCCTAATTCTCCTTAACCAAGAATCTTCCTGTTACCACTGCTTAACAAAAATGTATTATGGTCAGAACTGCCCAATTATGATAATGCATTTTTCAGAAAATGTTTTCGATTTCTGTTACTTTATAATGGGATCCTAAAGATTTCAGTTGCTTTCATGATATAAATGTAACACACAGATTTAGTAAAAATAAATGACAACTACAATCAAAGACTGATTAAAGAAACATTCTAAATAAATGAGAATAAATGCAGAAATTGAAGATGATAAGCTTGGTGGTTGTGGAAATCCTATAAGCCTTCCTCATCACTTCACACTGTCAAAAGTTACACATGCTATGTATGTACTTTAATTTTAGATATGCTTGCTGCCACATGTAAATACTTGTACAGATGTGTAGAGTTCATATATTTTAAAATTAAAGATGGACTAAGCCAACAAGATGTCCCCCATTGATTAGTGGATTCCTGGTTTGAAGGCTCCAGATCTGGTTTTTGCATTGAAACCTAGTGTCACGAGCAGGAGCCTTTTTTCAATCACAGGGTAGGCATGCCTAAATTATACCCTGCTCTATAGTTTACTCTGAATTAGAACCTAACTTACAACATGAACATCATGTTGCATTAAGCAAGACTTAAAATTACCAATTGAGACCATAAACTCAAGTTTTTTACTAAGATCATAAATCTAGTGAGCAGTGGGATCATTTTCTCACAAACTTCCATAAAGTCAGATTACTTCTGTTAACTACTCACCATTAGAAAGAATCCACCTTCAAGGCTTTTCTATATCGTTTACATCTAGACATGGAGACTTAGTCTGTCTTTTATATACAGCCTGTTTATAAAGAAAGTTGTTTACAGTGTATCCTTCCACTGTGTCTAGACTCTGTCCATGTGACCTGAATATTGTGAATGTAGCATCATTTCTGTCTGCTGAAGAGCAGTGCTAATCCTCAGGATAGCACACTTTTTTGTTGTTGTAAATATCAAATGTAAATAAGTGTGCTGTACCATGCAAGCTGTTTATTTCTTGCAGCACTGTTTGCTCATTTTCAGCCAACCTGCACTCTTGTGTTCAGTACAAAATCTTGCTAGTTTCTACCGATCGAAAATATTGCAAAAGTGCACAACTTTCCTAAGTGATAGTTTTATCTCTCTATTTCCAGACAGCGGCATTGTACACATGAGTTTCTTAGAGGATTTAAGCATCACTCGAGACAAAAAGATAAAACTGACAAAGATGTGATGTGGAGAAAAGAAACCAGAGTATAAAGTACTGTTTTGGCTAGAGGCTGCTTTATCTCAGTCAATTAAAAAATGTCATACTTAAACATAAAACAAAAACACCGAAGGGCTAAAATATAATTAAGCCTGACAGGGTGCAACCAAAAATTAGTTTCCTGGGAAAACGATGAAACAAGACTATGAGCCAGCAACTCTGTCAAAGGCTATGCAAAGTGGAGCACCTCAGGGCTCAATGGCTTCTCATTAATTCATCGAACAAACAACAAAGGCCACATCTAAAACAGTCTTAGACAGTTAGCCCACAACAAAAACATACTTCATTATAGACTTGTTCCACAATATTCCCACCAAGACTTTTTAGAAGTGGGGAATGATTCACAGCTAATAAACTGCACCAAAAATGGACCTTCTCTCCTTTTAATGGGGGACTAGTTCACTCACTCACGACTGCACTGGTCTGATCCAAAGTTTTAACAGGCAGTTTCATCAGGCTCATACTTCCTGCTTAATTGGCTTACCAACAGCGATATTCAGAAGATCTGTCATCGAGATTTAAACTCGTGTTTAGCAAGACAATGAGAAAACATTCTCCTCATCATGTTTTAATTAAGCAAGATTAATTAGCTGGCATGCGAGAGGAGATACGTGAGGACAGCAGTGATCTGTCCCTCCCTCACAATAGTTTATTCTGTTGAAAGAACTGTGATTGTGCTGTAGTGCTGACAAACAGTGGATGACTTGGAGCAGAGGACATTAGGGATGACTGGGATAGCAGGGATGAGCCCTTCAGAGCAGAGAGTAGCAGCGAGTCTGCCTCATTATGGGTGCTGTCTTTGCACTTGTGCAGAGGTTAGGAAACACATTATTCAGTCTGACACGCCACATCCGAAAAAATGCTTTGGATGTAGACTTAATAAGCGGTATTTTTGACTGTTTTATTTTTATATTTTTCATTTCAACCATACCCTAGGACTTGATAGAAAAGGTAGCAAAATCCTTAAATAACTGTGCATGATTTATTAATTTAATCCTAATTTTAAAAAATTAATGTACTTCCTTCAACACTGCATAGTAGCTTTCATTAACCAAGACGGCTTTAAGCTAAAGTGAGCCACTGCTTAGTTAATCATTGTGACGTAGTACTGGAAGTAATGACAAAAACAAAACTTAAACCTAGTGTTTAAATGAAAGTAGGAAAAACTGTTCTCACAAATTTCATGTCATAGCTGACATACTATGCTTACTCTCTGCACCACCTTTTTTCTACCTACACTGCTTTTCAGGTCAAAATAATCCTTATTTTTCTTAATGGGCCTTGAAACAGCTTGAAACAATCTTTCCCTTGATATTTTAACTCTGGATATGTTTCTGTGATCTTGTTTTTAATTAATACTATGTCTTTGCTTTATCCTCTCTTTTTTAGCTGTCAGGTTATGTTGGTGACAAGTTAAATGACTAAACGCTGTAGGTCAAAGCAAATCATCTCGAATAGCAGGAAAGAAGCTCAATAATAGAAAGAAATGAAGTATTGAGCAACTGCAAAATACTGCACACTGAATTGCTGGGAATGCTCCCCTCTCCGTGTTGGCTGCTTTTGAATGCCATCACCACGGAAGCTCATACAAAGCCTCCAAGTCCTTCACTTTTCTTGACTAGTGCATGGGCGTTAATGTAAGTTAGAAATGCTGTGATGTGGGCTTTATCCTTTGTCTTTTGAAGGAAAGCTCTTTTGTTTTATTTTCTTTGGGGGGGGGGACTATATAAAGCCTGTGTTGACCTAGTAGGTTGCTACTCTAAAATGAAGCTTTCAAAGTAGGTCAAAATACTGGTGGCATTTAGAGGAAATAATACTGCGGATGTGTGCTTTTGCATTCGTTGCCTCTTGGTGTGCAACGCTTGAGGCTCCTGTGATTATACAGTAATATGGTGGTGGTTAATTCTTGGTACGTGCAAATGAAGTCTAATGAACTGAATATGTTGAAGAAAATATTCCAGTGGAATAAAAATGTGTGAAAGAATGCTGAAAGATCTTTTTTTATACTGTAATATTGTAAAAGCCTCTCTATTTATTTATATATGATGAAAGAAATAAGAGCACTGACTACAAAATCTGACTTTTTGTTAACCCGTGTGCAAGCTACTACTTCGTCCCTTTCTTTCCTTATTTATGAAAATGTGCATTTATTCATTGATCTAACTTTTTCAAATGTACCCAGCGTGACAGTGTGGGTTACATGGATTGCATGGCCGGAGAAGAAATTTCAGCATCTAAGCTGTGTTTTGAAAACCAGAAAGATTTTCTGTTGCATGACCCCCAGACTCCAATCCCCAGTGTGACTCAATAATTTAGTTTTGCACTATTGGCCTTGTAATTCAGTCTGGAACAAAAAAAAAAAAGCCTGCCCGTGGCACTAATGTGAAACTCCATCTCACAACCAACCTATTACTGAACCTTTCACCTGGGTTTATCAAATAAGGTAATGCAAACCTAAACTGAGCTGGAAGTCACTACAAGAGACAACTATTGTGTATTATTGCTTTTCTCTGATCTAATTTTGTTTCTTTTTTCTTGCATGAAATGACACATCAACTTGTGGGAGAATGTAAATAGGTGAACATATTTTACATCACCGTCATCAGACGATCAGCTTTTCTGAAGACGGTCGTTAGAGTGTGTAAAAAAAGCTGGGGCTTCACACTAATGCCATCCATACTTAATTAATTTATTCCACTATTCAGCCTCTCTGACTTTAAAAAGTCCTCTTTATCTTACATTCCTCTCCTCAGTTTCTCTTTTAGCATTATGCCACTTAACCTACTCGCCTTCCCTATATCGTTTTCACCCCAAGCTATTGCTATTCAGCTGTGACAGCTTCCCTTGGACCGCTGGGAGTGGGTATAAGGTTCTACAAATTAAACTGGACACAGAAACAACTGCAAAGGTTTGCAAGGAAAAATGGGTCCACATACTATTCTGAACACACAGGCATAGGAAATTACTTTTCTTCGCAAACATAATGATTAGTGCAGCACTGAGGGTAGATATGCAGTGGTGAAATGATGAGTCAGATGTCCATGAAGACTCTCGCTGTTTATTCAAGGACGAGTATACCTCTGCAAAGAGAGCTCAATTGAACACAAAAGCTCCAACTGCTTTTCCTGTTACAGCTAAGAGGATCTGCATTACCGTGAAGAGCATAAAGATCACATTTATCATGATTAGAGTCTGCCATCACAAACACTCAAGCTTTCTGAGTATCCCATCATCCAGTCTAGTATTGATATATAGGCTGCATGAATGGTGAGGGGGGTGCTGGTAGAATAACTAAGCTAAAACCTCGGTGAGTTGTGAGTGCCATATATTTCAGAAAAGCATTTGATGTGAAGAGAACTCAAACCCCATGCATGTTGGAATCTGTTTAACATATTATGAGGGAAATTATGCATGTAGCTTATTCCATGTGCTCTTTTCACTGCAAGAATATGATTTTCTTTAAAGTGTTCGTGACTTGGTCTGAGCTCCACCACATCTGTAGTGCAGAAACTGGTCTGGAATTCCCAACTCCCACATTAATATTCAGCTAAATTGAATTTTCTTCATCACACGCTGCAATAGAAATGCAGCCTTATTGCGCTCTCATGCAGATCTTCATCCTTAAAATATCAATTTTAAGGATGAAGATCAATCAAGCTATTGGCTGCATATGACCAAAAGCATTTGTTTGTTTATGGTTTTGGTTAGAGACGATCCCGTATAACAGGGCTGCCCAATCCCAGTCCTCGAGAGCTACTATCCTGCAGCTTTTAGATGCATCCCTACTCCAACACAGCTGAATCAAATGGTTTGATTACCTCTTCAGCATGCCATCATGTTTGGCAAAGGCCTGATAACAAGCCATTCATTTGATTCAGGTGTGTGGGAACAAGGATGCATCTAAAAGCTGCAGGACGGTAACTCTCGAGGACCGGGATTGGGCACCCCTGCCGTATAAGGTCATGGTAGCTGCTCCTGTGGTGATGTATCCATTATTGATCCACTTCCTGGAGCTGTCTGTGTGTTTAATGGGCTGCCCAAGCTATTATCCGTAGGCTTTATTGACAGTATTGACAGACAAGCTTAGAGGGGAAGTGAAAATGGCAGCAAGTCATCATTTGCCATGTGTTGACCCTAGGGATGCAGATGCCATGGGGGCTTCAAAGAAATTTTCTCTCTCTCTCTGTTCAGATACAAGGAATTTGAGAACATTCATGGTAACTATTCTTATTGCTCAATAAGCAGTCTTACTGTGGCAGACTGTATATATGACTTACTATCATCTTTACTGCCATGCTTGTATTGATAGATAAAAAGATAGACAGATAGACTTCTATTTTAGATTTTCATTTAAGACATCTGCCTCCCACCTGAATGAAACAGTCTACAGGCATTCAATATACACTCACGTCTACTTTATTAGGTAAACTTTGCTGAACTGCATGAATTCTTCATGGCATAGATTGAGCAAGGTGCTGGAAACAGTCCTCAGGGATTTTGGTTCATCCTGACAAGATAGTGTCAAACTGCTGACATATCCATGATGTGAATCTCCCATTCCACCACATAACAAAGGTGCTCTGTTGGATTGAGATCAGGCGACCACGGAGGCTATTTGAGTACAATGACCTTGCAGTTACGCTCAAGAAAATAGTTTCCGATGATTTGAGCTTTGTGACATGGCACAATATCATTATCAGAAAATGGGTACACTGTGATCACAAGTACTCAGGCAGACTGTGGCGCCTAACTGATGTTCAATTACTACAAAGTGGCTCAAAGTGCAAAAAAATCACAAAGCAGTTTGGCCATTCTCATCTGAACTCTGGCATCAACAAAGCATTTTCAACCTGCGGCTTACTGGTTATTTTCTTTTTGGATCATTCTCTGTAACCTGTAGAGATGGCTGTGTGGGAGAATCTCAGTAGATCAGCCATTTCTAAAATGCTCAGAGCAGCATGATGTTCAATTTAGATTTCAGCATGTCATCTTGCTGTTTACATGCTTAAATGCACTGCAATGTAATTTGCTGATTATGTATTTTGTTAAAGACCATTGAACAGGTATACCAGAGAATGTAGTGGCCAGAGAATGTAGTCCCACTGTAGATTTTTAGGCTGATTTGCAGGAAACTAACTAAAGTAAATGTATTATTCTTGCAAATTATTCACAACTTTGTTAGTAATATGTATCACTTCTACTATACCATAGCACTCAAGTCCGATGGATGCATCGCAACTTAAGGGTTAGTGTCTTGCCCAAGGCATGCAGATGGCGCAGCCAGGGATCGAACCACCAACCACCAGCCAAATTCTGTGTTCAAGTTCCAAATGTGTAACTTAATGAGCTGACATGAATTGGAGTGCCTAAATCCAAGTGGATTTTGGTACACCACAATAGTTATCAGCAGCACTAACCAACATGTAGTTGCATTTCTGAGGGTGTGCAGGTCAGGTTATGTTGTAGAGTTCAGAGGGGTTTGTGGTTACGTCTAAGTTATGACGTAGATTTCCCGCTAAAGCATAAATTGGGCATTAAAACAAAATACCTGCTATTTTATTTTGATATTAAAAGGCAAGAAAGCAGCATTTCTTGGCTGTGCTTGGAGACATCTTTGCAGAGACATTTGCTCGAGGAATTCAGATTTCAAAGGTTGTCCGTGAAATGAGTCACGACTATAGAGAGAGAGTCAGAGACAGAGAGAGAAGTAGCTCTGCAATTCATACAATGAGCTCATTACAGATTCTGGAGGCTCAAGGCAATTTAAATTTACTCCACACATAAATTACTACACTGACTTTAAATCAGAGTTTGAGAAACAATAAATGTGCATGAAGTGAAATTGCACAGGCGTTTTGTTGTCCCACAACATCAGCAACGTGGTTGGAGAAAAATATCTAATCAAACAAAGGTTCATACTTCAAGCCAATTAAGTAAATGTAATATACACACCACAGTCGTTCTGCCTGTGTATGGGAACATCCAAAATTATATGTCGTGTTGAGTTTGGTTCAGGGGAAAAATCACAGTGATATACTTGAAAAAGTAAAGCCAGTGGTTTGTTATTTGACATTTGGTTCTTCAGAACTACAGAAAGAAATGCTGCTGCTGCTCACCCGTCTCCACATCAGTGATCACAGTCGTGTTGTCAAATGAGCCAGTGAGAAAGTGTCGCCCGCAGGGGGTCCAACAGGCGTTGCGCACAGCTCCCGAATGGCAGGTGTAAACCCTGAGGCATCGCCCGCTCTCTGCTGCATCCCACACCTGCCAGACATGGGCACATCAATTCACGCCAAACTCACAAACTTATCCAGACTGCAGTCTTTTTTGTTGTTTTTTCACTGACTGTGCACAAGATTAAGACATTCCAGGAATAAAGACTCAAAGGCCAAGAACTGACTGCATGAATTTCTAAGAGTTCAAAATCCATAATCAGTAGGTTGTGCTTGGTCTTAAGGGGTTGTTTTAAATGATCACATATATACAGATACACAAAAGAACCCTGGATCTTTTACGCGATCTGATGACATAAAGAACAAGGAAATACATCAGAGGTTTTGGCATGCAGTGCTTTCCCTCCACATCAAAGAGATGGAAGCCTAGGTCATTGGATCAAATTGACATTCAAAGAAAAGTTTATACAAATATTCAGTTAACTTCCTGTCAGTGTATCATTCTAGAGCGGTTTAGCTCAGTTATGAAATTCAAAACCAAGCTATGTATTATGTGACAATAAAATCTATTAGTTAAGTTTAATAGTAATAATAATGTGGAAGTCAAATACTTGAATGCCATCACTACCACGAAGGGGGAAATGTGCACATATACTGTAAAGCTATAAAAAAAACTATTGAATATCAAATAAGTCAAATGCTTTGGAAGTATCACTGCACTCTGGAAAAGGATATTCATACAGAAGACAACTTTATTTGTTTTCATTTTTTGGGCCCCCAAGTGAAGGTGAAAATTTTTATTACTGTTATTGAAAATGATAAAATAAGCCAAAAGTTGTTTTTTTACTTTTCTTTTTTATGTGTGTGTGTGTATATATATATAACAAATATTAAATAAGTATGGAACTGTGAGCGCATAACTACAAATGGATACATGGAATACATGTAGCATGGGTTTATGGTATATGTACATCAATGCTCAAGTGTTTCTTTTTTCTTTTTTAACTGACTGTACTTGTTTGACTTTTGTCTGAATTGGACGAAGCTTTAAAGCAGCTTGATGAAAATCAAAAGCAGCAGGTTTGGACAAATTTTACAAACCTAAAATATTCTGTGTGTGCCTGTGCTGTGTCCTTTGGAACTCAAACTCTTTTTCTGTGTGAAGTCTCCGCAAACCTGAGAAAGATTTAATATAGGCCACTTTCACCTCTCTTCCATTGTAATGAAATGAAATGATCAGCTGGAAAAACTAGGAAAAACATCCATAGAAATTGGGTCTGTCTGTAGGATTTTAAGGGAGAAACAGCCTTTCTAATGAATTAATCAAACTAATTACCTCTGAGTGGGCCTATAAATCAATTCCCACTGGGCTGTAATGGCTTTAATGTGTTGGTATTCTCAGAGTTTACTCTGATAAAAAACAGAGCAGGAGAGAAAAGCTCCCAGCTGCCTCCTGTTTGTCATGGTGGTCATGACTACACACCGTGACACCTTGCGGGTTTGAAATACGATATCATGGTGAAAATGTGGCGTGTAAATAAAGGAGGTGGTAATTACCCACACTGCTCAAGTGATGTCTTCAGTCAAAGTGATGGCTTTCAAAAAGTTCACTTGGCAAAATCACTATTATAAAATGTCTTTCATAAAAGGTCCAGTAGGATTTTCTCCTAGACATGCTGAAAGAAAAAAGGTTCTCATTGAAGCCCAGCTTGAAATCCAGTGGGTGGTCTGGACTGGTGCCCACTGAGGTGATGAAGTATTTTTTGGGCTCCTAAGCACTGCCAGGGCCACAGAGGAAATTTTAAGATCTATGGAGCACTGCAGATCCCTTTGTGCTTCTCTCTGTGTTTCATTATTAAATACGACTCTTCTATGCAGCACATGAAACACAGTAAAAAGTAGTGTACCACAGCTCCCACAGGACACAAAGAAGACAGATGGACAGAGAAGAGCGACATCTGAATCCAGCAGACAGAAGTCTGACAAACAGAATGCTAGAGATGCCTCCAGGGTGGGGGGAAAAGTAGCAGAGAGAGAGAGAAACAGAGGCATGTTTTTAATTGAAATAAACTAAATATAAGATAAGATAAGATAAGATAACCTTTATTAGTCCCACACGTGGGAAATTTGTTTTGTCACAGCAGGAAGTGGACAGTGCAAAAGTTATGACGCAAAAATTAGAATACAATAAGAATAAATACAGTACACAGCTGTACAGAATAGAATAAAATAATATACTATATACAGTAGAATAAAATAGAATAAAAATATACAATAAGATAAAAATAGAATACGAATGCTATATACAACTGAGTAAAAATACAACGATGCCAGAAAAGATTATTGCACTTAGTGTTATTGCACATGTGTGGATGTGTGTGCTTGTTCAGTTAAAGTCTTTGTTGTGGAGTCTGACAGCAGTGGGGAGGAAAGACCTGCGAAATCTCTCCGTCCCACACCGTGGGTGCCGCAGTCTCCCACTGAAGGAGCTGCTCAGTGCTGTCACAGTCTGCTGCATGGGGTGGGAGATGTTGTCCAACAGTGATGACAGCTTAGCCGCCATATGGACATGATGCATCTGTTAGGAATTACTCCCATTCACTGTACAACACTATAAGCCTATTTTCTGAATGATCTTCCACTTAAGGAAACACTGCCATCTGAAGGTAGCATGGAAATCTAAGAGAAAAGCAACTGATAACAATATAAACTGACCAAAAAGCTGAAGAGTATTAAACCAAACATACTTCTACATAACAAGTCTGACAAAGGGCCACAGCTTCAGCTCTGTGAATGACAGCAGCGATGATATACAGCATAACAAAACAATTCATTGCACACAGTTGCATTAATCCAATACCGAGCGAGACTTGTGCATCACTGAAAACGAGTGCTTGTTTATTTGCATCCCCTTTAATTTCACCGGCCACTTAACAGACATGCAGAGCGGATCCCTGCAAATGACTCATTGGGGTAATCTGCTTCCTAAATGACTCTTGGTAATTAAAACTAAATTGGTATTCGTGTTATCAACATAAAACGGCTGCTTTACACCTGCTGTAGCCATGGTGACATCAGCTCCAAACCGGCTGGGATAATAATAATAATAATAGTCTGACAGACAGGACTGAACAACACAAGTCAGGAACCAAAAGCATGTCAGTGAAGGAACTTGAGTACAGAGAGGTGAATGTTAGGATTTCATTCATTATGTCCTTCCTCTGAATTAAACCAGACTAGTAAACAATAGCTGTGGTCAAAGTGCTGAAAGCCATAAAAGACTATAAAAGATAAATAATAATGTGCAATAAGAAAATAGAAACTGCATGAACAACGTGTCTTTTTCAACAGTTTTCCTGTTACTTTCAACACCAGGACACCCCAGGGAGCGTTACTGTTTCTCTGGCAGTTAACACTTCCCAAATAAAAAAAGCAGGTTCTTCTAATCTGAAGTTGTCTGTAGACAAAATACACCATTTTTTGTTTGGCAGTATGTACTGTGCCCTGCTGTGATCTGCTACACCCCCGTCCCCTAATACACTTGCACTACTTTATAGGTTGATTTCATATACTTGTGTTTTGTGCTGTGTTGTGTGTTGTTGGGTGTGTTTTGTGAGCATACCAACAAATTCCTATTAATTGTGTTGTTAAAAGGTTTACAGTAAATTGGAACTTAATGTCACTCTGAGCTAACTTAAAATGAAATCTCAATATTATATCTTAAATACACATTTGATCATGTTGCCACTGATTGTGTAAACAGTGGTTTCACTTGCATTTCGAGTTGAATTTGCCAAAAAAAAAAGACAACACACAGTAAACAAAGATACAGATTAATCACACTAATCAATTTTGTATAATTGTGATTACTTTTTTTTTGTTTTTCTATATATGTTTTGATTAGATTTTTTTAATATGATAATCGTAAAGTGGAACTCTGGAAAGGTTACAGCCCTAAACCGAATGATTACCAGATCAATCGATGAACTCCTGACAACTACTTTCTTTACTGATCAATTGAAATCTTAAGTACAGAATATTCAATTAAATATGTAATAAGCGGTGAAATAATCAGTACCATCTTGTAGTTATCTCAAACTACAGATACTTTTACCAAATAAAAAACATTTCTTTGAAGATTGACTGATTCATAGATTTTTGCAGAACTTTGTGAAATTCAGACGATTTGGTTTTATATGGAGCAGTGGAGCTCTGCACCATCACCACCACATCACACCAACTGCTTTGGAAAAGACCTGAATCTTAATCCATCAATCTGTATATTACAGAAGTGGTTACACAGGATACAGTTAGATAGCCACAGAGTTACTATATTTGTATCAGTTGCACTGAAAAAATATAAAACATCTAAATATAAAATAACCCTATTTTTAAATGGGAGTAATGGAAGCTCCGGTTTTGTTGCTATGCAAAATTGAATTTCCTATTAGAATTTTTTTAAGTACAGATATTGACTTTTTTATTGATCATTCTTCTTTTCACTGAGTTTTTAAAATTATATTAAATGTAATGTAATTTAATTTAATATAATTCAAATATTTTTGGGAAAAAGATTTTTCTTCTCTACATAGAAAAATCAAATTACTATAAAAAAAATAATTATCCTGGAAGTACCTGAATTTGTCAACAAATCTAATATAATGAAATACTTATTTCATTTCATTGTCTGATGCTGAAATTCCACATTTCAAAATGCTGTCACAGTCCTCGACGATAAGTATGAGAACTTCTTCTATTTACTGGTTTCACAGAAAACGCCTGGTTAGACAGCCTGAGAGAAGAAGAGATAATCCATGCATACAAACAAACGGGTCTTCTCCTCCCTTCCTCTGCTAGTCTCCACCATCTGTTCCAAACAACCCTTTCCAGGTGCCAGAAGAGGTGGCTACCATACCGCTGCACTTGTAAGATTATGCAAATATAGTCATTCATATTTAAATCGTTAATTATTCAAAATCCTCACAGGATATTGGGGCAGTATTTGATTTTATGATGGGACAGACATATTTAGTCGATAGCAGGCAGTTAGCTGCATTGCTTGACCTTTACAACAGGGAAATGATGGAGTGTTTTCCTGGTGTGAACCAGAGAAAAGGAGAGGGAGGTAGAATACAAACAGTGAGATAAATCGGGAAGGAGAGACAGGGCCCATGGGCCCTGACATATATTCAACACACAGTGACAGATATGATTCTAAAGAAAGTGGTACATTGTATATTTATAAATTGAGGCAGCAGGACAGACACTGTATCTCTTCCAATTACACTACATGTCAGGTAAGCAAGTATCGTCTTAGCGCTCGCAGCTTCAGCTTGCATGCTGGGTAAGTTCTGCTGTAGAGGTATGGACACAGTACCCTCGTGGCAGATTAAACAACTGTTTTTGGATGAGTGATATATATCCACATGAAAGCTGAAACCTGTCAACATAGCATTTTTCTCCACTGGGCCAACAGACCAGCAGATCAGACTTTTTATGGTGCCCACAAACAAAAGCCAATTATTGATTCACTTATATACTGCTAGCTGAATGTATAAGCATATCGCATAATGTATTAGTAGATTTGTGTCTTCAGATTATAAATTCATATCAGAAAAAAATATATAACCAAAGCCTGAATTAGCACTTGCATGCCGCAGGTTTTGTTGCTTCAAAGAGAGATGGTGGATGGCTGCCACAGCTCCCCTGACAAATTTAAATATCAGTTTATCTGCATAAATTTTAGCTTCTTCTTAATGCAGCTGTGGTTAGGAGCAGGTCACCTTTCTCACATGTAAGCTATCCGCACAGATTGTGATCTTTACTGCCTCTTTAATGTGATCATATTGATGGTAAGAAAAAAACGCTCGTCAGTGAGGGTCCATTTCAGCCAGTTCACAGGTAAATCAATTGGTGGAAACAACATTACTGGTCCAAATGTGTCAGCAGCTAGCCAATCAACTTGACCGACATACTTTTTTAATGGCCCCAGGCTGCAGGGTTATTTGTTATGTTGAACCCTGCATAGTTTCTACGTTTCAATGTTTATGAAGCAGTTAGCTATAACTGGACCTGGAGCATCCCAAGAGTAAATAGCATATTTTATTCTATTTCTACTGAAATTCTATTCTGTTACAGAAAGATAAGTGGGGAAATATAATGATTAATTTAATTGTATGAGACAGTTTAAATAAAAGAAAACAACACATCAGGTCTACATTATTTAAAGCATAGCACTACTGATGTATTTCCACAGCTTCACTATTGTACATCATTTATAAAACAAATGTAGCTTTCTTTACCTTGAAAGTCTTGTCTATGGAGGCAGACAGCAACAGATGGCTGACATGGGGCAAAGGACACCACTGCACTGTGTTGACTGGGCCCTGGTGGCCTCCCAGGCTCATCAGAAGCCTCCTGGGTATCCCTGTCATGCTGGGCGTTTGAGCAAGATATGGCTTCAGTCTTGCTGACACATCTGAGAGAATCTGACTTTCTCTGGCCTGATTCCCTAGGACTTGCTCTGCTGGGTGCTTTAGCTCCACTCCTTCTGAAGTGGCAAGTCTCTTCCTCTTAGGGATATACGGTCTGACACCAGATGGGACAGTTTGCTGTCTTTTTGCCAAGTTTGCAGCATTGCCTAAACTTTGTGGCATGCATGGAAGAGCCTGCGGGGATGCCATCTCCCTCTGACTATCAGGCAAATTCAAAGATGTTTCAGTATTTCTAAAATCTGCTGCACCTCCACATCTTCTTTTCGAGTTAGTAAAGCTCTGTGGCTGGGAGTGAGGATGGAGTGAAGACCTGCTTGTTTCTGCCATATTTTGTTGATATTCCCACACTGTCTGGTCAGACACAAATCTTCCAGGGTAAGGTATAACCTTGACAATATTAGTGTCTTGGTTTTCTTCTGTTTGAGCAGAATCTGTTGCTCCTTCTACTCTCTGATCCAGCGAGTCATCCTCTGACTCTGAATCTTCATAGTCCACTAATGAAGACATCTTCACATGAAAATCTGAAAACAGAGAGGCATGAGTTGTTTCATTAGAGGCCCGACGGTGACATCTAGTGGCTACATGTACTCCTGCAACTAAAGGTGGTAAACATGCTTGTCACTCTTTAAAGGTTTAAACCTGCAGCTTTTGGTTTTAAAATAATTTAACCTGGAATTTTAACAACAAATCTTAACATTTGTTTTGCTTTACCGACTATTTCTAAAATAATACCCCAGAGACCAGCTAAAGATACTAGGGGTAAACTATTCATGTAAACACGTTGCTGACCATTTTATTAATAACAAAAACGGACATGAAGCGATGTTTTGGGAGATTCGGAATCATATGCGATGCTTTTTTAAAAGCTAGCTGTTAGCATTACGTGTTAATTAACGGTGATTACACACTTGGATTGTCCAAAACAGAGACAGCAAAAGGCAGGTTTGTCAACTTCCCACCTTAGGATAGCGTACAGTTACGGTCACGGCCACGCATGTATAATTAGCATGAATGCTAATTGGAGGTATTTGACGTAAAAATTTTGGATTAATAACATCTCTATGACAAGCACTGGTCGTACCTTCCACCAAGTATAGCAAAAGTAGCTAACTATGGTCGTTTGCCTCTATGTTTGAAAACTTAACAGAGACTATAAACACAGAAAGCTACCATTTAATTGTTGTTTGTATTCTTAATTATTGTACCTGTACTCTGCAGAAATAATCACATTTTCCGGCACAGAGCATGAATACAGTCATGCTTTAGGTTCAGCATCCCGCAAAACAATTCGAGTAAATGTAGCATTTCAGCATAAAAGTACTGTTACCGTTTGCCAATTGAAATAACACGCTCACTTAAATTAAAAGCTCTTATTTTGAAAAAGCCGGATCTGAAGCGACTCCCTCTGTCTTCCGACGTATTATATTTCTGTACATTTAGTTAAACTCGTGGATTTCGTAGGAAATCGAACTGAAAATTATATATCAAAATTTATATGTGTAATATTCACGTAAGCGAATTCCCAAAGTAGTACTTTTTTTCTGGTGGGTTAATTCGCCGCGGAACCAATGAATAAGGTCGTTTGCCTGGGAAGACTTTCACCCAAACACTACATCACACAGGCTGATGCAAGTTGAATGAGTGAGCTGTCAACTGCGTGTGAAGAATACTGACGGTATACCGACTTGTCACTATATTTAATCAGAAATATAATGAGCTGGATATATGATACATGACTATATAAATTATTAAACATGACAGCATGAGCTAAGTGTAGTTTGTGTTTAGTATAGGACGATTAGCTAGCACTACCAGCTCTGCTGTTATTTTCGCATATGGCAGTTAACTCAGGTGCTGTTTAAGTATATACACACATTCTGTAGAAGATAATTGGATTAGGTATAAAACTGATCCTTGTCAGAACATGTAACATTCGTTTATGACATGTATATTTGGATATGAACTATTTTTCACTTCATATTTTGCTGTGAAGAAGATGACAGACTGTCAAGGCGATGGCGAAGGAACCATGAGTCCCATGGAGCTTTTCGAGAAACTGAATGCTCAAGGAGAGAAAGTCAGATCCTTGAAATCAGCTAAAGCAGAGAAAGTGAGTTTTTCGAGATTTACATTTCTATCACTGTGCAAATGCAAATTGTAATTTCAGATTCACAGAAGGGGTGAACAGATGATTTTCCTGAACACTCTTTTCTATCGTGACACACAGTGATCATCAACAACATTAAAGTTACTCGCCACTAGGGCTGCCACGATTAGTCGACTAGTCACGATTACGTTGACTATCAAAACCGTCGATGACTGATTTAATAGTCGATGCGTCGTTTGAAGCTTTGTAAGATCACAAAAGCCGCAGGAATAAGTAGTAGGATTTAAGAGTGTAATACCGGACTGAAACAGAAGATGGCAGCACTGCATGTACAAGGATGCCAGCTGCCGTTAAACCCCGAAGAAGAAGAAGTAGCTCTGTCCCAGAATTCATAGCGCAGCCCAGCTCAGTTTCCAACAATGGCGGCAGCTAGTTAGTTTTGATATTAGTCTTATTATTCTTTCTGTGTCACAAAATAAACGTTTAACATATTTTCAGAATGTAGCTGTGTGAACCTCAAATATCTGCTCAGTTTATCAAGACACCACATATTTTCAAAAGCGCTCCGACGTTTTCGGAGACGTCTGTTACCCACTAGCTCGATAGCTAGCCAGGGGCAAGGCTCACTGGAGCCCATGAGAGCACCGGACTCCCGGCAAATCGTTTTCAAACCCACTGCCATCTTTCGCTACTCAGGTTAAACATATATAAGTCACTTAGATAACTTACAAATGTTATTGTTTGGCTTTTTTTAGTATTTTATTTGTTCCTGAGTAAATCGGTTTGGTTGAGATTAAAGTTATAGTTTTTACACAGTCTTTGCAAGCTCCTTTGACCAGCTGAATAAACGTCAAGCAGACAACTGAGCATGAGATGCTCGAGAATATACTCCGGTGTCCTGTTATATTTTAGATAGCAAGGAGTTTATTAAACTTCACCGAAACAATCTGCAAATGTCATTAACATTTAATAAACTATCATCTTGTCTTTATTTTTAGTTAGCACATATCTTAAACACTTAAAGCTGTAAGCTAATGATAGTCAGTGTTGGGAAGGTTACTTTTAAAATGTATTCCGTTACAGAATACAGAATACATGCCCCAAAATGTATTCTGTAACGTATTCCGTTACGTTACTCAATGACAGTAACGTATTCTGAATACTTTGGATTACTTAATATATTATCATGCTTTTTACAACAACGTGAATGTACTATTGCTGTGTGATTTATTACTATTACTGAAGGTCCGCGACTCCGAACTGTAGTAAAGGGACCTCTGGCTAATACAGCGGGGTCCCTGTCGGCTTGTAGCCGAAAAATAGCTTTACTTTGTTGTGTGGGTCAACTTTTCTTGCGAGAGACAGAGAGAGGCGTTGAAAGACTGCTCCAACGCAACTTATTGTTTTCGGAGGAAAACACGAACACGGTGTACAGTCGAGTCTTAATAGCTTACTTACAACTGGGCTCATCAGGCACTCTTCTTGGCTGCAGTGGTTATTATTATATTTACATGCTTCCAGCTCCCGTTTTTCCTCGATGACAACTCGTACCTTTCCACTCCCCTTTTTCTCCCTCCTCGCGCTCACAGACCCATAACGTGTATGGCAGTCCATTCTCCCTGCAACACGGACTACACTGCCCATGATGCTACATTCTTTAGAGCATTGTAGCATTCTGCCTGTTAGCTTAGCACAACAACAACAACAACGAAAAGGCGCTCTCTCACCCAGGAAACACACAGTCGCAGAGAGAGAGAGAGAGCGGCGCCCTGTAACCATGGCAACCGTAACGCTGCCGCCTGGAACAACAGAACGTAGCTGTCAAACAAAACCCAAACAGTCCTGACCCGCGACAAAATGAAACAGGAAAGTACCGCAGTGTAATCCATTTATTTCAACAAAGTAACTGTATTCTGAATACCACCTTTTTAAACGGTAACTGTAACGGAATACAGTTACTCATATTTTGTATTTTAAATACGTAACGGCGGTACATGTATTCCGTTACTCCCCAACACTGATGATAGTTATATAAGAGCAGATGCATGCTGGTGCAATAAGCTGTATGTTTTACGTCCAATGGATGCACGATCTGATTAGTCGACTAATTGCAAAAATATCCGGTGACTAGTCGACTATCAAAATAATCATTTGTGGCAGCCCTACTCACCACACTGGTCATCATTGATCATTGTATTACTATGAAAATTTTGACTGGTATTCATGTGGAATGGATGTTACTTTGACATGTGCCACCGTTACACCACCATGGCAATGGCACTATTTGACCACTCCAATGAGCATTGAGGGTCCATTCAAAAATATTATGATAGACTGCACATTAAATCCTCAGAGGTCTGGTGTCCATGCCTGTTTTGGCAGCAAAGGGAGGACCTCCTCCTGATGGGTGTATTGTAATTACATGTACTGTAATTCTGACATTGCTCCTCATTTGCTAACAGTGGATATGTACAAATTTGTGCATAAATCATGCATATGAATGAACATTTCACAAACAAATTGGTGACATATCAATATTTTTATACCTGAAGTCGTCCACACTTACAGAAGAAATTAGAAGTCCCACTCACTTCACGAACACACAAATGGAAACCTGGTCTTTAAAATGACTACTGCCACCAATAATAATAATCATACTAAATAATAATAATAATGTCTTGTTATTATTAATATTATTGTTGTTAGTGTTGTTGCCTGTCGACCATTGTTTACAGTTTTCCAAAGCAACATGAGCCACACAATACACAGAATTATTATTGCATTTTTTTAAATTCCATGTAAAGAAAACTATAGTTATGGAAAGCTGTAGGCTTTAACCTTTTAAACATTTCCAAATAATTTTATCTTTCATTAAAAAAAACAACTTATATCAATGTTGGATGTCATCAATTATATCCTAATTCCTTGGCATCCCATGGATGCTGGAGAATCAGGAGAGTTTGTTTTTATGTGGGTTTTTGTTTTTGTTTTTTAATTGCAATTAATTTCTCATCTAGGGCTGAAAGATCACATGCTCCTTGTCCTCCACCTTTTTTCTTCTTTTTGTTGAAGTCCGTTTTCATATCAGTCCAAACTTTCTTTTTAACAACTTGAGCGTCTGGCTTTCTCCTCGGACTTCGGAAATCGTCTTTTACAGTCTGACTTTGTCCTTCTTTTTTGCTTTAGTAATGCAGACATCTTTCTCTCACTCTCTCCACTTCACCTTCAGGTATACATGCTTCCTCAGATAGAGAAATCAGGTGTTGCTGCATGTAGATTCCAGGCAGTAAACATGAGACAGTTGATTTAGAAGGAATCTTATTTACTGACTTACGCAGAGCAGTAAGAAAAAAATTGGCCAGTGTGTACATGCTATAAATGCAACACTGATTCAACAGAATAAGAAGGGGTCACACACACATATTAATACAAAAAAAACCATTGTTTCTACAACAGTTTGTCACTGTGTCATTTCTATTGGGATATCTATCATCTAATACAATTGTTTTGTTTCCCCAGGCTGAAATCGATGCTGCTGTCCAGCTGCTGCTAAAGTTGAAAGTGGACTATAAACAGATGACGGGCCAAGATTATAAGGCAGGATGTCCACCTTCAGAAAACCTGATTGTGTCAAACAATGGGCCTGCAGCAGATGACTGTGATGGAGAAGACTTAGTTGACCCGTGGAATGTTTCTGCTTCCAGCACCAAAGGAGTAGATTATGATAAACTCATAGGTGGGTTTTTCAATGAGCTTTAATTCTTCACTTCAAGAGCTGTACTTCACTAATACATTAATATGAGGTAATTTAAGCTGAATAACTGGTGAATGTGTGATGTCACTCCCTAGTGAGGTTTGGCAGCAGTAAAATTGACAAGGAGCTGTTGGAAAGAATAGAAAAAGTCTCGGGACAGAGAGCCCATCACTTCCTAAGAAGAGGAATCTTCTTCTCACACAGGTCAGCTTTCCATGGGTTTTGTTGTTTCTAATTTACCAACTTTTGTTGAAAAGATGGTCTTGTAAATGATTATATGGCACGTCATCAGTAATGTTGAATCATGGTTAATGTTTACTTGCTATTCCAAATGAAAACATAAAGATAGGAGTGTATTGAGAACACACATTGATAATTCCTTCCTATTACTGTTTCTGCCAGAGATATGCATCAGATCTTAGATGCGTATGAAAAGCACAAGTCCTTCTACCTTTACACTGGCAGAGGTCCGTCCTCAGAGGCCATGCACGTTGGTCACCTCATCCCTTTCATCTTTACCAAGTGAGTTCTACCTCTTAATTCTGTGATGTCAATGAAATTTAAAGCATTAAGTGGCTCTGTGACATCTCTCAGCCTGATCGCAATATTGTGTTCAATATCTAAAATTATTGATTCCATGCTCAGTGAATTTTACGTTTAGACTTTTAGACTAAGTTCAAACTGAAGGTAGTGTCCTCATTCCAGATGGCTTCAGGATGTGTTTGACATCCCCCTCGTGGTCCAGATGACCGATGACGAGAAATACCTGTGGAAAGATCTCACACTTGAGGAATGTCATCGCTTCACTGTGGAAAATGCCAAGGATATCATCGCCTGTGGCTTTGATGTCAACAAGACCTTCATCTTCTCAGACCTTGACTACATGGGGTAAAATATGCCAAGAGACTATCTTTATATGTTTATCTGGTAGACCTTGGTGTTGACATTACTGTTTCAAAACAACTAAAAAAATAAAGAACTGTGTGTGTATAGATCCATATTTTTTCCAATTCAGATGAATAGAAATGTTTTGATTCTCATTTCAATGTATTATATTCTGCAGTGCATCACCTCAGTTCTACAGAAATGTGGTAAAGGTCCAGAAGCATGTGACATTTAACCAGGTTAAAGGCATTTTTGGCTTCACAGACAGCGACTGCATTGGTAAAATGACTGAAATTATGTCATCTAATCATTTATTTTACTTATAAGTGTGATTGTGTGATAACTTCTTGGTATGTAATGGTATGTTTTTGTTTTGGGGTTTTTTAATACGTCCAGGAAAGATCAGTTTTCCAGCCATCCAGGCAGCTCCGTCCTTCAGTAGCTCATTCCCGCAGATATTCGGCGGCAAAAAAGATGTGCCGTGTCTTATCCCCTGTGCCATAGACCAGGTCAAGACGCCATTAAATCAATACGTAGCAACCCGTAATATACAGTGGTGTTCACAGTATGCAGTTATTTATGTTCTTATCCGTCTTCTCACATTCTCAGGACCCCTACTTCAGAATGACCCGTGATGTCGCTCCAAGGATCGGCCTCCTCAAACCAGCCCTGCTGCACTCCACTTTCTTCCCTGCCCTTCAGGGGGCGCAGACTAAGATGAGCGCCAGCGACCCAAACTCATCTATCTTCCTCACTGACACACCCAAACAGATCAAAAATAAGGTGCTGCTCTTTACTCTTATTCAGATTCAAAATATCTGTGTTTGCTGTCTGATTTACTCTGACCTGTAATAATTTGTCGCAGATCAACAAACACGCATTTTCGGGAGGAAAAGACACCGTGGAAGAGCACAGAAAGTATGGTGGCAACACAGAGGTAGATGTCTCTTTCTTGTATCTGACCTTCTTCCTGGAGGATGATGAAAAGCTGGAGAAGATAAAAGAGGTGAGGAAGTAGAATCTGAACTGTTTGTCAGTCCCTCCTTCCCTCATCCTCTTATTTCCCCTCTGCCTGTACTCATTCAATCTCTTCTTTTGCAGGACTACACAAGTGGGGCTCTATTAACAGGAGAGCTGAAGAAGATTTTGATTGAGACTCTGCAGCCAATGATTGCCCAGCATCAAGAGAGGCGAAAACAAGTCACAGATGAGATGGTGCAGCAGTTCATGACACCCAGGCCTTTAAATTATAAGTTCTAGCTTGCTTGGGCATGAGCAGTCAGGGTTCACCATGTGGTTAAGCTCAGTATAAGAACAAAAAAAGAATCCCGCTTTATTTCCATTTGAAGTCTTTTTAATGGGAAAGAAGGACAATTTCTCTTACAGTTTACAACCAAACTGGAAGTGCAAAAAAAGAAAGAAAAATCGTAAATAATAAATATAAATCACTGGAGTGATGAAATGCCTCTCTGTGTCAAACTAAGCATGGCATTGCCTGCACCTTCATGCCAATTCCCAGTTGATTATTGACTTCCAGCAGTACCAAATGTACCCATTTATTTTCACAATGTGTTACAGCTCTCTCAGGACTGGAAGACAATAAAAGCAGAGTACTAACACATATCTCTAAAAACCAAACTAATATAATCAGTTAAGATATACATCCACTTTGTCTTTATTTACTTAAAAACAGCCTTCTGAATAATAATTGTAACTGTGTGATTATCAAAAGCAGTTGTGTTGTAACTTGTAATCAGGATCAGCCAGCATGTGAGGTGTATTATAAAAAGTCTGTCTTATAAATACACCTCAGTTTGAACATACATCACATGTAGGATGTCAGTGTCTCAGTCATGAGAACAAAAGCAAATGGTTTGTTGTTATCAGCAAGAGGAACATCAGTCAAGGAAGGTAGAAAATCTTCAGCTTATTCTCACACAAAAAAATTAAACGTCTTAACAACAGCATCTTTTGAAATAATTTTTTATTTGAAAATGTTTTAATTAGAAGTAAAGCCATGATTTTTGCTTTTGTTTACTGAATTACGCTCACTGCCTACTTCATTAGGTAGGCATCTTCGCAATTTCCTATTAACACAAATACCCAATCAGCCAATCGCATGGCAGCAACTCAATTCATTTAGAAATGCATACATGGCCAAGAAGACCTGTTGAAGTTCAAACTAAGCATAACCAAGGTAATTCAAGTGACTTAGTTGTTGGTGCCAAGTGGGCTGATCTATGTATCTCAGCAACTGTTGATCTGTTGGTATTTTCCCCCACAACTATCCAAGGTTTACTGGGAATTATATCCTGTGTGCCAATGCCTTGTTGATGGAAGAGGTCAAAGGAGAATGGTCAGGCTGCTATGGGTTGATAGGAAGGCAACAGTAATTCAAATAATAACTAGCTACAATCAAGGGATGCAGAATAATATCTCTGAATGCACCAAGCAGACAGGCTACAGCAGCTACAGCATTTGTGTCAAACCAGCAGGAACAGGAAACGGGAAACTGAGGCTACTATTCACACAGGCTTGTATTGGACAATACAAGGCTGGAAAAACATCTGTTTTGAATCTCAATTTCTGCTGTTTCACTCAAATGGTAGATTGAGAACTTGTGAAAGCATGGATTCACCCTGCCTTTTATCAGTGGATCAGGCTGCTAGTTGTGGTGTAATGATGTGGGGGTTCTTTTAATGGCACATTTTGGGCCCTTTAGTACCAGCTAAGCCACAGCCTGCCTGAGTATTGTTACCGTCCATCCCTGAACCCGTCAGATGTACAGATGCCTGTACCCATCTTCTGATGACTGCTTCCAGCAAGCGAACGTACCATGTCACACATGTCGCAAAGCTTGAATGTGACAAGAAGGTTAGTATTCAAATTGGCTCAGGAGTCGTCAGATCTAAATCGAACAGAGCACTTTTGGGATGTAATGGATTGAGACAGTCGTATCATAGATGTTAAGTGTACCTGATAAAGTGGCTAGTGAGTATACATAATGTACAGTGCTGTGTTTTAAATGTTTCTGTGGTAACGCAGACAAAGTCATTTTCCCCACAATGTCTTAAAACACAAGAGCATTAGCATTTAGTATTACTTACAGAACCACAGATTCATGTAACACGTTTACATACAATAGTAGGAAATGCACGGGAAATTGTTTAAGACTATATGAACACAGGTTACCATAGATAATATAGAAAATAGTGCATTGTATGCCAATCAATCTAATTCAGATTGATTGGTATTTTAAGATAAAATGATGAGTGACGGCCTCTTTTTAAATGTGCAGTGCTTAATGTTAAACGTGGGAATGTGCAAATTAAACTGTAACGGTAATAAAGATAACTAATTTTCATAAAGATGGGCTTAAAAGTAGTAAGGAGAAATCATACTGCCATCTACTGCCTGTCTTGAAAGCAAGAGAATATAAAATGTAGTTCTGTTGCTGTCTGCATTTATGTGGAGCTTTATGTATTACTGAAAGAATGCACAAAGCAAAGATGGTATGGTGTATGTATAGATATAATCTTTGTACAAGTGCTCCTGGAAACAAATAGACTCATCTGCCATCTGCATTCTTATCCTGCTGCAGAAACCATACTCATAAGAGAAAACATACTTATGCATGGCAGACCAAAGAGTAAATCAGTGCACCATACCTCCCTGCAGCTCCTCTATAGTCACATGGGTTTTGCTTCTTCATTTTTTTTTCTTGCCCTTGCTGATGGTCTCTCCTCTTCCACAACTCCCCATAAACAGGTGTTAGCCTACTTGCCTACTTACACCAGAATGTCAAATACATGGTCAGCAGTGGTGCTGTCTTACTGTTGGCATGTTCTGCTTCACAATGAGAGCTGCCAGCAGAACGTGCAGTTATATTTAGGGATGGGTATTGATAAGATTTTCACGATTCCGATTCCATTTTCGATTCCTTTTAACGATTCGATTCTTTATCGATTTTTTTTTTTTTTTTAAAGGAGAACACTAAGGTCGATTAGCTTAGAACTTTGTTTTATATCTTCTCTTTGAAAAAGATAGAAATTTAGGAGTAACATGGCCTTACAAACCCAGCAGTGAAATCTTAAGAGATCCACAGCCTATGGCTCTTCAATGGGGTGTCACGGGGTCCCCGGGGGAAAAAAATTGTAAATGTAAAATAAATATTCTTCTGTAGCAAAAACAAAGTATAACATAAATTATTCTGTAGCAACTACACAAGAATATCCAGTAATGTCCCTGCCTACAATTAAACACATTCACTTACCGAAAATCGGGGACATCTGCTGTGGTAAATAGGTGCAAGCCTTTTACCACAAACTCACTGCTCGGTGACATTCGTCTATCCTGGCCTGAAAGGAGACGCTACCAGTAGACTGCAGCGAGAACTGCCAGCATCTGAGCCAGCCAGACTCTGTCTGTCTCTCTCATCATGGTCACCTAAATGCACAGTAATGGCAGGTTTTGTAATAAGGCAGATCGCGCTAACATAATATGCACTGTTAGTTGATTATTTACCTGCCACATTAACGGGAGAGGACGTGCAAACGTTACCGCTGCTGCTGGGTTGAGATTCACGAGTCCGGAGCGGAATTAAAAACACGACATTCATTTAAGGTCATCGCGTGTTTTGTGAGCAAATGATTTTGCATATTCGTAGTGTTTCCTCCCTTAAATGAAATATCTACTTTGCAAGTATTGCAAGTTGCCCTGTTGTCTTCCGTTCTCGTAAAGTATAACCAAACTTTTGAGCGTTTGAGCCGCTTAGGTGCCGTGTTTCCTGCCAGGTAAATGACGCTCCGCAACGCGGTGACGTCATTCGGGGCGACTGGAATGGAGGGAGGGAATCGTTTGCAAAAATGTCAAACAATTCCAAGGAATTGAAACAGTGGGAACTGGTTCTCAACAGTTATAGTTATATTACTCATGTCAAGTCAAAGTCAAGTCCCTGTTGCTTATGCAACATTCTGAAAACAACACGGAAATACGTGAAGCATTTTCCAGACATGCACATTGGGCATAAAACACCTGCTTCCAAAAGTCACAAGGCCACACAACGTGACTAAGCAAAAATAAATAAAATCACACTGAAAAATACAATTATGATAAAGCCAAAAATGTTATAAACATAACGTTTAAGCTATAAACCATTACTGGATGATTCATTGTTACGTCAGTCTATATATTCAAACCACATTATAACTACACAAATTGCCACACTGGAAATTCACAAGGCTGACGAGGACCACAGTTGATGTGACGGTAGAGGAAAGATAGCTTCAGACTTTTGGTGTAGGTGATGTGCCCCCTGCAGCAGCCAATGGGCGTGAGGGGCGGACAGTAGCAACTAGAGGAGGGCTCTGGGGGAGTTGTCCGCTTCTAAATAATCCGATTGGGCCGTCTTAAAAAGGGCAAACGCTTCTTTTCTACTTTGAAAACCCGCCTTCTGCCGCGGTACAGAAATAGAAAGGTTTGTCTGAAAGAGCACCTCTATAGAGGGAGAGGAAGGGACACCAGTGAGAAGAAAACTGCTTTATTCCAGTTTCGCGTCCGAGCGATTAGCCAGAGACGTTTATCTTCCGTTTGCTGAGCATCAGCAACGTAAAGGAGGCTATTACCTAGCTAACCAGCCTGGCTGAACACCAAGCCGGGGGGGTCGTAAATAGCCAAGTTTACACAGATACCGAGAAAGCATTTCCCACTTACGCCTCTTTAATTACGTTTATCAGCCCTTACGTTAGCCTGACACCTTCCAGTCGTTGCATTTTTTTGAGGGAATGGCACTGGACTTCGCTGCTGGATGTGTAGGAGGTGAGTAGCAGCTAGCCACGTTAACAGGTTGACGCTAGCATTAGCATTAGCCACCTTTCTGTTTTTTTCCATCGTCAAAAGCTCAAGCTGTTGTTGCGGTGTAATTTGTGCCGTGCCGTGATTTCTCGATTTACACCCAGCTAGTTTATGTGATAACATTGTAAACCCACATGAATGACAGGTTGAATACTAAAACACTGGAGCTGGGTGCTTTTAACCCCCCCAGCTCAACGTTATGTTGCAGTGCTAACGTGAAGTTATTCCCAAATCTGCAGCACCCACGTAGAGATTGCTGTTTATAGTCGACATTCATCATATATCTACGTATCAATTAAACTTGCACACGTCCAGGAAACCCCAGAAATGTGAAATGATCGTGATCTCAGCTTTTCTTTAGTGATTAGCGGGCAATTTCCCCCAAATATCTGCATTCTTTTCATCATTCCACTAACCCATTCCAAAGTAGGGAGTTATCATGAGGAGAGGCGGCGGTCCGCAGAAAGTTAAGCTCATGCATTCATCTTTGCCTCACACAAAAGCCCTGTGGGAATTTTGCAAGCTGTTTTGTCAGTGTTCAAGGACAGGACTTCCCAAAGTCTGTTGGATCCCAGGTAGAGTTACTGCACTGTAACTTAGTCTTAGATAACACCTTCATTGAGAGAGTCAGTAGTGCGGTGTAGAATGACTATACTACAGTACTATTAGTACTACTATCTCCCTTGAACGGCTTAACATGTAGCTGATTACAAAATACAAAGGAATGGTACCAGATTTGGACTAACATTAAACTATTTATATAGAATAGTCTGAGAAATTATTTTTTAAGGGAATAAAAAGTTCAGATATTGCTTTACCAGTGCATTTTAGTTATACATGCAGTATGTAAGTTACTGCAAGAGTAAAATAACGAAGTTGTTTTCTTAACCTTCCCCTAATGGTTTTACATCAGTTTCCCAACCTAGTTGACAACCTTGCATGAACACATGGCAGATTTAAATCACCCCAAGTGTTTTAAGCTGTATGATTTGTTTACAAAGAGGCTTTTTATTTGCATAACATATTTATCTTTAGAAATTCAGTGGTGTTATTTCTGGTGCATTATCCTCATGTTGGTGTGCAGTCTTTGAAAACATCTGATATGAAGACAGTGTTGTATAATGATTTTCTGGCATATTGACACAAGTCAAGGACAGGCCAGTGTTGAGCTTTCGTCAGTGTTAAGCTTTCGTCACTTCGTGCAGTGCAGTGACCAGCTGATGACGGCTCCATCTCATGATGGACAGGTGTCTGTTGCAACTACTGGACCAAAAGCCATCTTCTTTTTCCAAACTCAAGCCATCAGTGCATTTGTACCTTTATAACTCAATTATTATATTGTGGTTCTTTTCTTAAGAGAAGAAGTCCATGGGATATATGATGACCTTGTGTGCACTGAGATTACTTCTGTATGACATGTTTTCCACCCACTGTCTCTGCTCTAACACCACAACTTTTTGGATGCTGTGGTCTGGTGATTATCTCTTGAGTTTTTAATAAGAATAGTTCAGTGAAACAGTCAGTTGTTCATTCCTGTCTTTTTTGTTTTTGTTTTTTAGGTGCTGCTGGTGTTTTGGTTGGGCATCCGTTTGATACTGTAAAGGTGGGTGTCTGCTGCATCCTCTTTGGTGTTTGCTCATTAGTCACAAAAAATAAAACATGCAGTACTTTGCTGACAGCCTTCATTTAAATCCAGATAAGCTGAGAGTACACGATGAGCCCAAGAGAGGAAGGGGATGACTGAGCAAGAAGAATAAATCTTCTGATTAGTTAGCGTTCAGAACAGGACAGTACATTCACTTCTTTACAGATTTCAATGAAACCGTCATTTATCAAAGGATTTGTAGGGATGGTTAATTAGCTGAATAACTTGTAGTCACATAGCCTATATAATCATCACTATGTACCTGCAGAGTCCCACACGATTTTATATGCATTAAAGTTAGTTGTAATGTTAAGGTTGAAATCAAATTCATTTTTATCACAACTTTTACATGATCTGTGGTTGACGCATAGGATTTATGTGAATGAACCTAAAAACAGTTTTCTTTACTTGATGCCATTCGCATATAAATGTTGCATAGACTGGATTAAGCAGTGGCAAAGTGAGGACGTTTTGACGTGAGACTTGTGTGAATGTGGAGCATCCGCTTTAGAGGCAAGCAGTGAGAGAATGGTTTGGTTATAGTTCTTTTACACCCTTGCTTTCAATGTCATTTCTCCCTGAGCCGGTGTCTGCTTGGGGCTCGGAGGCTGTCTTTAACAGCAACAGTGTCACTGTGTTGTAGATGAGAGAGAGAAATAAACAACCTCTCCACGGAAATGTGACCTAGTAAGTATGGTCCAGGTCTTTCTTTCTCTCACCCACTGTTATGTCTTTGAGATATTAAAATAAAAAGCACCGAAGACATTTTGTTCTTTTTACAGCTTCATACTCGGTTAATGTTTTTCTTATTCTCCCACATGTTGCACCCCCCCTTTATCATCCTTTGTTTTTCTTCCTGTTGACTGCTTGTTTCCCTGAAAACCTGTATTACACAGATCTTGGTTTGTAGTTACTGTGGTCCTCTTTGGCCTTTTTCCAGTTTTTACTCCAATGAGTTCTGTCACCCACAGGTGCGGCTTCAGGTTCAAAATGTGAATAAACCTATGTACCGTGGGACGTTCCACTGCTTCCAATCAATCATACGCCAGGAGTCGGTGAGTTTAAATTTGTTAGCATAGTGCTTGCTTTAAATTAAATAGGTTACATTTAAATATATCCTTGGTGTTAAGCTGGAGTTGTTTATTATCTGGAGAATGTCCTGTGCACTGATTAAAGTGTTTAGTTGCTGTCCCATCTCTCAGTAAAGACATTAGGCAACGTGGGCGAGGTGGGGGGTCTGTTAGCTGGGGTCAATGAGGAGCTTATTCCTGGAGGAGCTAAATAAAGCTTTGGACATCATGCTATTTTTGCTAAGAGGGGGCATGGCCCCTCAGACCTCATGTCTGTTTCTCATGGATGTCCTTTATTCCCCCCCACAGTAATATTCAAACGTAAGGTGGTTTCTCAGCTGTTTATGTACTTGTAAAATAAATGATGAGGATGTATTTGAGAAGTAGCTTTATTGGCAAAAGGAGATTATTAGACGATACGCAACCCATAATTATTTGCTTTAGCCATATTAGTAATCCATTGCTGATAACATCTGGAAAAAAGTGCACTGCTTCCTATAGCCTCCTTACTTTCTTGTTTTTATAGTGTTGATCTGACTCAGTAACATCTGTGTTTGCAGATGCTGGGTCTGTACAAAGGTATTGGCTCTCCAATGATGGGTTTGACCTTCATCAATGCTATAGTTTTTGGTGTCCAGGGAAACACAATGCGCATGCTTGGCCGTGATACACCTCTCAACCAGTTCTTGGCTGGAGCCTCTGCTGGAGCCATCCAGTGTGTCATTTGCTGTCCAATGGAGCTGGCCAAGACACGTATGCAAATGCAAGGAACTGGAGAGAAGAAGTCTAAGAGGAAAATGTACAAGAACTCCTTGGACTGTCTGGTGAGAATCTACAATAAGGAGGGGATCAGAGGGATCAATCGTGGTATGGTTACCACCCTGGTGCGCGAGACGCCGGGTTTTGGCGTGTACTTCCTTGCGTATGATGTGCTGACACGCTCCCTGGGTTGTGAGCCAGAAGACCCCTACATGATCCCCAAGCTGCTGTTTGCTGGTGGCATGTCAGGCATAGCTTCCTGGCTGTCCACCTATCCCGTGGATGTGATCAAGTCACGTCTGCAAGCGGATGGGGTCGGCGGCGTTTACCAGTATAATGGTATCATGGACTGTGTCAGGCAGAGCATACAAAAGGAGGGGTGGAGAGTGTTCACTCGTGGACTTACGTCCACTTTGCTCCGTGCATTCCCAGTGAATGCCACCACATTTGCCACTGTGACTTTGTTCTTAATGTACATGCGCGAGGGTGGAGAGTGTAGCATTCCAGACTCTGAGCCGCCGTCTGTCCAACTGCAGCCTCTGCAAACGCAGACACAGCCGACCAGCATGTAAGCTGGCGTGCAACAGTGAGTGTTGTTAATTTTTAAGCAAACCTATCTGTAGACAGTTTGTACACAGGTCAAGGATCTGTTAATTAGTGTCCACAATCACAGAGGAGAGCTATGTTTTGGGTAAGCATCTGTCCATAAAGCTTAAACCAAGTGGTCTCACATAGTATTTAAATAATATATATTTTAAGAGAAAATCTGCAATTGTAAATATGTTCTCTTTGCTTTTGTACATATTTTGCTTTTTTAAGCAAATTGAAATAAACTTGACAGTTACAAGAGTTACTGTAACATACAGTGACTGTTACAGATGTCCCGAAAATGTTGAACACGTTGATCCTAATGATGCCGTTTTCATCCTATAATATTACACAAGCCTAAACACACAGCACGGCGTTTGGTATATTTGTGAATCGGTGCTGTTTATACTGTTACTTTCTACCATTAGTTAAATGAAGATGATTTTTAGGGTAATTTTTAATAGTCAAAAATTATCCTGTTTAGCATCACGTGAACACTGTTTTGTAGCATCTTGTGTAAACTGTTACAAGCAAATTTTCATGTTCATTAATGCTTCATGTAGCTTGAACTGGATTAGGCAGAAATTTTAAAAGGTAAATAAAATAAAAAGTCACAACGCACTTTTTTTTTTTTTTTAACCTGAAGATCTCCCCTCTCTGCCCAAAGTCACTAGACAAACATTGGCTTGCACACATGCCTTGAAATGTGCACATAAGACGAGCTGTGATTTCGGGCTCTAGCTACTACGACTACTGAGCCACTGATAATCGCTAACAGAGGGTTAAACTGTCGCTTGTACTGAATGACCATTGCTGTATTGTTCAGCCAAGAAAAATAAAACTAGGTTTAAAGGCCAGTCGCTTTTCTTTCCAGGAAAGAGGGTAAAATTTTAGAAGCGATTGTCTACATTGCTGCTGCGGATCAGACTTGTGACTTCTTAACATCCCCATATACCCAGAAGTAGCCACCGCAATCATGTGTTGGAAGAGTAAAGGGAGGATCAGAACAAAATTCATCAGTCCTCCGCTGGAAACTGGGGGGGGAAAGGTGTCTTGATTGTCTTGACGTTTTTCATTTCAGTCAGACTTTTCACCATCATAATCTCAGCACTGAAAAGATGCAATTAGCTAAAGTCTCTGATGCTAGATTTTGTTTTGTTTTTTTGGCAGAAAATTCAAATTTTTGAACAATGGAGTGTTGAACCTTCTGGTGAAATTTAAAAAAAAAAAATACTGATTTGGCTGTATGATACACTTGGCTTAAAAAAACAAACTTTAACCCTTTAAAGCCCTATGATGCCAAAAAAATTCTGCCTACACCAGCTTTACCTCCCTCGTAGCTGAGTTAATTCTGGCTGCTGTATAAAGTTTCAAGTTTGCAGTTACCACAAACTTTTTATACCACTTCTTAGACTGTATATCTGTACAGAGAGAAAGTTTGTAATGAAAAATATTGGAGGCTCTGATGGTGGTCTGTTGCAGTACGACATAATTTTTGATGGTCAGAAAAAATAACAGTGTTTGAGGCGGTCATTGTAAAACCAAATCAGATGCAATGTAATCATGTTGTGGACACTGTAGTGTGTCCAAAGAAAGCACCTTACGGTATGACATTAAGCATGTGTATGGTTAAAAATACATTTTGGCAATCACAATTCCTCCCAATGGATTTTACAATTTTACAAAGGGAAGATTCTCTTGCAGTTTGCCAAGACCAGTCAAGTACACTAATTTCTGCCACCTAGAGGCAGAGAAGGTAATGGCTCTTGTATTTTTAACCTTTGTATATTAACTTAAAAAAAGTCTGTTTTTTCTGCATAGTTAACAATTGACATTCTTCAGCATTAAAATGAGCATTATACCCAGCCAGCCTGCAGCAAGTGCATTCACGAACACCTCTATATTAGGGGCAGGGATAGCTCAGTAGGTAAAGTGGTCGCCCCATGATCGGAAGGTCGGCGGTTCGAATCCACTTAACGGCTACCCTGAGGTACCCCTGAGCAAGGTACCGTCCCTACACACTGCTCCCCGGGCGCCTGCTTAGTGGGCTGCCCACTGCTTCACTGAGTGAATGGGTCAAATGCAGAGAAAAACAAGTAATTTCCCCATGGGGATCAATAAAGTATCCATTATTATTATTATTATATTAAATATTCACAAGAAAGGTGTCCTAAATACAGAAGCCATTACTTTCCCTTAATGTAAATGATCTACATCTTCACAGCTCACTGACCTCCAGGTGTAGCTTAGCCCGCAGTGCCGGCTTAGATGTGGAGGTCTTGAAAACTGCTTTGGATTTGTCCAAAGAGAATGTATATATTGAATGTGGCAGTTTTCTTTGTCTTTTTCTTGTTTTGTTTTGTGAGAACTCTAGACTTCAGATTTTACTTTAATGCATTCATGTGTTGTTACCGCTTTTTGCCTGTGGGTTTATCTTTATTGGCAAGTAATTCCTGATATCTCTGTAAAAGAAAATGCTGCTGTAAATATCTGATGTTGCTATTGTTTGTACTGTTAACAACTTGTACAATACCTTTCACCAAAGTAGAACATGTCATTTAAAACCCCAAAGGAGAACAGTGAAATAAAACACTTTACTTTTTTCTTTTTCTTTTTTTTTTTTTTGGCTGGGCATTTTTAAGTTTGAACATTTGGAAACCCTACAAATTATTAGGCTTCTAGCAAACCCCCCAAAATAAAGTTTTAAGTGAATGAAAGAATGAGCTGTCTCAATTCAGTTAAAAAAAAAAAAAAAGTGATGTATTAAACATCACATTTTTTTGCTTTCGTGGTCTGTTAGAAAGAAACGGGCTGACCTCTAGAGGAAGTAAGCTGATATCAAAGAAGCTCAATGTGGGTATTGGAAAAGATTTCCTTCTCAAAATGTGGCACAAAACTACTTTAATAAACACATAAAATATAGTTTATTAAAGAAAACAAACATCCATTATTATGTTATTCAAGTTTCAATTATTGAATTCTTACCAATGCTGCTTAATACTATCTTACAGGTCAACTGTACACTTTGAAGAAACCCAATGTGTTCTTTAACATAAATATAAAGTTGAGTGTTGTGCTCATTCAACTTGATGTGCAAAAAGGATGAACCTAGATCCTGAAGCTCTTCTCTCATTGAGAGATCATATTAAATGCAGTCAACGTATTATTCTAACTGCTGTCTTCCTGAGACAAAGACAGAAAGAAGCAGAAGAATGTATGAAGTGAAAAAAATACACATAAGAATAAATGAAAAAAAAAAAAGATGTATTTCAGTTTATAGAGTCCCAGCAGTGTTTTTTCCAGCAGCATGCTAGCTGTTCTTTCCTGATTTTGACATATTCATGAGGAAGGAGTCACAGGAGTAGCGCAGGAACCGATAGATCTCCTCTGCTTTGGGTCGACTCATACACCCTCCCTTCTGTATGGCTTCTATCGGGCTGCAGGGAGGAAGCAGGTAAAGAAGAGATGACGTACTGAAGAAGAAGAAAGTATTCATAATTCGATACAACACAACGTCCATCACCTGTTTATTAGCTGGGCGATCGATGTGAAGTTGTGGCTCATGTTGAGAGCTTGAACATAGTTAACTGAAGGCAAGCTCAAGTACAGCTGCAGTGCTTGCTGCCTATGCTGCCCTTTGACTTCCACTGGTATGCCGATGCCGTGACCCTTGCGGTGCTCCAGACGTGCCACATCTGCCAGCAGCCCGGCACTCTCTTCAGCACCGTCGCTCCAGAGCGGGCGGACCCCTAATCGCACTAGCGCCGCCAAAGTGCTGTCAAAGTAGCGAGTTCGCTGAAAGGGACGAGATGCCTCACCTGGGACAGTGACAGTTAACATAAAGATCAGAAAGACATTGTCTCATGCAGCAATCATTCAGTCTAATCCTCTGTTAATTCAGTGAATTTGTGGAAAACGCTGCTAAATTCTGTCCATTTAAACCAAATGCACTCCCAATTTGGCAACCTATTTGATGTGTGCCATGCAGATGCTGTTTCAACCCTCCAGCATGCCTACATCCACTCATAGGCTCCAGTGAATATTCTTATTTACAATTACAAAGAAAATGAGCCATACTTTGAAAACGTACCGGTCTTGGTTCGGTCTTTTTCCACAATGATGCACACGCGCTCAAACAACCCCTGCAAGCTGTTCACTCTTTCCGCCAGTCGCTTCCGGTTCTGTGCTGCAGCCAGATCTGATTGGCTCTGCCTTTCCACCGCCATGCGGTTGCTGACAATGAAGTAGCTGCTGTCCAAAGAGCAGACGTGGACGGTGGCTGCGTGTCGCTGACGCAGGCTGGTCAGCAACTCCACCCCGCTACTGATGCAGCGACTGTCCACCAGGATGCAAACAGACCCAGATGGAGCGGAGGTTTCACTCACTATCAAATTCTCAGCTGTGATCTTTTGAGGAGCCAATGGAGTGGCTGGGACTGCCTGTGGAAATGAAAGGAAAAACACCTTATACTTGATTTAAACCTGTGGTGATAACAGGTTAAATAACTCAATATAATATGCTCCTTGGTCCCAGAAAAAAAACCAGTTACACAATTTTTTTTTTTTTTATGTTTATCTTCTGTCTCTCATAGTAGACATGGAGTCTTGTTTGATAACAGAAAATATGATGTAATGTAGTGATATTGTTTCTATTTTTGTGTGGATTTTTGGTATTAATATTACCAGAAACAGTTAGGAATGTGTACGTCTCTTCTTGTCTGCTCATACCTGCGATTGCTTCTTTGAGGAAACTTGCAGGTGTGACTCCACAAAGTCTAGCTCGTCAGAGAGGAGATGCTGATTTTCTATCCTCTGGCGACACCTTCAGGAGAGAGAAAGAAAGACAATCTCAGAATTGTTACTAAGTACACTCTCATCCTTCCATTCTCTTCTGCTTATACAAATTCACATCCATGAGGAGGATGGCACTCACTCTTTATTACTTTATTATAACTTCACCTCTCATTTTGCTGTTCTTCACTCACAGAGCTCCTTTGTGCTTTGCTCAACAGTGAGACCTTAGAAGATAACGACACAGCTTTCTTTCCTTCTTTCCCACAAGGCTCTGGTGGTACCATCTTTGGCAATGAAGGCAACACACCATCTCCTGCTTTGAGAGCCCTCTCTTTACTTGCTTCATCTATCTCCTCCTCACTGGAATCATTCATTTGTATGACCCGGGTGCGTTTAGTTTTCATCTCGGCTCTCTGTTCTGGTGGAGGCTGAGCTCTGGTTTTTGTGCTGCCTCTTGCTCTGGCGTTGTGCAGGAAAACGCGGCGCCTGGTGGGATACTGCTTTCTCCCGTTCACAAACGAGTCCTCGGGCAGAAGGTCAACATTTTCAGCATCTTCCTCACTGGTGCCCACCAACTCCACATCACTGCCCACTACAAAGCTGTCCTCTTCATACGTCTCATCCATCTCAGGCACCTGTTTCCACACATTAAGAATGTGGCATCCTTAATTAGACTACCAATCATCAAATCCACTTAGTATTTTGTTGCTTTGTGTATCTTTTAAAATGTATTTATTTGTTAGTATACCTGGGAAAAGATGTCCATGTTGTGGTGTCTTCTGTTGGAAATTTTGAATTTGCCCTGGACTGCAGGGCTTCTCACTGACTTCAGGTACACTCCATGCATCTCTGAGTCTGACAAAGAGGAGAACAGACAGAGAGCCAAAATGCATGACTCACTCAGCCTCCTATCACACTGAGAAGCTCAGAAGGAGAGAATAAAAGAAAAATGTGTTGTACCATTCAGGCCCTGAGAGAATTGTGTATTGTCGACCACAAAACCGTTGAGAGACTGATTCTGTTCTTCTCCATCCTCCTCATCAGACGAGACCTCTACACCTTCCTCGACCTCTGACAGCTGTGCTTCTTCATCCAAAAACTGACGCCCTTTTCGGCATTTGCCGCGCTGACAGAGGAAGGATGGAAAATGTCAGGGATGACAGATGCTGAAGGTGCCAGTCGCAGATTTGTAATGACTTGACTTTTTTATGAAAGGAAAAATGGATCATGATGTCATGTAACGATCTTTAAAAAGAGACAGCGGTATGTTTTTGTCATATAATTGAGCTTTTTAAAAATTTTGGATGTAGTGTAACCATTAAAATGAAAACACTGAACACTAATAAACTAATTAAAAATGTGAATTTTGAGCTTCCTTTAATTTCGCAGAGGTTTATTGTTAGTTTCAGCTCACTCATCACTCTCAGCTCTAAGACCCTCTAAGCTTTAAAACCTCAGCACCAAACTACAGACAGGCACATGCAGAGGTAAGAATGGCAGAACACCTAAAGACCCACATATCTACCTAAGGAGCTGGTAGTGAACCGTAGAAATGATGATGAGTGTACACTACTGTGCTCATTTCATTATATTTGCTACGGAAATGGGAAACAGTTGCAGCAAACACACGGAAATGCAGTATATAAGGCTAAAACAGAGTTTGTACAATTCTAATGAGGTTGATTGTCCATATTTGGTGTGACCACCTTTTTCTTCAACACAGCCTAAACTCTGTTGGCAAGTTTTTTGATAATTTCTTTAAGTAGTCTTCAGGAATAGCTCTCCAGGCTTCTTGAACGACATTCAAACTCTTCTTTAGGTGTTGGCTGTCGTCTGCTCTGTTAAGATGATCCCACACTGCTTCAATAATTTTGAAGTTCAGGCTCTGGGAGGGCTGCAGATGGCTGCAGACCACCACTGCTGTACCTGTCTTCTGTTCTCCTAAGTACATATAAATGATTTGATCCAAAATTTTAAATTTGGATCCAATACTTCAAAAGGCCCATTGCCACTAATTTTCAGTCCAATTCCTGTGTAATTTGGCCACTTTCCTCCAATTTTTTAAGGAAACACTGCACACCATGCCAAGATATGCTAAGTTCCCAGCTAAAAGCTCCTTAGGAATCAACTGGTTGGTGCAGAAATACTATTTCATAACTGTCAACTAAAGAATTAAGGAACACATTATCTGTTTTGTCATAGGCTGCTAGTAACAAAAAGCCTAAAGACAAAAAAAATCCTCTGAAAATGGTCAGGTAAAAGCTGTAGACTGAAAATTAGTGAAAAATAGCCTTTTAAGACCATCGCAAAGTCTGGAGAACTGTTGCTCAAGACCATCCGTCCATCCATGAATGGTTTTCTGGGGAAAAAGGCAGGGTACAGTTCACCACTGTCCAGAGCTGAGATGGATGGATGGATGAAGACTTTTCCATAACACTGCAGTCATTTCAAAATGGCATTCCCCACTCACATTAGAAACCTAAATACAAGCCATGTTTATATTGTGTTTACAGTTACATGAAAACAGGGATCTCAGATCACAGCATCCGGCTGAGCCATCTGTTGCTGTACAAACCTTGGCTTTCCTTTCAGCTCTCTGCACTGTGGCTCTGCACACGGAAACAGATTCATTCTGGAAATCATCATCAGAAACAGATTCGCCTCCCGTTTCATCAGACTGGAACACAGAGAACAAATTGGTGAAATACTGAAAACTGTTAGTAGTTTGTGACATGTTATTAGATAATGAGCACTTGTAGAAACATCTTAAGTGATATATGGAGCACGAGTAATTAAATCACATCATCTGTGTTGAACAGATTGAACCATGTGCTACGCATTACTGTTAGTCATGAAGAGCTTACAGTATTGAGTGGAGCAGCATGTTTTCTTTTCACTACCACCGGGGAGTCCACATCACTGTTGATCTTAGACTAGGAAAGACAAGACATGCTACATGTTAGATACAGCATAGAGCAATCTCCCCCTGATTACAAGCTGAATATCTTAAGCCTGGAAATGAATGACAGAAGCAAACTGTCTGAATCAGATACCTCCTCATATCTCTTTTTTTGTCATATATGCCTTGTTTATTGCAAAGTGAGCAGCAACTGTTTGTTTACTACTGGTTAAAACTCTGTAAAGGGGGCTTAAAATGCTTCTCCTTATCTTTTGTATTAGTTATACTTCAATAATATTGGATGTTCATATTAAACAAGGCCAAAGTGTCAAACAATCTGAGGCCACTGAACCTCCATCGACATGCTGTTCAGATTTTGTTTGTGATCTGCAGCCAATCAGAAAAAAGCTGTCCTAAAGGGGCGAAGGGAGCAAAAACTGTTTGTGACATACAGTTGGTGAACTTAGATGTTTCACCCACTGTCCAAGCACAAGATTAAATAAGGATTGTTCATGAATCGCGCAGTGCTCTAGGTCAGTATATGAACTTTGTAGCTGGAGCATAAAAGCTCCCCATTTATACAAAAATGTAGCTAGACTAAAAACAAAATTGCTCCACTGTTGTGTATGTAAATGTTTTCCTGTTTAAAACAATACCTCTGCTCCTGAAATGTATGGCATTTTAAAAATTAAAAGATCATCAGATTCCCAAAATATTCAGCACTTTCTCACCACTTCGGGGGATGATAAGGGGTTGACTTTGTTCGGATGTCTTCTTTTATGAAGCACAACTTCATCCTCGCTGTCACTGTTGCCCTCCACTAAGTAAGAAGCTGAGAGAAACAAGCAGGTAGACACAAATACGATTGGGAACCAACTTAAAATAAAAATGCTGTTTCTTTCTTTGAGATTAAACAAACCTGCATGAGGAGAAGAGCCAGAAACATGGTACGAGCCGTTTTCCTCATTAGGCCCTCTCTCTGCTACAGTGATGCCAAATTGTGCTCGTCTGCGTTTCAAGCTGGAGGGCAGACCGGGCATTAGGGTTCGCTTTGCTCCCGGGGACATGATCGGAGACGGGAGTGCACCACTTTTAGACATCCTACATTCTGACAGCGTTTGTGGTGTGGAATGCTTGGATTCGCTGCAGACTGGAGGTATTCTCTGTTTAGCAAAGCTGTTACAGGGAGTAGAAGAGTTAGAGACAGCTGCCGAAAGTGTGGTGGAGTCAATCTGCTTTTTAGGCTGTGAAGACCCAGGCATACAAGGGGCAGGCATGCCCACTGCTTCATCTTCTTCCTCTGAGTCTTCCAGTGAATAGCCAAGCTCAAAATTGACTGAAAAGAAGTCATGCATGCTGTTAAATGACTCAGGAGATTTAAAATGGGGTGTGACTGCACTGCCCATAACTGAATTATCTGCTACAGTTTTAGTTTGTGCTGGTGTGTGCATATTAAGTTCTGTCACTGTAGTGTTATGGTTGTTTGTGTTCTGGATTATCAGCTTGGCATTTACATTATGAGTCAAACCTTCGCTGAATGCCACTCCTTTTGATTCCACTGTCCTCAATCTGTGGGTACCATCCGCTGACTGTGTAGTGTTACATGGGTTAATTGGGGTATGTACGTGCACTGTTTCAGACTTCTTCTCCGTCGGGGATGTCGCGGGTGTGATGCCATCCAAAGGAGTGGGGATATCAGGAATGGTCATCTGCAGGAAGGCTTCATCATCCTCGAACAGATCGATGCTCTCATCCATCTCCGAGCTGCACTCTGAGGCTTTATCGTCTTTCAAAACACCATCTGTCAAGTGTGGTATTTCTTCATCCCTCACATCATCCCAGCTCTGTTTTTCCTCACTTACATCATCAGCTTCTACATGAACCTGATCCTCCCTGAAGCCATTGCACTTTTCATCATCATCTGACTCCTTGCTGTCATCCCTGATCTCATTAATATCGTTTACGTCCTCCCCAAAAACCTCATCCCAAGTTGGGCTGTTGGCTGCTACACTGACAGGGTGCTTCTCCTGATTGGGAAAGTCAGGAGAGATTTTACCACAGTCTTTACCATTTGGAAGCTCATCTGGAGGCTTCTCAACTTCTCTCATTATCATCTTATCATCATCATCGTCATCGTCCACATCCAAGGTAAAGCTGACAAGGAAGGGCTGAGGAGGCTGTTGAGGAGAAGGACAAAGTGATGGAGGGGGCTCTAAGTCATCCACGAGTGATGGTGGAGATCGGGACAGGAGTTCTGCCACACTGGTGAGGATGACCTTCAGACTCTCATCTCTCCCTGGGAGGAGCTTATCACAGCAGGGCAGTGGGGCTGCATCCCATTTAGGAAGGTAGAACATTGCCTGAAGCTGAACATCTTCATCTTCATCACTTTTAGCAGGAAGCTGTGACAGATTGTCTAAATTCACAGGTTCTCCATCTGCTTTGATAAGGTCCTCAGTGACAGTTTCACATTTATCAATATCAGCCTCGAGTTTTAAGCGGTCTGTGCTGTCATCATAAGGTATCTCATTATTATCTTCAGCAGGAGGCCTTTGTTTCATCACGGCCAATGTGGTTAATAACCCAGCTGTTCGTGTATCGCTCCCCTCAAATTCCTCATCGATATATTCCAGTTCAGACCAAGAGGAATGGGATGATTTAGGTTTGTCGTTGGCGGTTTTGGTGCAGGTCTTTGTGCCCTTCTGCTTTTTCTGTCTGCTTTTCACAGTGTCCTCTTTGTGGAGGTAAGGAAGAAGTTCCCGTTCATAACAACATTCCCCCTGAACACAAACACACACAAATAAAAAGTTGAATAAGAAGCAATCTCGCTCCATGAAAACTAAAGACAGAGATCTAATTGGTTTTTTTGGACCTGCTTGCACTTTTACACTGATGCTGCTTCAAAAAGTAAACAGCATTTAATCAGGAAGTGCCCTACCAAGAGATGTACAGGTCTAAAAAGTCCAATGTAACTTTTGAGATAAAAAAACAAAAAAACAAAAATCAGAATAATAATTTTTAAGGACACTACTCAAAATAATTCAAAGAAAATTAAACCCCCCAAATCCCATTTTTCATCTTTTCCTTAAGCACAAGTACACGCACATCATCTAGCACATGTCATCTTGGCAAACTACATGACCTGGAAGTGATTCATCTAAAGTGGTTTCCTGCTTGGGTCAACAGGGTGCCATTGAGCCTGCAATCAGCAGGAGGACGACGTTTAGTGAACCAAAAGAAAAAGAAAGACATCTAACAAAAGTGGAGAGAAAAGTACAATTTCTGTCTAGATAGAAGTCAATAACACTGAAAGCGAGGACAACTTATCCACCTCATTACCACCACAAGCTGATCTCATAAAAGGAAGTCTTGGTTATTTAGCACCAAAACCCCATAGCCTGAACCACATGAAAAAAACAAATGACTCCAGTTTTAATCACTATAAGGCATCATATGGATTGACTCTGAGTTAAGTTCCGAGCGTGTTTGTGCATTTGCTTTCCTGACCCGTGACGTGCAGAATAAATTGCAGTTACACATCGGAGAAAAACAACAAACAAAATGTCCTGGACAAGATAAAAGCTACATCAAAGTTAGAACATTTCATCCTGAGTAAAATATGAACAATTTTAGTAACGGTAATCCACCTATTAATGAAGATATGTAGTTAAATAACAAAACCAAAAAACAACATGATCTCCATAATTGTGCAAGAGGAAAGTCATGGGATAACCCGAGTGACTGGAGTCACAATGAATGTCTGTAGCAAATCTCATGGTAAATCATTTAGTGGGTATCAAGGTATTTGTGCAACGTTGTTTTTTTGTTTTTTTTTTAAGGAAAGAGGAAATTTAGTGTGACAGGAAAACGTCACAAAATCAGCAAAGACATTATTATTCATCCTGTGGAAATGAGTGATTGTGAAACTTGTAACAATCCATGTTACAGGTATTTCACTGGATTTGAATTAAACATTATGTTGCTGGTATGAGAAAAACTGACATTTTTTTAGGGAAAAATAAATCATTTTCACTAATAACCTTCTCATTTTCATTCACTTTTAATTTCTCTTGCTCAAATGTGCAGCTAGTGCTCAGTTGGTTCTAGAGTATTCCTACAAAATTACAAGGAACGTCAACCTTGTTTAATTTATGAGTATTGAACTAAAGCACTCTGATTCTTGATCAGCAGGTTTCTAGTGTAAGACCTGGAGTCAGTATGGCGCCTGTTATACAATAAAGTTAAGTGAATGCGCGTGCGTGCATGTGCGTGTGTGTGACATTTATCCTGGGAAAAACACACATCCTCCACAAATTACACGTCCTTCTTGATAATGCCTTAAAAACACTGTCACTTCACTTTAAAACATCTTTTGCATTTCCGAGTGATTTATTGTCTTTAATGACTCTAAGTCAAACGTCTTCAAAGTTAAGCTGAGGACGTATTTTTCATTGAACATTTGGAATCTCTGGGAAGTGTGGTTGGAGAAAAAGGTGGTGATGTATTCATTTAGGTAAATAGTGTGAATGTGTGCAACATGAACCCTTTTAGTTTTATTCTTTTTGTTGTAAAACACTTTGTTTTTAAGTGTGCTAAACACAAAATGTACTTGACAACTCTGTGGCGACTTGCAATTTTTTTATTATTATTTTTTTCTACACACCTTATACCGCCTCCTTTAATCCTTTAACAAAGCAAACTAACTTGCGGGCAAAGACTGAGCTGCTTGCAGTCGTCACAGTGTAATTATCATTTCAGCACTTCACACCTCTGATTAAGAGGCAAATACTTTTCAGAGGTGAGGCTTTCCCTAGAAATATATATAATAAAAAAACTGGACTTTCTCTTTTAAACTCACAGCAAAGAAATGTGTTTTAATTTACTATAAGTAAACATAAAACTAAAACTATGTGTTACAAAAATAAAAACGACTAATACCAAGTGAAACAATACTATTAACTTACAAAACAAATCCCAAGAAATTGAGTTTTTTTTGTCAATACGGTTAAATTTGTAAACACAAAAAGCACAGGGTGGATTTGATGGTTATCTTTATTAAGACTGTTCATATTATCGTGAGTCAGCCGCTTTCATAAAGTTCTGTAATATCATATGTTTGTATTACAGAACCTCCTCAGAACATCTTAAATCTTGCCATTAATAAAGGCATCCAGATATTTGGATACTGCAGAAGAAACAGAGACCCACTGTCCTATGACCTCGGGCATCAACAAAGTATCTCCACCCAGAGAACTGCTAATTACTGGATATGTTCTCATTGTTAGAACCATCTGGCACCAACATCCATGCCATCCATTTTCAGAGTCACTTAGATCATCTTTGCTTGATTCAAACTTCAGCACGGTTGTTTTGACCATATCTACATCCCTAATTTCTAGTTGCTACCATGTGATTACTGCTCTTTGATGTTGTTGCGGTTTTGTTTTTTTATCTCTGTAAGAGCTTCTGTTTACTACACCTTATCTTCTAGCATCTGGTTTTCGATTAACATACACCTCCCTTGTAGAAAAAAAAGATGGATTTTCTAATAATATTTGATGCCATTTTTGGATATTCTTGCTGAAAAGTAATGGATTGGGCTTCACTCATATAGGATTAACCCCAACCCCTGGCCCTCAATTAATTAATGATCAGATTAAGTCGCCACATCTAGAAATGTTGCAGACAGAAATAACCTTGATGACGAGAACAGAGCGAGATAAAGAGAGCGCTGTGTACGCTAGAAGGGTCAGACGGTTCATATTGTTTCAGACTGCATGATGAGGGAAGCAGCAAAGTGGAAACTCCTCTCAGCTGATTATCTCATTGCACTACAACAACATGAATTTGATGCTCATGAGCATACACAAAGAACTGTCATCTGTATTCATGGGTCTGCGTGACTTTGTTTCCAAACAAGCTACGACTCAGGATAAGAAATCGTCAAATGCCTTTGTCGTCAGATTGTGGTACATGAACAACTATGAACAACTGAAATGCTGATTTACAAGACTATATTTCAATGGATTTGGCATCACAACTCAAAATAATGAAGGATGATCTAAAGCTAATTGTGACATCAGCCACTGGGAGGCAAGTTTCAACAGGACCACAGGAGGGAAAAATGCATTATGACAAATCACAAAAACAAACCTATGTTGGTTCTTTGTCCAAAATAACTGTATGATAATAATCCCAGAGTATTTGTTTACATCCAAGCAGAATCCATCTATGTATTTTTTATTGCTTATTCAACTTTAAGTGGATATATAAATAACAATAACATAATTATAAACATAGTTTCTCTCCTTATATGTCTGTTTCCTACAAATTTGTCAAAGATTTATAAAGAAAAAAAAACAAGGGCATGTTTACCACTGTGGTGTATCATCTCCTGTTTGCCTGTGTGTTGGGGGAACAGACACTTCTATTCATCCTTTAGCCCTAAATGTTTTGAATGGTTTAAGGGTGTGAGCTATATGAAGGTCACCTGAGCTACAGAGACTACTACTACTAATAATAACAGTGAATTAAGCAGGGGCTTTACTGAGAAAGAAGTACATGCTGCAGGGTGGATATACAAGGAGTGCAGAATTATTAGGCAAAAGAGTATTTTGTCCACATCATCCTCTTCATGCATGTTGTCTTACTCCAAGCTGTATAGGCTCGAAAGCCTACTACCAATTAAGCATATTAGGTGATGTGCAACTCTGTAATGAGAAGGGGTGTGGTCTAATGACATCAACACCCTATATCAGGTGTGCATAATTATTAGGCAACGTCCTTTCCTTTGGCAAAATGGGTCAAAAGAAGGACTTGACAGGCTCAGAAAAGTCAAAAATAGTGAGATATCTTGCAGAGGGATGCAGCAGTCTCAAAATTGCAAAGCTTCTGAAGCGTGATCATCGAGCAATCAAGCGTTTCATTCAAAATAGTCAACAGGGTTGCAAGAAGCGTGTGGAAAAACCAAGGCGCAAAATAACTGCCCATGAACTGAGAAAAGTCAAGCGTGCAGCTGCCAAGATGCCACTTGCCACCAGTTTGGCCATATTTCAGAGCTGCAACATCACTGGAGTGCCCAAAAGCACAAGGTGTGCAATACTCAGAGACATGGCCAAGGTAAGAAAGGCTGAAAGACGACCACCACTGAACAAGACACACAAGCTGAAACGTCAAGACTGGGCCAAGAAATATCTCAAGACTGATTTTTCTAAGGTTTTATGGACTGATGAAATGAGAGTGAGTCTTGATGGGCCAGATGGATGGGCCCGTGGCTGGATTGGTAAAGGGCAGAGAGCTCCAGTCCGACTCAGACGCCAGCAAGGTGGAGGTGGAGTACTGGTTTGGGCTGGTATCATCAAAGATGAGTATGTGGGGCCTTTTCGGGTTGAGGATGGAGTCAAGCTCAACTCCCAGTCCTACTGCCAGTTTCTGGAAGACACCTTCTTCAAGCAGTGGTACAGGAAGAAGTCTGCATCCTTCAAGAAAAACATGATTTTCATGCAGGACAATGCTCCATCACACACGTCCAAGTACTCCACAGCGTGGCTGGCAAGAAAGGCTATAAAAGAAGAAAAACTAATGACATGGCCTCCTTGTTCACCTGATCTGAACCCCATTGAGAACCTGTGGTCCATCATCAAATGTGAGATTTACAAGGAGGGAAAACAGTACACCTCTCTGAACAGTGTCTGGGAGGCTGTGGTTGCTGCTGCACGCAATGTTGATGGTGAACAGATCAAAACACCGACAGAATCCATGGATGGCAGGCTTTTGAGTGTCCTTGCAAAGAAAGGTGGCTATATTGGTCGCTGATTTGTTTTTGTTTTGTTTTTGAATGTCAGAAATGTATATTTGTGAATGTGGAGATGTTATATTGGTTTCACTGGTAAAAATAAATAATTGAAATGGGTATATATTTGTTTTTTGTTAAGTTGCCTAATAATTATGCACAGTAATAGTCACCTGCACACACAGATATCCCCCTAAAATAGCTAAAACTAAAAACAAACTAAAAACTACTTCCAAAAACATTCAGCTTTGATATTAATGAGTTTTTTGGGTTCATTGAGAACATGGTTGTTGTTCAATAATAAAATTATTCCTCAAAAATACAACTTGCCTAATAATTCTGCACTCCCTGTACTGTCCACACTGTCCAATTCAAATCATTTCAGTTCCATTTATATGACGCCAAATCACAATAACAGTCACATCAAGGTCGGTGCTTTATATTGCAAGGTAAAGACCCTACAATAACAAAGAGAAAAGCCCAACAATCAGATGCCCCCCTGTGACCAAACACTTGGCAATGGTGGGAAGAAAAATCTCCCGTTTAACAGGAAGAAACCTCAGGCAGAATTAGGAAGAGGAAGGCCGCCTGCTACGACCGGTTGGGGGTGAGGGAGTTACAAACAACCTTGCTATAGCTTGTACTTAGCTGGATCAGTAGATTAGAAAATAAATGGATGAATGAAGATAATGATGCTGTACTATTTTCATTTTAATATAGGGCTTTTTTTATGATTTACAGATCAAACCATTTGACATCATCTATCTTTATTACATTTCAACAGTATTCCAGAAAATCTATTTTAAAATAGAAATGGAAAACTGAAATGGAAAATTCAGATTTAGATATCTTTTAACATTTAAATTAGCTTTAAAATGTGTCTAATTTAGCTTTATAAAAATCTTTTCTGCATCTATTTTCTGATCTACAACTCTATCCTCCTCAGTCTAGTACACTGTACATCTAGGTCATCACAGCCTGACCTACTTCCAGCCTTCTGGCCTTACATAACAGTTCTCTGAACCATTACATAATATCAGGAGAAGGGGCCTGCTGCTTGGCTATCTTCATTGTAAAAAGAGAGAAACAGTGAGATGAAAAACAGAATTTTTTTTATTTAGGGTGGGTTTTTTCTTGTCTCATGAGCACATGATTTCCAGAGTGGGGATATTTAGTGAAGGAGAATAATAGGAAAAATCATGTTTGGCCTTTGATTCAAGGACTTTTTTTTGCTTGTTTTAAACTGTGATGCCAAGAGACATAGAGAAAAAAGCAAAGGGTCAAAAGCACTCTTCAAATTCAGGCTAAACAAGTAATCCATGGCTCACATTATCCCTGACAGCGAGAGTAAAGGAAGTGAGTGCCGAGGGCGAGTCCGCTTATGAGTTAATGCCTGAAAGGTGAACACATGTCTTATGCTCTCCTGAGTTTTAAATGCACTTTAGAACAGCACACAGCAACACTACATATGAGCGGGCGAACACCTCTAACCTGATATGGATCAGGTTTGAGGTGTTCACTCACCCCGGTTCTGTTAGCCGTCAGGGCTGGGGGGCTGGGAGGAGGTGCTGGCCGTCAGACTGGGGTCTGGGATGCGGGGCCTCCCTGCTACTGCAGATAAGGAGGTGGTCCGCTTGCCTCCACCCCAGAGAGAAGGGTTACATCTCCTGGATCTAGGTGCGGCTTTCCCCTCTGAGGGCGGGGGTACCTGGACCTGGGATATAGAGTATGTTTGGGGAGTGCGACTGTCTGTGCAGTGTCTATTTGTGTCTGTCTACACGTTGGGTGAGTGCCGAGTATTTGGTTGTGCATATGGGGTGGGAATGCACGTTTGTGTCCGAGTGTGCCTGTTCGTCTGTGTCTATATGTCAGGTTGGGTCTTAGACTCAACCTCTCTGGGTACATCTCAGGCCCTCTAAAATACGGAGGCCTATCTCCCCTCACCACACTCCCTGCCGGTGGCTGATGCCCTCAGTCGTTGGTGTGTTGGTGGTCCTTGTCGTCTGGGGCTGGGCGCTCATGTATGTACCGGCTCACTCCTGGTGGCCGATTGGCGGGGCCGGGCGCCTGTGACCCGGCTGGGCTCCTTCCGGGGGGTGGGATGCCCTCAGGCCTCTGGGCCTGAAGCTTGGTCCTCTCTGGTACAGCTGGCTGCCGGCAGAGCCCGCGGGCACGCCACTGCAACCCCCTCTGGCCTCTGCTCCGTAGCTGCGGGGTATGCACACAGGTGTACACACGGGTGTTCACAGACACGGACTACACCTTTCTTGGCTGCTGCCTCAAAGCACATTGTGCGCTGTCTATCTTGCGTGCTGCACAATATCGTTTAATATTTAGTATCTACTGTTATCTACTGCTAGCTAGTTTATTGTGATGGTGCTGTTTTTTTTTATTATGTTGCTCTTTGTTGTTTGCTTTCTCTTCTGTTTTTTTTTCTCCATACAGGTGATCCAGGTGTTTTGTTTGTTTGTTTGTTTTCTTTCTCTCCCTCTCTTTCTTTCATTCTTTCTCCCTGTCCTATCCCCCAGTCATGTCTGTCCCGTTTGTAGCAACCGAAAATAAAATAAATTCATAATTATAATAAAGGTAAATCAAATGGACCAATATGGCAAGGCCATGATGATCGACTTGGTAAAATAAATCCGCTTGGCATCTTTCTTGGCCTTAAGACAACAATTCTGATGGCTAAAGATCCAAACGGGACACAAAAAAAAAAGAAAAAAAAGAACACGTCTTTGTGCGTGAGCTGCAAAAACGTAAAAACAACTTAGTTCATCACCTCTATATTGCGAGTTAATCCTTAACTTTATGTGTTTAAAACGATGAACAAAAACAAGAACAATATGAACAAACATGTTTTGTGGACTTTAAAATACAGTTGTACTGCTGTAGTTTGTTTACTGGTTGTGTAGAATTAAAAAAAGAGATTTGCTCTTTCTGGAAATAAATAAATTCAAAACTAATTACAGATTTGAAAGAGGTTTTGTTCTCAGTCGCTGAAGATGGAGATGCTGAAGACAGCTTCTAATTTAATTTTGTGACGGACAGACCAGTCTGGTGTCGAGCCAGAACCTTTCAGGAATTTTTTATTAGCTTTTTCCAGGTATTCGGTGTGTATACAATTCTGGTTATTTCCATCCAGCTAGAACTTAAAGGACCAAAAAGGTTATGTACATGATATATGAGCATACATGTACATATATATATATATGTACATGTCTATGAACACAGTTCTCCATGCCATCCACAAATGCAGGTTAAGCTCTCTCATACAAAGAAGAACATGAACATAGATGAACGTGAGCTTCTCTGGGTCAAAGGTCACTTAAAATGGGTTGAAGCCAAGTGGAAAACTGTCCTGTGGTTAGAAAGGTCACAATTTTAAATTCGTTTTGGAAAACATGGACAGACTAAAGGACAAACCAGGGAGCAGAATCACCCAGCTTGTTATCAGGGCTCAGTTTAAAAGCCTACGCCTATGATGTTATGGGGGTTCATTAGTGCCTATCAGTTTGGCCACTTACACATCTGAAAAGGCACCATCAATGCTGAAAAGTATATGCAGGTCCTAGAGAAACACATCCAGATGGGATCTTTTCCCTTACATATTTTATCTATTACAACAATGTGGCTTTCTTGTAGAAGAGTCAAGGTGCTGAACTGGCCTACCTGCAGTGCAGACCTCTCACCAACTGAAAAGATTTAGCACTAAATAAATAAATATTTTACAGAGGACCCTGCACTGTTGAGCAGCTAGAAGTCTTTATCAGAGAAAAATGGGACAGCATTCCTCTCCTAAAAGTCCAGCAGCTGGTGGCCTTGGTTCCCAGGAGAGACCAGACTATTTGCAGAGTGTTGTTAAAAGAAGAAGTGATTCTACACAGTGGTAAACATGGCATCTTGTTCATCTGTTCAAATGTTTCTGAGTTTCAATTAAATTCAAAATGACCCTACTTTTTTCATAAAATGGTAAATTTTCTTAGTTTAAACTTTTTTTTTTTCATATTGAATTGTTAATAAAATGTTTTTATGACATTTGCAGATTATTTCATTCTGTTTGTACTTACATTTTACACAGCATTCCAACTGGTTTTAGAGTGTCCAATTGGTTTTCAGGCTGCAAAAATGGAGGAACTCAAAAATGATTGTTCTTATACGGTTAATGCAATACTTTAGTTAAGCCGGTCGATTTCAAGCTGAAAGTCTAGACCACAATCATACCTTTATCATCTCACTTCAACTCTATTGTAGCAAAAGTATGACAAATGTGCCAACTTCCAAATACTAATTACTCATTGGCTGACTTGTGACCTGAATTCAACCACCATCAAAACATGTGACATATAAGCTGCCATCTTGCGCCGTAATCCTGTTTTGTTTTCACAAGTGGAATAATTTTCTCCTTCACGAGTACGGTCAAGATCCGTATTGGGGAAAAAATGGCAATAAGAGCCCATTTGTTAGTTTAGCCAACAGTCAGTTTTACCATAATCTCTGACCTAATTTCAAGGGTCTTATCGATGGCACAATCTGTGAAATGGCAGATGGCGAGACGAGGAGGCCTGTAGCGGGCTATAGCAGATATCGGGCGATAAGGTGTTTAGCGGGTACCTACTAGCTGAACACAAAAAACAAGGTCAGGAAGAAAGTAATTGGAAAAACCATGTGATTAAGTTACCTTTCTCATACACTGATTATTAAATAACACCAAAGCAATACTTGAGTTGGCTCCATCTTCGATTCTTGAGATGCAAATTCAACGGGGCAACAGTTGTTGTGACAGGACTGATGTGATAACCATACTGATTCGGTTGCTCTCAATTAGCAGCTAAAGCATGAACGAAGCTGCTGCTGCTGCTGCTGGGTCAGCAAACTGTGACGAGAGATGAATTATGAGCTAGAACACTTTGAGATGGTAAACCCTTCAATTTCCTCTACGAGAAAAAAAATAGCTAAGTTCTCTTTAAAAATAACTAAAACCCACTGATAACAAATTTGGCTTCAAGTGCACTGAGATGCTAATTAAAATAGTGTTTGAAGTGTTGTTTTTAAAAGAGAATCTTTTCATTCAGTCCTTTTTCTTTAAATAGCAACTGGAAAGAAAAAAGAAAGGAGAAACAGCCTGGAAAGACCCAGCTGAATATAAATCAAATATTTATCTCCTTACTAAAGCCACAATTACGCCATGGAAACTGTTTATTATGCAAGGAATTTGCCTTCCAGGTCAAAAAGATGAATTTAGTAACTCAACACAAACCACAATTGTGTGTTCACATGCAACTCAGCTGACTCCTTTCAGCCTAGTAAGTTTATGAAGTTTGGTTTTCCCATGGGTAAATGCTCACTACTGTCTCGATTTTATGAAACTAAGCAAGATTTACGCAAGATGTCTAAGGTCATTTTATAAAACCAGTTTCCTATCACCAAGAGCTTTTCAATTAGTGGTGTATGCTTTGAATTAGTGGTTAGGTTTTCTACTGATTTACTAGTAAGCTGTCAACTCATTCTAGGCTATAGCTATGCTCCTGTACGACACAAAGAAGTACTACATTTGCTATAACTGAATGCCATATTATTTATAAAACAACAAAATGATGACTAACCAAACATTCGTCTCACCTCATTTTCCTCTCTCATGCGGTCTATGAGCTCCATCACCTTAATAAAGTGGCTGCAGCGAAGGGAATGATCAACAACATGAGAAGGGAGCGCTTTGTGTTGCCAGTGTCTCCATTCCCACAAAGACAGCTCCCTGGATGGTTGTTTGTCTTTGGAAACCTCCTCCTTAGGGACATGAAATAACATAATTAAAAAAGTAAGGTTGAAGTAGAAATAATATCATTACATTCAAGTCAATAATATATGACACAAACTGGTTTTACCATGCATAGCTTTCCAGCTGTAGGTGGGAGATTATTCCACCTGAAATCATGGCAACTGCACTTTCCGTGCCCCATGCAAATGTGGAAGTGACACTTAACTGCCAGAAATCCATAGAGCCACTCAAAATATCTTCATTTCTATTTTTTCCCCATTTCTGGTCTCAGCTTTTATTGTTACATATGAAGCGGTTCAAAGGGGTAGTTCTATTCAAAACTCCTGTCACTGGATAGGATTGGCACAGCTGTCAAGGTTAAACTTAAAATGAGCCAATAATCAGTGCACCCTTGTTTATCTCCTTTTCAGACCTGCAGTAGAATGAGAGAAACAAAACAATAATACTAAAGAAACCTGAGGAAGTGGGTCACTGGGTATTGACAGGAAGTGTGACTGCTTCAGGGTTGGATGGGGCTCAGTATCCTCCAGCTTCATGGTTGACTCCCATAGGGAATATTCTGTACTGCTCAGAAAACCATTGGATGTTGAGCTGCCCTGTTGAACTACCAAGAGATACACAGATGTGCTCAGTCAATATCAGAAAACCATTCCACAAATAAAAACTTGATCAATCTTAAAAAAGACTCTGGAATTACTTAGGTTTTGAGGGTGGATGAGTGAGGCCCGACTCTCGGTGTGGGACCGTCGACCCCTGACAGACCGCCTGCTGTTCTCCTGGTGATCAAACTGCCCACAGGTAATGTGCATCTTATGGAGTTTGGGGTACAGCCCTTCAGGCAGCATACGGGGACTGTTGGGGTACATGTGGAACCCGTTTTTGTTGCCAGTGATGGACTTGTAGACGCTGCGTTTGTTGCTCTGGCTCTGATTGTAAGTCTGGAGAAAACAAAGACTGAACTTTTTAGACGGTTTTGTGGAGCCACATTTGCGTTATCATCTCTCATTTTGCCTAGAAATGACTAGAATTACTATACAACACCCACCCGCTCTTCCCGCCCCTCAGCCAGGATGACAACAATGCGTCCCCGACGCTTACGTCCAGTACGCCCCATTCGCTGTACCAAACGAATAGGATTCCTCTGTGCATCGAAGCAAACAATGAGGTCTACCTCTCCGATATCCAGGCCCTCTTCCCCCACACAGGTTGACACCAGTGTGTTGAAGCCTCCCTGTCTGAACTTGTGTACCACCTGCAACAAAAAAGTAGGAAAAAGTCATACAAAGTATAAAGTAGTTTAATCTTTCCAGCTTATACTGTCCCCCTAAACTCTTTAGTGCAACTATATAGCAAAAGTATTATAGAAATACAAATCTGTGCTAACTACATACTAATGGAAAACTGAAGTAATTGTTTGCTTGTTCCAAATTAGAGTCCCTTTTTATGACATTTTACAGATTAATATCTGCTCTATTTATATTCCATCACCAGACCAGCCAATGGGATGGTCAGTGCATTTGCATGTTAGTTTGATTCCTGTATTATTTGCTTATAGGAAATGGAACATGCAGTCTGCAGAGAGGAATTATATTTCTCTGGAACCAGCAGTGAAATTAATACATGGGTATTGCACTGACTGCTGTACACAGCTTCTTTGTTGGTTTTATAACCCTATACCCTACAATGTTCTGGTTCTTACACAGCGCTTTTCTACTCTACTTGAGCATTTAAAACACTTTATACAACATGCCTCATTTAACCATTCACACACATTCACACAAGCTTGTTTCTAAAGCTAAGTGATTTCTATCCAGATTCACATTGACGATGAATGCACTGGGAGGAACTTGTGGACCAGTATCTTGTCTAACGATATTTTGTCAGACTGGAGCAGCCAGAAATTAAACTACCAACTTTCCAATCAGCCCATGAGGTGCTTACCAAATGTAAACAAGGCAAGTCAAACTCAAACATGGAGTTCACTGCCATTAAAAGGAAAAGTTACAAATGAATTCTGCTGAATTTTAAAACAATACTGTACATGTGATCATGTGATCACAAATCTTTGAATATTTTTGGTCAATGCTTTCTGGGGGGTTTTCTCTTTTAAGATTGCATAGTCAATTTTAGCTTGGCAAAAAGGAGTTTAGCCTTGGACACTGTCCTCTTAGTCTTGCCTCTGCTCCCTTTATGGATCACCTCCACGCTATCCCTACCATCCTTCTCTGTCACACCACCCTCTTTGTGTACTCCTTCAGTCATTTACATAAATTAATCTTCTCCTGGCTTTTCCTTCTGCCTAGCAGTTGTCTGTGCCTCAAAACATTAATAACACTTGTCTTACTGTCTAAAAAAATGTGTACCTCCAGTTGCTCCTTTTGGGTAAAGCCCTTGACCCCCTTCCCAGCTGAAGCTTGGCCCATAAATGTCATGACCCTGATCAGCGGAGCATGGCGGTTCAACATGGCTGCGATCTCCTGTACACTCTCCCGAAATGATGAAAAGATCATCACACGCGTGCTTACCTCCTGAGGACCTGAACCTGGACATCGAGGAGACAGAAGAGAAACAGACTGAATAAAAAATTCCTTCAGTAATCCTGAGCTGAATTCTTTCTGTACGTTTATGACAGTCTAATTCAGACAGAGGAATGCTTTGTTCTGTGATCTTCTTGAAATTAAATACGCTCAGCTCAACCCGACCTCAAGAAAATGTTTTAGTTTTCAGTTCCAAGTTAATGAAACTATACTGTACCAAGCACTGTTATTTAAATCTCCTTTGTTAATAGATATAACCAATGTATGGATGCTACTGTTGTGGTTTAAGTTTACCACAAATTTAATGAACATCACATCCTGAGCTTCCAAAAGTATTTGTTTTCTATAAACATGGCAAGAACGATAATCAACCAAAACATGATGTAGTTAGAAGAGAATATCACATTTCTGCTTGAACCCACAGCATAGCAGTGCTATATTAAGTAGATCACCGTTATTGTTTGCTGAGCTCTCAGCCCACAGTCTGAAATGCTGCAGCACAACCTCCTCCAGTTTCTCCAGTTTGGGGTGGCTGTAAATGAATGGCTCATCTGGACCTACAAAAACAGTGAAACCAAAGCAGTGGATCCTTTGCTTTTTTTAAAGCAGGTATTTTTGTGATAATAGAAAATATCACTGATTAGAGTAAATTAAGATATCAAAACTCTTCTTCTGGCTAAATAACAGGCTCAAATATGTGAGTTATGTGAATTGAATAAGAACTTAAATACCAGCAGATGGCTTCATAAACATAGTTCCCATTTCTTTGTAGAAATCCATGAACGTGGGAGTTCTCTGCAGTTCGTTCTTGGCCCTGGACATCTCTGAGCCAAACAAAGCAAGGAGAGGCCTGATGTTAAAAACTTGTTTTCCACCCGTGGATAATGTGGTGTTCGAAAGGCTACTGTTCTCTGACTCAACATATTGTTTGGATAAAGGGCTAAGAAATGTACTGCAAAAGTTAAAGGTGAGGTGACTGACCTCTGGATCCGTCCATGATTCCTTGGATGTAAAAGAAGAGAGATCGGAGGCCCATCTGCATTAGCAGCTCGTAGCCATGGTACAGGCTGATGCAAAGGGCAAAGTCGCCCTCCAGCATTCCCTGCTGTGAACCCTGCTGAGTGAAAGAGGCTGTGTGACTTCACGAGACCAATGTGGGATCAGAGTGACAGTGGAAGAAAATAAATATAATATTTGGCCATTAAGTGCGGAAAAATAGTATGAAAAATAAAACTGTCCATAACTTCTTCAACTGCAGTAATAACATTTTTTAAACAAAAATGGAGTATATAAAATGTTCCACTAACAAAGTGAATAATGGATTTCTTTCTCCACTGAACCAAAGACTATCGTCCAGCACACCTCAACCCCGGCTTATTCTAAATAACCGTAAGCAACTGGAAGTATATATGCTGAATCTTTTGCCGTGCAATCAATCACTTATTTGCATATGCAACACAACAGCACTTAATTTTATCTGGAGTTGTGTTTCTGTTCGTTTTGCAATTAAAAGCCCAAGTTCACTATCTTTTGAAATCTCTTCTTGGTGTTACTAGTTTCTGAGGGAAACATCTGTCTCTTAGCATCTGCTAAGTGCTTAGCTTTTTTCTTTGGTACTCCCCCCGTATGCCTGTTTTGGTACAGTGTTTTAACTGGAAACAGCTGCCTACTGGAGCATTATGAAAATGAAGTGACAGTGAATCAAAGTAGCATTAAAGTTGCAAGCCAGACAGATAAACACAAAGTCCTGCAAAAAGTCATGATAAAGCTCTGTAGAGACAAGGGGGATAATTCTCTATAAATGCATCACCACAGGCTACCCTCTTTCCATATTCTTGTAAATGAAGATTAGCGACTTGATTATTAAATAATATTCAGAACAACAGATGCATTCACAGTTAAATCATTAAATAGCTGGCTACATGTCTCGAGTTTCAAGGCCCCATATTTTCTTAAAATGGGTCTTAGTAGATGTAAAAACCTGTGTATCATATCATGTAAAATTACATATTACAGCAGACAGTAGATACCACAATGGGACACAGTCATTACATGCCTTGAGGTGTGATGGTGGATTCTTTCGGAACTGATCCCTGGCAAGAATGAGCTGGTATTTGGTAAGAGTCCGCAGATCCTTGTGGCCCATCACTCGGTTCTGGACCAGACGAGACATGAATTTCTCCAGCACCTGGACAAATGGAGGCAAACACATATATAGGTGATCAATTGTAGGCCACTTCCTGTTCTTTGAGGGGGGCATTATGCATAACACTGACTAGTTGCATCCTAGTGACCCCGAGCTGAAAGGTACATCCAGGAACATACAGATGTTTGTTCTACTGATAAACAGCCTCACACACAGACTAAATGAAAGTCTGACTTCTTAACACTAAATTGCATTGAAGTGTTTCTCATCTCCCCTGTCCTTGTTTTCTTATAATGGGAAAACAGATTGAAGCGATTTTTCCAAGAGACAATTTTACCAACATCTATTCATCCTCATGACCGTGGATAATGGGAGGCTGGGTCATTACATTTTCAATTTCAGCTGGGTGGAAAAGCAACTCTGCAAAGTGAATGGAACAAAATTACCCTGGAAAAAAGTAGGTTACCCGGTGGAGTCAACTAGTGTCTAAAAACAAAATTATATAACACATGGCAAGCAATTTTTCTTGTTTTTTAGGGCATTCAAGCATCAAAATTAACAAAGTAAATAAAAGGTATTGTAAGCGATAATGAACCAGAAATGAAGATTTACTCTTTATGAGTGAACTGAGCTGAGGCCATGCCCCATATCTCCTTAAGGACAACCTGTTTCTCTGAGATTAATATGCATTAATATGTGTGTGTGTGTGTGTGTGTGTGTGTGTGTGTGTGTGTGTGTGTGTGTGTGTGTGTGTGTGTGTGTGTGTGTGTGTGTGTGTGTGTGTGTATAGATGTGTGTGTGTGTATAGATGTGTGTGTGTGTATAGATGTGTGTGTGTGCATAGATGTGTGTGTGTGTATAGATGTATAGATAGATAGATGTGTAGATAGATGGATGTATAGATGTTTAGATAGATAGATGGATAGATAGATATTTATTAGTTTCACAAAATGTATGTCACACAGGATTTTTTTTCTTATTAAGCTCAATTAACCACCTCAATTAGGTGAGGTGGTTACAGCTAAATCAAAATTCCAAAATGGGTGCTGGATGGAGATATAATTGCACAGTTCAGGTAGTACTCAATGTTCAATGTAGTACTGAGTACAGATGGGCAGCAAAAATGCTGTAGGCATTTCTATTAATGGTTACAATGAAATCTACCTGCAATATGACAAGGATGGAGCCAATGATGGATTTGCTTGTTTATATGAACAAACACTCTGGGGATAAAACAGTTTTACAGCCTTTTCCCCTTTTTTTCCCCATTTACTGTGATATATTAGTATATCGTCTGCAAGATGATGAGCAAAATGACAGATGAATACAAAACATTGGGTTTCCGACAATGCAGAAGCTAAAAGCGCAGATGTTTTTTTAGAACTTTTTAGAATCACTAGAAGGTATGATAATTTTCTTACTTCATCTATGCATCCACCATAGATGCTTGAACAACTTATTGATTGCAATTAAATTTAGTGTCGACAACAATCCTAGTCATTCATGACATTCCACTGATTTTCAATCGATGTAAAGATAGTGAAGAACAAAGTTGTGTCTGCACCTCTTACTGTAGCTGCTGTGTGTCCCTTTCTTACTTATAAGATATTTTTTTATTATTTTACATGTCAAGAGAAAGGACCGCTAGCAGCAACCAGCTTGTAGGCTGATAGGTGGAGCTCAGTGTGGAAATGTGTACACAGCGGTCAGGTCCAGATTATGAGATTACTCAGAACCAGATTAGTGAGGTCACTGTTTTAGGCTGCCTGGAATGTGAAGTGAAATAACAGAATGTGCTGAAAGAAAAGTGTCTACTCTGAAAGTAATATGTCTGATTATTTATACCTCCTCTTGTGTAGAAATCAATGCAAATCCTGGCCTCAGTTTATGATTAGTGTCAGCACTAGTTTGTTTCCAAGGGTATCCAGTGATTTACTTTGCCGAAAGAATTACTTTGGAGGTAAAGGTTAAGGTGTTGATTGGCATTTTCTGATTTAAATGTGGAAACTGGGAATGCAAACTTAAAATATATTTTCATATGTACATTTAGCAACTTGAGCATAAGGCAAATGCTATCTGAAATAAAGGATAGTAATATAAAGATGGTGTAGACATTGCACTTTGATTTATCTAGTGCTAGCAAAAAAGAGCTTGGCCCAATTGACAATAATGTAGTTGACAATCTCAATGAGCATGCTCTGTGGGTTCCAGCAGCTGATTGGTTGAGAGCGATGGAGCTAAGTGACGTGAGGAATTGGTCAAAGTCTGTCTATAGGCAGCTATTAATAACATAACCTATACTAAACTGAACTCTCACTTTGTCATGTAAACAACGAGGAGGTCTTCATGATGTATTTGTGTGTCTGTGTGTCAAGAGTTCTGTGTCTGTATTTTTGTGTGCATAGTAAAACTGTCTTAGTATCACTGACACTTTTGAATAAGTCTAAAGAGAAAAGAACCAGCTGCTAAATGAAGAGTACACACTTCAGTATGGTTAACCATGTGACAGCTGATGAGGCGACTGCTGCTACAAGGCTGCTGTTGTGAATCCATATCTGTCTGTGATGGCTTATAATGAAGAGAGGGAAAAGACAAAACTAGTGATTGTGTAGGTGGAAAGGCACAGCCATGGAGGGGCCACGGGTCCCCCCCACTCCCTCCTTGTAGACCATTGTAGGTGTGTCTTTCAGTGTATTTACACAGACCCTCCCACACCAACTATAGTAGATTATATAATATCCTCTCTACGTGCCTGTTGAAGGGTGCAGCATGGTGGCTGGCTGTTGCAGTGACACAGATCAGAGGAAATCCTGCCTAGTCAGTCCCCTAGCGCACAAGTTTGCGTGTGCTTATAATCCACTGCCTGGGAATAAAAAAAATCTGTCGAAAGACTACAGATTAAAAAAAAATATTAAAAAGATCTAGCAAAGAAAAGAACTGATTACTATTTAAAATACATTTTTATCACTCTTTTATAGGTTTTATAGCTTGCTTTAAATAAACGGCAAAGATGTAAATGCAGGCCAAAAAATTGCGTTCTTAAGGTCAAGGATGTCATCAACTTCTTTAAGCATTTGGATGCAAAAAATACACAATAATGAAATGCAAAGCTGTTACTGTGACAGAAAAATACATTAAAATATATGATCCTTTAAGCTGACAGTGAATGGAAGTTTATTACACAAGTAGAACATTTTAAATACCAATCTAGAAAGCATTTTTTCTGACTGATTAATAGAAAAGGGGAGACTTAGGTTTTAACTAAAAAAAATGTATATGTACATAAAAAATAACCAAAATGTAACCAAATCAAGATGTAACTGAAATAAGAGAACAAGTATAATTTAAAGTGAAAGGAATACATTTTATAAAAAATAAAAAGAACAACAGTATGCTAGAAATGCATCTTCTCTTCCTAAAAGGTCAGTTAAAATGTCAGCTTCTCAAATGAAAAAATTCCCGGCTTTGCTCTGTTTTAATACAATTACTGTAATTGAAATTATTGATGTCATGGTCAGTCACAATCAAGCTACATGCTGTGACCATGTCCTTGGGGGACTACAAGATAAATTATAGAAAGAACTCTGTAATTAAGCAAGAAAACAATTTTAGAATTAACTGAAAATAGGGGGGGAAAGTGCTTGCAGCTTATTTGACAAGCAAACAACAAATACATAGCCTAATTACATAGCTACTTCACATAGAGACTCCAAGGTTAATTGTTTAATTAGTAAATAATAGCTACAAACGAACTTGAAAATTACTATAAAAAGCTTTTTTTTTTTTTTATGCTGCCATTAGCTAAACCTTTCTAGGTAAACTGCTGGGTGAGGTATGTAAGGGTAGGGGGTCTTGGTGGGTGTGAGGAGAGGAGGTGGGGGTTGTGGGAGCCCACAGATCACGTGGTTTTACGGCCCGCCCTCATCTCTATAAACATAGCGCTGACCTCCGGCGACTACAAGGGAAGCGTCACGCTGCTCCGCACGAGCGAAAGAGACGTTGACTTTTTTGTTTTCAGCGGCTCCAAAGTGCTCCCGGTGAAAGAAAATGCGTCGTATATAAGTCAGCTATGCAAACATGGCTATGTGCATCGGGTGAAGCTTAGCAGCGCCTGGTTTGTCGACCATAAAGTAAAGGTTGTCCTAATCTGGACAAGCAAAAACAACGCGGCGCGTAGAAGGAAGAAGACTAGCGCTTGAGCAAATCGTCGTTCCGGACGATTTTGAAGCATTTATTCTTTTGCCCATTAATTTGAGACAGTTATCTCATTAGGTACTAGGCAATTTTACAAAGAAAAAAATGGACCGAGGTGGCTGCCAGATGAGTGGCGGCGGTCCTAGTAGTGGAGACGGTAGCGGCCCCGACCGACACGGGATGATCACACTGGAGGACCTGGAGTCTTTCTCGGAGGACCAGCCCGAAGACTCTGGCAATGGGAGTCTCGAAGAAGAAGGCCAGACCATAGAGGAAGACGAAAATCCAGACCGCCTGCTACATTACTGGCAGGAGGTAGCGAGGGGACACCAAGTGGAAGTTTCTCAAGGTGAAAATATACATATATATCTATATTTATATACAGAAATGATGTTGGGGGAATTGTTAAAAACCAAAAAGGTACATGCCAACGTAGCTGACATACACCTTGGCTTTTAGCCTCGTAGTTTTAGTAGCCTACTCTTCCTGTTTCTTTTATAAACTTTCATGTGAGGGATAGAAAGAGCGGAAAACAAGTCAAAATAACAGCTAAAGGGATGTTTAATTTTGGCACTCAATTTTTTTGTTGTTGAAGGATCCACGTACATTGACCTAGATTCCGGTTAGGGACATGGACAAACCTGTTCCAGCCAGAACATTTCTTAATTTCAGACAAGCATGTGTTTAGTTCGTAAAAAAAAACTTGTAAAATTTGTAAATTAGTTTAAAAATGTGAACGTAATAAATGCATGCTAAAACTAAAAACACTTTCGGGCAGAAGGGTTGTAATTAAACGGGAAAAACAATATGAGGCACACAGAGTTGTGGTTCCTACAGTTTGCCCATGGGGCCTCCAGGATCCCTAGTAAGAGATTTAGTGTATAGGGCTTAAAATCTGTTGTTTTAATGGCTACTACTTTTTATGCTTGAATATTTGCAGATTTATGCCTTTGGCCTACTTGAGTAAATAGTTCATCTGTCACAATAGTAAAGCCACACTTAACTCTTACACAGGGGGCACAGTGAGTATAGTGAGTTATTCACATCAAATAAATGGTGTGTAAGGCTCAGCTATTGCTACAAAATCATGGACCATGTATGGCACATAAAACAGTCCGGCATATACATCTGTCTGCTTACAACTCAAAATATTCATAATATTGGTTTGCAACATTATAGACACTGTGATATTATGATAGAGGTATTAGGTCAGGGCAACAAATCTAATACTTATGTAGTAATAGCCTGTTTGATCTAGTAGTAAATATAGTAATATTAGAATTTGTGTTAAGATTAATAGAGATGCTTTGGCTTCCTTTTTTTGTTGGTCATAGACAAAAACAAATTGTGTGGTTGATGGCAGATGACAGGCTGTTTTGTTTTGATGGGAAATACAAAGTGTACACTCGCAAATTAGACAGACACATTTGCCACTCACACTGTTAGATGTGCCTAACAGGATATTATTTGCTTGATTCAGCACTATATCCCTGTTAGAGGAATAACTCGGTAAGGTTACAGAAGTATAAAAACAAAGAATCATAACATGAGCTTGACTGTATTTGTGATTTCACAATGGACCTTTTTTTAACCTCACAATAACCACATGTGTGATATGTCTGACATATAATTCATGAAATAAAGCTAACGGATTTGCACTTTGTTAACCCACAATGATCAACTCTGTTTACAGTCACTAGTATTTCCTTAACAATGTTTTGTTTACTTGTGGCCAGTTCAACCACAGACTGTGATGCTGTGCTTTTTTTTACTTGTGCATTGGTACACCTGCGTTGCTTTATCAACACAAATAAAAAATTTCAGTCATACCTGGACCTGATAGAAAAAAAACGTCTTTTTTTTTCCCCTGAAATTTGGAAAAGAGAGAACACCGAAAACCAATTGTTAAAAGGTGATACACACACATAACCAGCTATATATGTACAGCGATTTTTGAAATCGTACAAAACAATGCAGGTGTAGGACTCTTATTTCCTTGTTCATTTACTCGCTCAGTTAGACGAGCAGAAGGATGAGAGATGAACTAAGGAGTGTGCTCTATATTCACGACCACAACACAGTTGTTGGTCCATATGGAAATGTGTTTTTATGTGTGCATGATGTATTTACAAAGTGTTTATAATGTAATCAGGGTTGCTCAAGAATGCCTTGTTCATGGTTTTAGGTTTTAAGCAACAACTGAGATGCTGAGTTTGATTTGAATGTACTATTAAACTGTTCCTCACATAGCATGTCCGGCACAAAACACACATGCCTCATACAGTCTTTAGATGTAATTTTAAGTTGCAACATTGCTTTGTGTTTAACTTAGAAGTATTAACCACTGAGAATATTAATTCTGACACCAAATTGGCAAAAGAGGGTCGGTTTATTTTAGTCACCGATTCAATCAGGTCTTCTCGATTCTATTAGCATTCCATTATTTTATTTGGAAAACTATTGGATTGCCTGGTTTTTCCTGGCTCAGAATGCAGGATGACTAAGTTAAAATGGTTTGTCCACATACAGTAAAGGCAACGAGTCTGTGGAACTTTAGTTGATAGAAATCCATGAATTTTCCTGTTTGTGCCTTGACCACTTTTTAAATCAAATGCAATTAATACTGAATATACAAAACCCTAATTAATAACAGAGTAAAAAGAATTTGGCAGCTGCAAAAATGAAGAACATACACAAGGATTTCACGAGTTTCAAAACCCTGTATTCAGATAAATTAAAAAGTTAATTCTGGCAGTGTTCCCATTTCCAAAATCTTTAGCCATGACTACAGTCTTCATCATTATCCTTTGGATCTGGTTAAAACATAAAAAGGTAAGATTACATTTGGTTGTGGGTTTTATGCAGGCGTGCTCAGAATTGCTCTATGCAAAAAAAAAAAAACCCACAACCAAATGTAATCTTACCTTTTTTCAGTTCATTCTGCTTTGCTGATTACTAACAAATGTTGCAAACTTGTAGTTTTCTAAGTTTGATTTTAGCATGTGAATTCAGACGTTGTGCTCGGCAGGAGCCAACAACAAAAACAGTAGTCTCGTACTCAGAAGTCTTTCAAGTCACTGGTGATCGCAGATCATGGAGACAGAGACCTGAACAATAAGCCTATTGAGATCAGTTAAACTTTTAATTTTAATTCCTGCTCGACAGCAATAAAACCTGCCCTATGGGGCACTAAACCAAATCACAGGCTTCTTATTAGTTCAGCCTCTGTATGTCAGAATACATGGATTCTTTTAGGCTGAATACAGTTTACATGTAACCTCTTGTCTATACTTCAGTATATGTGTAACTCAAATTATTTAACAAAAGTAATTGTTTTTATTAAATATTATGTGGTGGCAAGGAGCTTAAAAAAATTAGATGTACTTAGGAAAACTATATTTTATAACAATTCAAAGAATTTAATTATCTACTATCACCTTTAGATACCCAATCATTTAGTTTCTAACCATCTGCTATTTGTCTCTTTGGCTGCCCTTAGGGAATCCAGTAACAGACTGGCACATCCTCCTCCCTCTGTTCCCTGACCGCAGCACTAAGGACAAAATCACTTGCTGGGCCTTTCTGACTCAGAGGGGATTAAATACCTTGCCTATGCTGGTACTGAGGTTGTGGCCTCACTGTCGTACTAAGGGGACAAGCCTAGGCCACAGTAAACTGCTTTGCTCTAATTGGGACTGAGACCAGTGCTGCTGTTTTAAAATAGTAATAATTTGACCAGTAACCAGATTATTAAAATGCCCGATGCTGATAACAGACCAGATGTTTTTGATATTTAATGGGGGGGGGGGGGTTGTTGTTGTTGTTCTTCACTTACCTTCCAGCCAGTTACACACGAGTTCAGTGACAGAGATTTATGAAGATATGACATCAAAAGCAATGTGCCATAATGGATAAACCTTGGCCAATGGCACCATTTAATCACTTCTTATTTTCCAGTAGGCCAATGTTCAGCTGGTGAATGAACACATCATTGATCAATATATTGTAACTGGTATCCATAGCAACCAGTTTCATTAGAGGTTTTGTTTGTTTGTTTTATCGACTCTTTCAGGATACCCTGATGTCACTACAGGAAAGTCCTTTAGACTGTAATTTTCATGCTGGAGACAAAGATGATAATTGACTCACTGAAGAGTAAAATGAGGTCAAGAGAGCAGATATAACCAGCTGTGATGGAGGGATGAAGAGTTTCTAGCATGTAAACAAGATGAATGTTCATGCCACTTTGAGCTCACTCAACACCCACTGCATGGTGTGTTTAACTTTACATCAGTGACTATCCAATGAACCAAGCTGATCGCTGACATGCCATAGTGTCCCTTAAGATTGACAGTATCACACAAATTTAAATGAAATTTAAGAAAAACAAAACAAATTCAGTAGTTATGTCTGCTTATCTAATATGACAATGAAGTATTTGGCACACGCAGTGGTCTTACTAGGTTTGTACTAAAGCTGTTGTAACTTCTGTTACAACAACTTTAGTAGTTAGTATTAACTTCAAAAAACTAACTACTAACTTCAGTTGCTGAAACTATTTTTGTGCAGTGTTTTTGGTTTCTCTGTGATCTTTAGTAAAGCCAAAAATGCATGAGGTTTCCATGTCACAGACTGGACAAGGGTCCAGCAACACATACAGTACATAATAGGGGGACATATTAACAGAATTTAAAACCAAAATAACTAAAACAACAATGGCATGAGCACGATTACATCGATTAGAGGTTCTTGTCGGCTTTGATTCATTTTTGATTAATTGCTCAGGCCTGCTTCCAGCCAAACATCCTCATTTGAGTCCAGCCTGATGCTTTATAACAAATGTTTAAGTGATGAAATAGTTTTGATTAACAAGTTGCAATTTGTTATGTATGTACAATTGGCAACTACAAGGGGAGTGAAACGGAGGTTAGTGGAACAGGAGGCACACTGAAAGTGGGACGTGACTACAGCTCTGTATTGATTAGAAAGCTCAGGTACAAAAACAAGCATTTGTGTTGACTGTTCTGCGTCAACACTGAGAAGCTTTGGAAGTTCCGCCATTGAAACTGATGAGTTTTCTTGATTGTGCAATCAGTACATGCCTGCACGTGTGTTGGTGAGGGTGGGGGCGAGGCTGTCATAGATAAAATTTTAGAAATTAAAACATTTTATTGTTCATTCTGGGTCCCTGCTCCTAAATCTGGTTAACTATTGAATGAGGAAACTGCAAAACGACAAACAAAAAAATTTCAAAAAATATATATATATAACGTGTATATATATATATATATATATATATATATATATATATATATATATATATATATATATATATATATATATATATATATATATACATACATATGTTGAAAAAATGGCATATTTTCTTTGATTACAATCTGGTGACTGACTACCAAAGAAGTTTTGTTCCCTCTTGTTCCCTCAGTAATGTTTGTAAATAAGAAACCTGTCTGTACAGTTGCTGTTTTGGCTGCAGCACAAAGTTCGTTTTTTGGGGGGGGGTTTTAAAATGCACTTTGCCACTTCATTTTGCATAACTAGTGAAAAACAAGGATTTCATAAGCTACAAAAACTTTTATTGGCAATTAATTAGAAATTTAGTGGTGCTAATGCCAAAACCTTTTTGCCAGGACTGCACAGCGTAATGCTTCATGAGATCCTACTAAATATTTAGACACTCTTTGTCTGTTACATGCATCAGTCTGCTTTCTCTGTTGCCAAGTAATTGATCCCCTAAATAACACACATCTCTCTGACCTTGTTGCCCTCATGATATTGAGTGATAAAATGTGATTGAATTGGATTCACCTTAAGTGCCTGGTGTTTGATTGTTCATTTCTGTAGTGATGTTAAGTTTGAGGATAAGTAGCCCTTTGGTAGTTGTAATCAGTGGAGTGTACACTAGTCTTTTTTTGTTTGTTTTTTTTTGCAATTCATTTTCTGTTTGTTTAATAAATTAACTAAATGAAATGAATGAGCATAAAATACTGCAAAGTGCCAAGGCATCTCTAGTGCTGTAAAAGAGCAGGTGAATAAGGTTTCAAAACCATTGGCCAGTGCTGTAGTCTCTCTCAGTTAATACCAGTCTATACCTGGCCTTGGGCAGCTTTAGTCAATGTTCCCTTCCATCAGCTCTAATAAACATAACTCTCTTCAACATCCTGGCTCAATGCTCTTCCCAGCTGGCAGCGCTTTCTCCCTCAAACTAACAACACTGCCAGCCAACAGATTACTGCAACTGAGGACATTTCGCACAGAGAAGAGGGCACACTGCACATTTTTATACAATGCAAGAGATAATATGTACTATTTGGACATCATAGTAGGGAGTTGCGTGACTATACACATTTGTATTAATGCATTTTAATTTCCTTAGCATGGAAGGCCGAATATGGTATCAAGAAAAAGCCTGTTACTGAATTCCCAGTACACAGGCTCAGTTGGGTGTATCAAACTGCCACGAACATGCTACAAACTATCTTATAGACATGTTTTTTGTGTGTGTAACGGGTTATGTTTGTCTGTTTGACAGATATGGCAGAACCCATTCAACAGCTAAGCACCAATAACCAAGGACGCAGTCACAGAGAGCAGATCCCGTTTACCCTCCTTGGACGCAAAGAGAAGGTATCACTGGCTTTTACTACTTTGTCAAGGGAAATGGATATAATCACCATCTTCCTATACATTTTAATGTTCTGCATAAATGAGCAGCTGCCAAATAGGTCACCCAGTTTAAAGGACTGGAACATATCTGCACTGAGAAATAGACTTGAATATTTATACCCTCCAAGTATTTGAAGGGTCCATCAAAAAGTTAAGTATACTCTACATAAGAAAGACTGTAAACTACTTAATACAGTGGAGCCATGTTTTTGTCAATAAACCTAAACATGATTAAGCTCATTGCAAGTTTATGTAAATATAATTATATATTTAAGTCTGACATTATTATTATTATTATTACACCTGAATTACAATCCCCCCCCCAATTGTACTACAACACACGTAGGATTTGTACAAATAAATCCTACATGTAAACGACTCCTCTCTACAGATATCCAAAAAAAACCCCAAAAAAACACAAATGTCAATCTACAGTCACGTACATGTTTTCTCTGTGTGAGGGTCAGATCTTTATTTCTGTCAAAGTGATCGTGTCACCCAAAGCTGTTTAAAGTCCTTTGTGGACTGTATAAATAAAATAGGCTAATTGGTTTAACTTGAGTTAATTAGTTCATTAAAACTTGGCCGGAGACTCCAGTTAAACAAAGGGCAGTCACGGCACGCTATTCTTAGAGCAGTTTTGGGCATCTTGTAAATCACACATTTTGCTAACATCCAGAGTCCAGTTTCCTTCCTGAATCCTGGCATAAAACATGCTGTCATTTTAAGTTGATTTTAGATTTACAGATCGCACAACCGTAAGTGAAGAAAAATAAGATTGTTGTACCTGCTTAAGAAAAGTTTCCTATGCATTTAAGAACAATTTAAAAAAAAAATACTGAGAACTGAGGGAGTTTTGTAGTAAATAAGAGGTTCATTTTATTTGGAAAGCTTAGTGAAGACTCAATTAAAAAAAAAAAAAAAACCTGAGTGCATAATTTGCCTTTGTAAAACCTGTAACCTTATTTTAAAAAAAGGAAAGAAAATGTGGGTAAAACAAATAATTTTGATTTGAAGTATTTAATATTCACAAGACGTGCTACTTTTATGTACACTTAAAAGGCCAACCACTGTACTTGGTTTCTTGAAATATGCAAATCTGCAGACATTCGTGTCCACAGCTGTCAAAACCTTTGCTCCGTCTACCAGAGTATTCCTAGGATGTTTATGTTTTTGTCTGTGTTTTCTTTGTCAGTGTGGTGAGATCCTGTATGAGAAACGCCACTATGAAAAGGGTCACTGGGCTTGTATAATAATGCGTGAGGAGACGTATGAACAGAGCATTTGCTATGGCTTTATGAGGATAATGAGATACATCTGCCAACACAACTCCTTAGGTGAGTCCGGAAGCAAGAGACTTTTTTACGCATACGATTAGAGGCTGGCAAGCTGATTTAAGCTATTCCTTATATCAGCCTGACAGTGATACTTTGCTTTTTTCTACATGTAGGTGACTATCTGGGCATGACGCTGCCTATTGTAACAGTGGTGCGCACAGATGAGAATCATTCTGCAATGTCCCCTGATGTCACTGTGGCTTACTACCTTCCCACTGAGCACCAGGCCCAGCCCCCCCAACCTCACGACAGCGACATTGTCATTGAGACCTGGCCTGCCACTGTTGTATATACGAGGTTAGTACCGTATTTTCACGACCATAAGGCGCACTGTGCTAAAAGGCGCAGTCTCAGTTATGTGTGCCCTTACTGTATTTAACACACACATAAGGCGCACTGGACCATAGGGCGCATACAAGTACCGTATGCGTATTTAAAAATAAAGCGGGAGCAAACCTGAATTCGGTACCTTACTCACATTTCTATTGCCGGTAATCGTCATCATCAACAACACACAAGCATACAAGTGTGCCTATTTAAAAATAAAGCAGGAGCAAAACTGAGTTTGGTACTCACATTTTTATTACCAATAATCGTCATCATCAACAACACACAAGCATACAAGTGTGCGTATTTAAAAATAAAGCAGGAGCAAAACAAAGTTTGGTACTCACATTTTTATCATCAATCAAACCCATCGAAGTCCTCATCCTCTGTGTCCGAATTGAACAGCTGCGCTAAATCTCCATCAAACATGCCAGGTTCACTGTCTTCACCGTCAGAGTCACTTTCCGTGCCGTGCGGCTCCTCGGAAATGATGCCGGCTTTTGCGAAAGCTCGAACAACAGTGCCAGCAGACATGTTAGCCCAAGCATCTACAATCCATTGGCAAATTGTGGCGTAACTCGCCCGGCGCTGCCTTCCACTCTTAGTGAAACTGTGGTCTCCACCGGTCATCCATCGCTCCCAGGCCGCTCGCAGCCTTACTTTGAACGGGCGGTTCACACCGATGTCCAGCGGTTGGAGTTCCTTTGTCAGGCCTCCCGGAATGACAGCAAGCTCACAGTTCATTTGCTTCACAAGTTTTTTCACATCGGCTGTGAGATGGGCACGCATAGAGTCACAGATCAACAGCGATGGTGATGCGTGGAAAAAACCACCTGGTCTCCTTACATACACCTCCCTCAGCCAGTCTTTCATCATTTCCTCATCCATCCAGCCCTTTTCATTTGCCTTAATGATGATTTCTGCTGGAAACTTCTCTTTAGGCAAAGTCTTTCGCTTAAAAATCACCATAGGCGGCAGTTTCTGTCCATTAGCATGGCAGCCAAGCACAACAGTAAAAGAAGACTTTTCATACCCCGTTGTGCGTATCGCTACCGTGCTGGTCCCCTTCTTCCCCACAGTGTGACTCACCGGGATGTCAAAAGTGAGCGGGACCTCGTCCATGTTTGTGATGTGGCTGGGCTGGATGTTTTTGTCGCCGATGTGTTTGCTGCAGTAGGAGCGGAAGATGGCCAGCTTTTCCTTATAATCCGCTGGAAGTTGCTGCGCTACCGTAGTCCTGGTCCGGATGGAAAAATGGCACCGTTTCATAAAAAGTGAAAGTGAAACTGCTTTTAGCCGAATGGTGACCGTCGAAACGCTTCTCCCGCTCGCTCTTTGCTCGATGATCCACCGCTCGAGTCTTTCCTCCAACTCGAGCCACCTCGCCTTATGTCCGCGGAAACTCAGCTGCGTTTTCTTGACCTGCCGGAGCTTGTTTTCCAGCTTCCTCCATTTGCGAACATCGATTCGTTAATCTTAAATTCTCTCGCCGCTGCTCGATTTCCATGTTCCTCCGCGTAGCTGATGGCCTTCAGTTTAAACTGTGCTTCGTAAGCGTGTCTCTTTGCCATTTTCAGGGTTGTTAAAACAACGATGTCCTGCATAATGCACATACCTGTTCTTTTATACAGGTATGTGCGATTGTCCCGGTATATACGATCAACGCCCACACTTCACCCTTTAACGTTCTCATGGTGTTCTCTACTACGTCCTCCTTACAACACATAGGGCGCACCGCGCTATAGGGCGCGCTGCACTTTCTGAAGAAAATCTAAGACTTTTAAGTGCGCCTTATGGTCGTGAAAATACGGTAGCTTAAAAAAAACTTTTCTAAATGAGCTCCCTCCTTTTGTTACTGACTTTACAGTAAGTGATTATTAAGGTTAGAATTTGTGCTTGGTTTTACACTTATAGATCACTCCTTCCCTCTTCCAGAGCCTTTAGCGGTCCCACCAATGAAGTGACCATCATAAACCAGATAAGCACCTTGGCCGAGCTGCTGGAGTCTCCAGGAGTGTGTGTCAACGACTCATTCATCGTGGCCGGCTACACCAACCCTGCTCACAACAACCGTCAGAATGAAATCTGGTTTTTAGAGCGGCGCTAAGGGATAGTGGGATTACGTGGCATCCTACTTGTGACCCTTAACCTTCATAAAGACTCCCTTAACACTGCCCCAGCTTAGCTACAGCCTCAGGTGCAACATCGTCGTCAGTCACAACCGCTACTACCTGAAATGACCACCAGCCCAGCAACACTCCAGAACCATCTGGTTTCATCTTTAAATGACAACAAGCTCAACCTCAGTCAGTTTTCCTTTCTGTTCATTTTAGTTAGATCATTTGGCACACAAGAACTGAACTCGACCACTGCCATAGTCTTGTGAACACTACTCAGATGATAGGGTGAAGCATAGCATTTACTCCTGCTTAAAGATGGCTAACAACCTTTTCCTAAGCACACTGCCCACTAAGTGGTGTCAGAAACATGCAACAGCCTGCTCATCTGCAGAGGAGTCAGGCTTCGTGGTGGACATGCAGCCATATTGTGCTCCCTTCTTTTTTGTTGCGCAGCCACAATGTCTTGTTATGGAATGACGCCATCATTCTCTTGCTTATTGAGGCATTTACAGCTCTGCCACAGTTGATCCACTGTTACTTTACCTCTGGATTACATACTTCATTACAGGTTATAGGTTTGTGATAACAGTCACACAGCATATTCTGCATATTCAGTAAAAAGTGCAATATTTATTAGATAACCATAACAACATGGAAGTACCTGGGCCACTAACCTAACCCAATCTAGGTGCGTTCAGTTGATGAAAATTTAGGAGGGGATTCTGCAGCATCCATCTTGACCTGAACTAGTGGCTTTAACTATAAATAAGCTTGACACAAACGGTGATGTTAATTTAGAAAACAAGCACTTTTGAACGGAACTTGTTCATGTGTGTTTACACTTGAATGTAAATCTACGGGACAAGGGGGTAACACACAGATCACTTCTACAAACCAAATGCTGAAACACTCACTGATATATATATATATATATATATATATATATATATACATATATATATATATATATATATATATATATATATGTATATACCATATATATATATATATATATACCGTATATATATATATATATATATATTTTTTTTTTTTTTTTTTTTTTTTTTGCTGAATGACAATCATACAGTACTTATAGATTATATACATCCTTTTCTCTTACAAAACTAATGCAGTGTAACGCATTCCTCATGTTTCAGGTCTTGTACAGTCACAAGTAGTTACCCAAGTACCTCTTTTTGTGCTTTAAAAATAAACAAAAAACTACTTTTTAGTATTAGTCATCATTCACTAACAATTGCAAATACTACCACTGCTGAGTAGAGACGATGCAAACTCGTTAAGAGATACACAACAGAGAATATAACTGTGATAAAAATAGAAGGCGCAATTCTGATTCAGTTAAACTAATCTTCTATCAAAAGAAGAGTCTATAAAGAGATTGATGGTTTTATTCATTATATTTTAATATAAAATCATTAAACAAATTAATTCAGAACTCCAGCTAACCCTGCAGTTTGCAATAACAGGGATTTTTCTCTTCTGGAAATAAGAGAATCTCTCTTCCAGTGAGATAAACCTGGTAAAGAATTGGCCAAATTATCACAGTGTGAGGATTTTTACCAGAACATTTGTAGCTTTTTTCTTTCTTTTTTTTATGTAGGAAAATACAAGGTAAAAATGATCATTGTGTGAAACGGAGAGCATTACAATTAAGAAAGTTGGTATTGGGTTGGGGAGGTTGCCCAGTCGTAATCTCAAGAAGAACCGGTTAACATCAGTGCATCCAAATCCAAAGACTTTATTCTGCATTAAATGATTGTAGCATTGCTATGATACTCTGTGACATCTGTAGGGTGTAAACTCTTGCAAAGCCATGTTACGTGTAGGTCGGTATTCCCTCTGAGAGCCTAGTTACATAGCAACTGCAAGTGTCTGGATTTAATTTGTTTTTGCTTTTTTTTTTTTTCTCTAGTGTTCTACAAAAGTGTTATGTAATGTGAAAATTAAAGTGTACCAACATGAGCTACTGTAGTTTTTTTTTTTTTGTTTAATAAAAATGTGCTTGTCTCCTGTCTTTTCAAATCTACTCTGGTGAAGTTTTTACAAGGTTGACATACACGGAGCTTGAGCTCTGCGCAGCTTTTGGCATATTGATGAAGAATTTAGTTTTATTAAATAACGACCAGTCTTATGAGTCAGATGAGCTGATGATAAAGCTCCAGATTTACTATGTAAACTGTTTGGATACAAAGTAGCTGCAGACAAAATTACTCTACTCCTTGCCAAGTACAGCCTAAATAAACAGTCTGAGAAAGGGCAAAAGTCAGATCACTTCATATGCTACCAATTAACCACACCACACACGCGCGCATTATGAATTACAAATACAACAAATGAGAGGTTTGATTATTGCAATAAAAAAAAAAGGAGCCAGCAGAGACAAAACATGAGGAATAGATTGTGTTATCTGTTGGTGTGCCAAGAAAAACCTAAGGCTGCAAAGCAAATAGCTTCCAGGACCCATTATACTTTTATTTTACCTCCAGGGGACTATTCTCTCTTTTTTGTGGTGCCAAGTGTATTAAATAAAAGGTGTCACACCCTGCCTAGATCTGAAATGTAGGACATAGTCCATTTCAAAACATCAAATCAAATCAAAATTTATTTATATAGCACATATTAAAACAACAGTGTTGACCATAGTGCTTCACAGTCAGTAAAAGCATGAGACAGTTAAAACAAACAATGAAAGAGGACAACAAACAATAGGTAACAACACAACAAGCTAGACCAGCCAACTAGACAGAATCAAAAGCCGAAGTAAAAAAATAAGTTTTAAGACGTGATTTAAAAGACTGGATAGACTCGGCAGTACGAATATGAACAGGGAGGTTATTCCAGAGTCTAGGTGCCACGGATGCAAAGGCCCGGTCACCTCTCGACTTCATTCGAGTCCTAGGTTGTGCTAGGAGCCTGTGATTGGACGATCTAAGTGTTCTGTTGGGATTGTATGAATGGCGTAGTTCAGAAAGATAGTGTTGAGTTACTGGAGCAAAGTAATTACACAATCCAAAAATAAGGACACAGGCAGTATACAGTAGTCTATCATAGTGCTGCTCGTGGGACAATACAGCACTCTGTGTAACACCTAAAAGAAATAAAGCCAGCTGACTGGAATTGCATGAAGGCTTAAAGAGTTTTTAGCTTGCAGATGAGACTGAGTAATAATACTGTAATAGATAGTTTTAGTCATAAATATAACCTCATTTAGGTTAATTCAATCTTGTTGGGCAAATTGTTCTTTAATGCATACCTACAGCTCCCATAACAACAACCATAAAAGGTGTAAGCTTTAAGCCAAATATCTTCTGAGCTCAGTAGCCTTTAGATGTGCCGTCATTAAATCCGCACTTAATCGAACCGCAAGAGAAATGCGACTCAAGTCGATATATGGGCAAGCACTGGCCTTTCTAATGTCTGAGCCAAAAGCTGGACGAAAAAACAGAAAAAGCACCTGTATGCATGACTGCTTCATTTTTCTGATTTGTTTAACAGTTACTAAATTGTGCTTGCATGACTGCAGTAATGAATACAAAATAACCCAATGTTTTGGCAGTGGAAAAGGGATTTCAGCAGGTTACCAACATCCTCCAATCATAGAGTAATATGAAGAGAAAGAAAAAAAACTAAAAGAAAAAAGAAAAAAAAGAAAAAAGAACTCTGCCCTGATAACAATAAAGAGAGAATTAGAAGGAAAAGACTAAAAAGGAAGAAAGTGCAACACAGTAAAGAAAAAAAATACAGCGGGTCTAAAATTTCAAATGCAGGTGTCACATTCCTGTTAACCAGCCAGCTGAAACAAATGAAGTGGAGCTGCACACTTAAAGTGCAGAAGACACAAACATGATGAGGAGAGAGCCGATCAGTCTACCAGCACTAAAAGCTAGACCACTGAGTGTAACAGGATGTGGCTTTCAGGACAAATCAATCAATTTAATATGAACTGACCCAGAAAGAACCTCACAGGAAGGAGAAAGAGGTGAAGCTGAAAAAGTTTTTACAGTTGAGGAGTTCTGTTTTTTTAATAACAGAAGGAAGCCAAAACTTACCACAAGGTGGCAGTAAAGCACCAAAGGAAAAACTCTTAGCTGCTCTACAGAATAATGAAATCAAGCACAGGCAGACAAAAAGCAAAGAAAGAGTTTGTATAAAACTAACTTCCAAAAAATATATAATAAAGTCATGGACTGGATTCTTTCAAACACTGTGCATACAGAAACGCACCATTGACACTTCATTATTTACCTATCACATCACACAGAAACAGCAACCGCCTTCCTCTGGAAGATACTGTATCTGCCACTCCGTAAAAGCTGCTCCAAAACAGCTTGAAAAACACAATAAAGAGCCTAAGGTATTGAACCTAGCATCCAAACATCCTTGGGACATACCAGAATAAACCCCATCTGTGCAACAACCCACCAACCCAAACAATCCAACAGTATGTCCTCATGCCAGACACATAACCACATAACACACCCTGCCTAAAATCCATGAATGCACTCCATGTTTTGACAGCAGAAAACAACCATACATAATATTTGGCAGATTTTTTTTTAATGTACCCCTGGTCAGTGCATGTTGGTTGTGGAAACAATAAGCAGCCTATGTGTTCTGCACAAAATAAAAGAACTGACATATTTTATTCCTTGTAGAATTACATTTTTAAAAAGTATAAACAATGTCCTGATCAGAACAGAGACGAAAAACATGACAAATCATTTGCTGCCCCTACCTGCAGGTAGCATGTCTGGTAAGCTGAAAGGGCCTCACCCAGAGGAACCACAACTTTCTCCACATTGCGCTGGTGGGAGTGAGCCCGGATGTCAGGACTGTCTTCTGAACGTAGCTCAATATGGGAGATGAGCAAATTGGAGATCACAGATTGCACCGACTGGAAGGATGAAGTGAGGCGGATTGCAGATTAAAGTCTACTCACTTTTAGGTCACAGCGCAGAAAAAAAAAGTGCATCTTTCTCACCTTTGTATCTCCTCCTGGGGTGGCGCTAAGAGCCAGTATGCGGAACTGCAAAGTCTGGCTGCCGAGCAGTTTGATGACCTAATGAAGAAGACCAAGCATTAGACATCATCTCCACTAAATCTGGACAGTTTACATAACTTTTACTGCAAAAAACCCAAAACTAACCATTAAGATTTAGTTCTTTAGTTCACACTTATACAACTTCATGATGTCAAGCTTTGATTATTTCTCCAAAGTGTGTGTACCTGGCAGTAAGCATGGTTGCCCAGCGCTTTGTGTGCTTCATCGATCACCACGCACTTTACCTGCTGGGCCGGGCAGGTGTCTCTGGACAGATCATTAACCATGACCTGAGGCGTGAGGAAGAAGACCCGCTTGGATCTCCAAACCTCTTGTCTCTGCTTTGCTGCTGTGCTACCTATGAAGCGGTAGGTGCAGAATTTGAAAAGGGGGAAGATGGGTGTTGTGCATCAGATTTTATGTGATTTTCTTTTTTTTACCTGTCAGCTCAGCCATGTGTGCTTGTGGGATCCCCATCACTTTATAACAGGCCTCAATCTGTTGGGCCACTAGAGGCTTGGTGGGAGCCATGAAAACAATCTTGCCTGATGGATACCAGCGATAGAAATTGTACATAACCACAGAAGCTATAAAGGTCTTTCCCAGACCAGTGGGAAGACATACCAGAGTGTTCTGAAAGAGGGCAGCCTCTGATATCTTCAGCTGGTACTCCCTGATAGGATAGTTGGTCGGGTAGATCCATACCTTAGCTGAGGAACTGTCAAAGCCAGGGAAGTCAGGATATGTCTGCCCACCTGAGGGGGTTAGAGAAAACGTGGGCTCTTCTGTTCTGGCAGGGTTGTCATGCTGGAAACATTTAGCATTATCAAGCTGGAGGCTTCTTTCAGCTTCATACACGGCGACCACCATCAGATCATCGTCTTCATCTTCATACGCAGGCGTGGGGTCCTCAGTCCCCACTGGGTTCGCTAATGTATATGCTGACCCGTGACCATTTTCAGACCAGAGGGGATAAGAAGGAAGGTGAGCTGTAGCTACCTGGGGACTGTTGCCTGGAGTTGTTCTGGGGCGCCCAGCAGCATTTTTGCCATCTTTTATCGGGTTAACAACTTTGTTTTGGGAGACGGAGACACCCCAAGTCTGAAATAAAGTCTTCTGGTTTGAACCGCCACTCATTTTCATTACCGGCGGCGAAAAACTTTAAGGGGAAAACGCCATGTGAAGAGCAGCAACATTGCAAGAAGACCGTCTAGAACACAAACACCCGGTCATTTCCGCCGACGTTTTCCAAAATAAATCACTTCACGTTGAGAAAAATTATTTTACACAACTATTTATGGTTCATATATTTGTAAACTGTACAAAATTACACTTATGACCATATATGAAAGGTTAATCTGAAAATATGTAAATATGTTGTTATATCTTACAAGGGCAACCTTTTATTTTTTAGATTTGGCACAGGAAGTAAATAAAAGCTTTGAGTTACGCTCCCGCTCTCCGTAGCGGCATAGTCATGTTACCATAGCAATGGAGAGAAGCAAATGGGAGAAAACAATCGTAAATTTGCAGGTAATTTATCTGCTGTCGATGATACATGTTTATACGCAGAGTAATTTTTCAGGGTGTCTTTTCTGTGCTACGTTTAGCTTCTTAGCCACTCTTGCTTTCTCAGGAAAACAGGTGCTAACGTCTGCTATAGTTAGCATTCATATGATAGTGAGACTACAATTACTCCTTTCCTCGCCACAGGCATGCTCGCGTGGATATCTGGTAAGGAAAGAAGTCTGCAAAGCACGCGAAGACTTTGAAGACATCGTGAAGGAGATTGACGGGCGCCTGACGCATTTAAAGTGGACGGACACGCTGATCTCTATTCCCCAGTTCATAGACACGGTAAGTGGCATTTATGCGAATAAGGGTGACGTTTAATACCCCACATACAAAATGTTCTCATGCATTTGCTTTTTGCTTTTTCAGGGCAGCCTACGTCCACCACCCAGCAGCCCTGCCACTAAGCCTCTAAATCCAGAGACAGATGTCAGTGCTACTCCCCAGATCCCTGCACTCTCACCAGAGAACAGAGATCATCACTGTGCCCTGCTAGAGAAGACAGAAGCAGAGAGAGATGATTCACAGACCTGTTTACCCAGCAGCAGCTCTATTAGAGGGGAAGGAGAGGGCCAAAGACAAAGCGGTGTGGTGGAGAGCACAGCAGGGTCGTCATCTGTCTGGAGCAGTGTTGAGTTAGATATGAACTATACTCAGTCTCATAAAGGTATATTAAAGTTTCACACAAAGTGGAGCCATGTTGTGTGCGTGTGTAGAAGGTGTTTTAAAAAATATTGCCTCTTGTTCAGTCTTTAAGAAATTTACAGTCACAATTTTCAAGATTCAAAGAAGATGCATTCACACAGTCCTTAATTTAGTTATAAGGGCTGGTAACTCCCAAAAGGATTAACAAATCTCTTTGGGATTCCTTCTGCCAAATGAAACATGTGTAGTTACCTGCTGTGGTGACCCGTTGTGAATAAAAGAGAAGCCTAATGTAGCTTTTGCCTCTAAAAATAGAATCACAGAAGCTTAAAAAGTAGAATGCAATCAGTGTTCACCTGCATTAATTACACAGTTTGTCTAGCCTCAAATGTGTTAATCCAAAACTGAATTTGGTGAAACCTTTTGAGCCGTTTCGAATTCGCCATCCCTCCATCAGGTTCTCATCGGTACTGCTTGACTCAGGAGGTGCCCCGTACCCCAGAGGCCCTGCGTTTCCATAGAAGCACCCTGACCATGGAGCTGCTCTGGCTTCAGCAGGCAATTGACAGCAGGAAAAAGGTAAGGCGAAGAAAGAGAGAGATGTAGTGCTTCCCTACGTTTATTCAGCAGTGACAGTCTCCCGCTGTAATAAAATTGCTTCTGCTCCATAGTGGAATTTATTTACTGGTTCCCAAAATAAGTTCATCCAGCAGGTCTGAGAAGCAGCCTTCGTTCTAGAGCCTACATCCAACAATCAGATAACAAATGTTAATTTTGCAGTAAGTGTCAACAGTGACTTATTACGGACAGTCCAAACCCCCCAGCTACAAACATGCACGCTGGATGGTTTGGCCCATTTTCTCCCATGTATTAAGCGTGTAAATCAGGTAGAAGCATGTTTAGCTGTCGGTACCCTTTACCCTCACACTGAGAGCTGATTTAAATCCTTTAATTTATCTTTAACACATTTCGTTGCTTCCGTGAGGCGCCCTTCAGCACCAGAGTGTGTAAATTTGCCAAGATGTGGAGCAACACTTTTTATAGATGTGTTGTCATGCACTGAGAATGCACTCATCCAGACATGCAGAAGAACATGTTACTTTTAGTGACTGTTTTCTTTCTTTTTTCCTACAGTACTTGTCGCTGAAGGATAAACTTAGCGTGTCCTGACGGCATCGTTACCATGAACTGGACTTAAACATGTGGGAGTGATGCCTTCATGTACGCAGGAACCTGCTGCACTGAGTACCTTTTTCGTGTTTGGCACAAGTTAATAAACCTGTATATTGTGTATTTTCATGTATATAAATAAAATAAATGCTATTTTACTACAACGTTTTCTTTGTTGTGCTGTCTACCGCTTGGGCTTCACTTGGAGCATTAACTGTGCCAGTTTTAGATGGTTTACAATTGTGCATGGAGAAGTTTTGTTCACTAAAGTCCAGGTGAGCATGCTTCCCAGGAGCTCATATTTCTGAGCTATCACTATCACTCATTTCATTAGGAAATTATCCTTCAAATGTTCACAGCAATCTCCTATTAAACACCTGTTGTCCTCTGGTATTTAAGTCCTTATAGAGAACCCAGGGAAAGAAAAATATTTATAAGTTAAAGCTGAACTTTTCCTCGTTACTCCCTTGAGAGATCTTCTGTTGTGCTTGGATATTTAATATTTACGAAAAAGAATCACCTGGCTGTTTCACTTGCTCTCACTTCTATGCTTGATGGATTTGGCCTTTTTTTTTTTTCTTCTTTTTTTAACCTGCCTGTAGAGGTTATCTTATTGATTCAGCTTACAGCGCAGGAGACCCACCCGTTCTCCCCTCCTCTTGCCTGTCTCTTTTGTTGTGGTTTCTGCCGATGGTTTGGCCCACAAAGCCAGTCATTGCTGGCCACGCTGCTATGGCAACCAGGAAATACTCACCGCCATCAGTGGAGTAGTGTCCGTGTGAGAGTGTTTGAATGTGAAGGGGATAGAGAGGAGCAGAACGTGGTGAGGGGGAGCCCAGACAGACCACTACCACAACAACAGCAGAGACTGATCTTCACCTTTGGCTTTTCTGCAGTTCTCCCTCTTAATTCTTCACCGAGCATGTGAGTGACAGAGCATTGTTTGGCACTTTGGAGTGGTAGCTGGATCATTTGTTTGTGTTAATGTGTGACTTTTGGAAATGTGTGAACCCAAAGAATGTAGTGTGTGTGTGTGTGTGTGTGTGTGTATGTATGAAAAGGTTCAGTAAATGCAATTATTAGGTGCAATGAATGAGAATACATGCATGCATATATGCACTCAGAGATGGCTGCCAGCTCTGCAGCTGCATCTCTGCTGCCTCCAGTGAAGAGTGTGGTGGTGTATAGGAATGGAGACCCCTTCTACAGTGGACGCAGGTTTGTGGTCAACCAGCGACAGGTGGCCACCATGGAGGCCTTTCTGAATGAAGTGACCCAGAGCATCGGTGCCCCTCTTGCCGTCAGGACTCTGTACACCCCCAGGCAGGGCCACCGAGTCACAGACCTGCAGGATCTACGGACAGGAGCCCAGTATGTTGCTGCTGGCTTTGAGAGATTCAAGAAACTCGAGTGAGTACAACAAAATGAAGTTATTTATACTTGATGTCTGGAAAACAGATCAAGTACTGTGTTAGGGTTTTCTTCGTTATATCCCTTGTCTTTATGCACAGTTACCTGAACGTGAGAACAAAAAAGCAACCCACTGCTCGTGAGGAAACCCAGGTAGGCTTTCATTTCATTTCAGTCCTTTTAAGGAATCTGTAACTGATTAATCCTAGCCTAACCAAGAGGAATGCACCACCAGGCTACAGTCATATCAAGCTGATCATTTCAACTCCTTCCAAGTCAAATTTAAAAAGAGTGCAGGATTTTTTGTTTATTGACGCAACCTTATTCGCCTTTAAAAGTGACGACCCATTCTTATGAGCAAGTATTAGCCGTGCATGTCCCCTGTTATCCTCCTATTGAAGTCACAGGCTGTTAGGTAGATTAGCGGATATAATGGGCTAATGACTGCACTGTCCATCAAACACTCAGTCACTCAGAACTTGCAGGGTACTCTCATGTGACAGCTTCATTAATTTCAGCGGGATATTGAAACGTCAAACGATTTCATCAAGAAAATTATCCTTTCTCTTCGGCTGAACTCAACCTTTTCAGTAAAATGAAAGGCAGGCAGTGCACAGTGACGAGGATGCTAGGATTAGGCATAATGAAGCTCCCTTAGCATTCACACTAAATTGATTTCAAAGCCACACACACTTTAGAGCCACTCACGACAAGTACTTGTTTTATATTCTGACCTGCTGGCAGGACTGACCTCTTAGTGTTTCTGATGTAGAGCGATCTATTAGTCTTTCTTTTATGAACAAAAAACATACATGAGTATAGAATAAGCGTGCATAGATGCTATTTTGGATAAGTGTTTGTTTGTTTTTTAGGTGGGGCCTTTGGCTTTAAAGTCTTACATGTCTGTATTGTGGTTGCTGTGGAGATACACAAGAAGTGTGCCCGTATGTTGAGTGTTTGTGTTTGAAGTTTTTATGCTTCCACCCAGTGTAATCAGGGCTGTGTACATGTTCAGGCAGGCCTAATACTCAAATTCTGAGCCCTCCTTCTGGATTCAGACACATTGTAAATAATTAAACGTCTGCCACTTTAAAGAAGGAAAAAAAAACAATAACGAGGAGATTATCAGAGCCCACTGATTTAGCTCAGCTAGAGGCAGACATGGATATTGGCTCCAGATTTCATTACTATGCGACGACATGGGTGAGGGCCCTCAGATAAGACACGGCGTGTCTAAATGCACCATCCGAGGAGTCTTGGAGTGACGTCAGTTTCCATGGCTGCAGCACTTGAGCTGATATGAGCTGAATACACTTTTCGGATAATGATTTTCTTGGCGATATGCATGCAGTGGTATTTATGTGCAGGACAGGAATGATGTAAATCTGTTAAGGGAATTTTGAAACTTGATGAAAAATTGACAGCATTTGATGTTCTGCAGTGGCAAGCATCTGATTTTATGTTGGTCCCCTCTAGGTCAAAGCAATCCAGAGGCCAAATGTGTCAGCTAAATGGAGGAAGTATATACCTGTGCCTTGCATTATACAGTGAGTTGGAAGAACTGCTTATCGGAGGCATATATACATAGTATCAGAAATGTATTTATTTATTTTTTACATACAGTTTGCTGGCAGTACCATTGCTTTCATTTTGGATTAAATTATCTCTGCACCTACTGGATGAGAGGAAATTTTGTCCTTAAGATCTCCAGAGAATAAACTGCTACTACTGGCTTCCCCTGATGTTTCCTTTAGCAACACTTTTGGGGAGTTTGAAAAAATCAACAACACCCTAATCTTTGCCCTGAAAACAAATATCCACGTTTCCCAGACTTATACCAAAATCAATTTCACATTAAAGTAATGCAACTGTAGGAAGATTTAATATCGTTGCTGTGGCTAATTAAACTATCATTCATTATTCCTTGATTGCTAAATAATTGTTCCTAATCTTTCATTTAAGGAAACCACTGGGAAACTATCTTTTCACAACCAGCTTAGACCAGTAGTAACAATTACCAGTTCTTAACTCTTTCATCACATATCTGCATACAAGAATTAAGATGTTTCTTGTTATGTTCAGCGTTTTTCGAAATGGAGACCTCCTGTGTCCACCGTTCCGATTCATCATTCCTCGGAGCATGCAGCAGGACCTGGATCAGATCTTGAGTCTAATCACAGAGAAGGTCAGCCTAAGGACCGGTGCGGTGCGCAGGTCAGTGACACCATTACACAGAAGGTCAAAAACATTCCCAATAGCTCTGTGAAATACAAACAGAAAGATCTAATAAAGTAAATATCGAACCCCTGTACGTTTTTCAGGTTGTGTTCTCTAGAAGGAGTGGCCGTGTCCTCAGCTGGGGAGCTGGAGACTGGCCGCTGCTATGTTGCCGTGGGAACTGAGAGGTTCAAGAAACTCCCATATGTGGAGCTATTAATCTCCAAAACTACAGAGAGGTACAATCATGGAAGTTCCTTTGTAAAAAACAAAACAGTCAGTCTGTGCTAACACATGAATAATAATCAGACGACTGGAAACAAGAAGAGAACAATATCCCACACATTCCTCTCTCCCATTTTTTAATAACTATGTTTCTTCATTTTGTAGCTATTACCCTGGGAAGAGAAGGATGTTAAGGAGAGCTGAGGTAATCCTCCTCCTCTCTCTCTGCATTCAGTTACTTGCTTTATTTTCATGTCTTAAAATACAGTTTTAGGATCGTTATTTTCCAGCCTAAATGTCAGGTCTGATTGGCAGCTGTCAGAAGAAAACATTAACAGGCTATGAACAACTTCTGTTTTTTCCCCCATTAGAACAGGAAAGCAGGAAGTGGGCCTGAAGACCAATGCAGTGACTCAGCTCTCCTTGACTCCCCAGAGGTCAAACAAACAAACAAGTCTCCACTGACTTATATTCACACTATATGATGCTATATTATGAGTATTTATATAATTTAGTGTTTGTTATGTAACATATTCAATGTGACCCATGAATTTCAGTCAGACGGTCGGAGGGTGAAGTCAACAGGAGATGAAGCTGCAGCCCCACAAGCTTCCCAGCAAAGGAGCAGGAGAGAGGGAGCAGATGAGACCTCTACGTTTTTTGCCAGGCCGGTCAAGATCCGGAAGAATCGAATGCAAACGAGACCACCGCTCAGCAATGGATCTGGTGAGGATTTCATGAAATCCAATCAGTCTTAAGGAGTATCTCCACTTTTTGGTGGTAAAAAACTTTTGATATCTACCCATGACAGGCCAGCCCAGTGTATTTAAAAGTTCAGCACAGAAAAGGAGAGAAGAGGTACGAGGGGCAGAGGAGGTGCAGGAGGATGAAAATACAGCTACAGAGCTTCCTGTTGATCAGGTTAGCTTCAGGCACCTCTGCGTCATTTCAGACTCATAATTGAATAGAAGATAATTAAATGCTAAAATATGACTGAGGTGGGCGCGTTTGTCTGCCCTTAATATTATAGAAGTGAGATTAAATCTAAATTTTAATCATATTTCCTTTCCAAAGAGAGCTGCAGAAATAGTGGAGGAGGAGGAATTAACTAACCCAGAGGATCCTCTGCAGAACAAACAGATGGTAGGCATTTTTTATGCCATATCTAACATGTTTTGTTAGATATGAGAAATAACACTCATCACTCACTCCTGTACAAGCAAAACCAAAAATACCACTGAATAATAGTTGTCCTGCATGCATGTGGAGTAATTATTAATTCACTGTCACAAGGACAGTACATGCATGCTGCACATTTTGAACAAAAGCATTAAAAAAAACACTATTTATTTCTCTCAAGAGACAAGCACAAATTATCAAGGGTGAGCAGCACGACGACGAGGAGCACCCACACAAGTACAGTGGAAAGCAGGTACGGTTCGTGTGGGTGGGTTGTTTACATTTAATCGTAATTCACGTGTTCACATTAAAAGGGTTATCCATTTTTGTTCTTGTGCCGTTAAAAGGCATTACTATCTGAAGAGGAGCAGGAGTCCAAAGCTGAAATACTGGTACACACTCACACCCACGAGTAGCTAATTAATCAATTGAACAAATACAGAACTTCAGCACGTGGAGGCAAAATCTTTGTGACTTTCATTTCAAAAGGAGCTGAAGCAGACGTCTTCAAAGTCGAGGCCTTCGTTGTCTAGCAGCCACGCAGAGCACAGAAAAGAAAAGGCAAGTTTACCAACTTCACACCCTATAACACCATCGCGTTTTTACTGGCATCAATATAACCAAGGCATTAAACTCGTCTTGCTGATAGCTTTTGCCTTTACACTGATTTAGTGTCGTTGCTGTGACAGGAGATCCTGCAGGATGCGCCGTCGGTTGCAACAGAACAAAACCACCATCATCAGGAGGTCACGGCATCCTAACAGTTTCACATCGCATGAACGTTTGATTAAATTAGTAGTACTTTAACTGTGATAATGAGCCAAATAACAACATTAATGTATGTTTGTTTTATTGTAGAAAATGTAAGCGTGAGAAGTGCAAGCAGAACAAACACTACAACAGGTGGATACACTATCAGAAGCTCTACAAGCTTCAACTAAAACTGATTGAAGTTTATTGTATCGTACACCCGTTTATGACATTGTCCATTCAGTTTTACAGGCATGATTCTTATGTTGATACTGTGTAGATGTTCAATGCTGCAATATATTCACTATGCGTACAGAAAAAAAAAAACATTTTTTAGGGTAAATCTTAAACCTATACTGAAAAATGAGTGACTACTAAATGAGTGTTGGGGAACAGTAGTGTTGCCAAGAATTTATTGATTAAATATCAGCAACAACACAGGAACAGAGCACAATATTAACAGTCATCTGTACAGTGTCTTGTATCAATTAAATGTGACAATAAACATATATATTACTGTACATGTGACCAATTTCTGAACTCTTTACACAGTTAAAGTCTTTTTCTTTCAAAAGTAGTTTGGAAAATAAAAGCAGTATATTACGAGTAAACAGTAAAAGGAAAGGCGAAAGATGAAAATTTTATCCTCAAGCTATACAACAACATTGTCCCCTCCTGCCTTGCTCTTACTCTACAGCAGGCTAAAGGCAGCCACCACAAACTGTCCCCATTAAACCAGAAGCTGACATCTACCCCGGGCTTATTTATATGTGGTCTCTGCAGGATCTATGCAGATGCCAGTCAGCTGCGGAGCATTTAAAAGTAAAAGTTAACAACCACCGCTTTTCTATGCGAGCGTCATAAATCGAGTCAAGCTCTGTGGTGAACTCTCCATGAACCCGCTTCCCCCCCTCAACATGGTGTGAGAGTTTTCTGGACAGGCCTTTTGAAGCTTGAGTTTGTTTAGACACAATTCTCCCATCAGCATCGCCGCTCTCAGGAGCTGCTCTCTGAATCTAAATCGTCTTCTTCAGTCCTGCTCCAGCTTCATTGCCCGTCTTTCCATTTACGGCGAAGGATTTATTTGAAGGCGCAGAGGAATTGGCTTAAATCCTGATCTCCTTCAGTACACGGGTTGGGTCAAATTCTGATTCCCAGTATCTCTGTCAATATCATCAATGGAGCTTATAATACACAGAGTGATGCCAGCCATGGTGAGGAACATTCCTACGACAGCCTCTGCAGACAGATGTGTGGGCAAGGATATCAAGATAGTTAAAGTTTAAAAAAATGTATTTATTAATTAGGTACGGTCATGGTACAAAGAAATGTCACCCTCTTTCAGTTCAGTTAGCATGTCTTAGCACAACTTCAGATGAACAACAACATATGTGTCATTATTAATTAAACAAAAACTAAACCAAAATACAGACGAAGTGTGTAAAAAATTAAGTACAACTCATTATTCAATAGCTTGCAGAACAATTTTTAACAGCAATAACTTGAAGTAATCGTTTTCTGTATGACTCAATCTGTCACATCATTCTGGCCCAATCACCTTTACAATGTTGCTTCAGTTCATTGAGGTTAGCGGGGATTTGTTTAAGCACAGCATTTCAGGTTGACGTCTGGACTTTGACTGGGTCATTGCAACACCTCTATTCTTTTCTTTTGCAGCGATTCTGTTGTAGCTGTGGTGTTGCAAGGGTTAGGATCAAGTCACGCTTTAGCTGTCAGACACACATGTAGCCTCTCATTTGACTAGAACACCTTGGCTTACGGATGCTGACACAGTGACTGCAAGGTGCAGTTACTGGTCCTGTGGATGCAGAACAAGTCCAAATCATCACCCCTCCATCACTGTGCTGACTGTTGGTATGAGGTGTCTGTGCTGATTCGCCGTGTTTGATTTTTGCCAAATGTGACTCTGTGCATTATCACCAAACATTTCTATTTTGGTCTCGTCACTCCAAAGGACATTGTTCCAGGAGATTTGCGGTTTGTTCAGCTGCAGCTTTGCAAACCACAGCTCTGCTGCCATGTTCTTTTTAGAAAGCTGAGGCTTTGACCTGGTAACCCTTCGAAACAAGCCATACTTGTTCAGTCTTTTTCTAACTGAACTGTCATAAACTTTAACATTTAACATGCTAACGGAGGCTTGTAGAGTCTGAGATGTAGCTCTTGGTTTTCTTTTTTTCAAGTTTGTCTGAGAATTGCACAATCTGACCTTGGGATTAATTTCCTGGCATGTCCACTCTCTGGAAGTATGGTAATTGACCTAAATGCTTTTCCACCGAATAATGACATCTGTAATCTACTAATCTGGCTCCTAAATACCCTATTAATTCCTGTAGAAGAAGTAAGGTTGTATTTAGCGTTTCACATAATCCTTCTTCATTTGGCTTAGTTTACGTTACATAAATAATGACAGCGTGTAATATGCTATGTTCTTTAGTACAACCGACACTGTATTTACTTAATTTGAAGAACTGCAAAGCATCAGATGATTTTTATTGCTTCCTGATATGCAAAACCTTTGAATTAGAGAGTGGTTAATTTTCTTTTTAATCATGACTCTAAACAGCTTAAAGTCTGACTTTCAAAATCAGCATCTGAATCTTTCCTTTTCTAGATAAATACCACCGGTTGTGTGACTGGCCTCATTATTTTAAAAAAAGCAAACAAATGTAGTGTTATCACATGAGTGACTTACGTTTGCCTCCAATCTCTTCTCCCAGAAACTTGCCAGTTAGCAGAGTGCAAAGGAGGGTGAGGGAGTTGGCTACAGGAACAGCAAATGATAACTCTGGATGAGAAGAAAGGTTTTTAAAAAAAAATGAATTTCTAGTCTACAAAGAAGGCATACAGTGACAGTCTGTGTCAAGTAAAGCAATAAAAGTAATTTCTCAAACATGTTCCATTAAGTATGATGATTTTCTGCTTGTAGTGTTTAAAAGAAATTACATTTAACATTTATCCAGTAAGCCATGTGAAAAACTAATCTACGGTGGCTTATTGGCATTTGATACAGGAAATTCTGGTATGATCTGATATAAAGTAAATATAGGGCCAGTAATACTGATACTAAACCAATACCGATACTTTTAGCCTATACATATAGCTTATATAGGTATATCAGTGTGTCATGATTCATGGGATGAATCATCATTTGAAATTTTGAACACATTTTAATGACCATTAAAACTTTGTGATTTACTGTGATTTTGACTACTTTTCAAAATAATAACACTTATAACTTAAACACTTATAAGGTTTTCATGCATTCAGAAACTGGGTTTTTTTTTTTTTTTTTTTTTTTGGAGACCTGGAATGTAAATGTACCTGGCTCTAAAGCACTTTGGGTCAACTTCTGTTGTTTAATTATGCTGTAGGCTATAAATAAACAGACAGATAGTCAACACAAAAAGGTTCAGCCATTCTTCATAGCGCATGTTTGAGATATATTTCCAAAAAAACCCAAAACCCCAAAACACTTTATTTAACACAGAAACAAAATATCGATCGCTGGTATCGATACACTCAATATTTGGCCCGATCCGCACACCTCTATTGGTAAGTTCTCATTAGTGTTTCAGGCTACACTTGTGCTAGGTCTCACCTGTGGTTGAAAGTGTGTAATAGTAGACCACTGAACCACTCTGGTTTAATAGAAATGGGACCAGGTACTGTAGAGCAACACAAGGGAGAGGGAGCAACTGAGCCAGTTACAGTAACATACAGTCTACCTTAAAATGCGCGAATCTGCTGTCTCAAAACCTACCTTGATGTTAAGAAAGAGAAACCTGAGCTCCGCCAGCAGCTGTGCCACTTTGCTGGTTTTTGTCACATTTTCTATCCCCTCGGTGCCTCTCTTTAGGAAAGGGTTGGTGCAGCCCCACAGCACTGACACCAACAGGAGACTCAGCAGCTCGACTGCAACACATTAAAACGAGCTTACTTCCTTAGCATAGGTAGTAAGATGCTAACTACTCCTGGCTTAGCTTTGCGTTGTTAATTCTGGTGAGGAGGTGGAAACTTGCAAATATACATTTAAATGAAAATACAGACGAAATCTTCAAATTCTTGACAACTAATATGATTTTTAAGGGAAACAATAGATTATGGCCAACTCACCTACGGTCACCATCGTCCTGGTTGTCAACAGTCGCTATAAGTCGCGTTCAAGATTGTTTTCAGTTGTTAGCGAACATTATTCAAACGAATAAATTCATAGTGCAAGAATTTAAAGTGCAAATCCTTAAACTTGTCCAAGAAATGTGCAAAAATAAATTGGTGAGGACTGTTTCTCTCATTTGCAGCTTCTGGTCGTTGGAGTTTGCGAACAGTTCTTGCCCTCTTGAACGCAGCTTTGAGGCTTTCCAGTCATTACTTTTCCAGAGACTACCAGCAGAGGGCGCAGGGACTCACTCTTCCGCTTCCAAATATTATTTGTACTACTACTACTATTATTATTCTCTGTGCTAATTACTTCATTGTAATAAACAGACAATCCACTACTACAAATATTAGTTTTTATTTTCACTTCATTTCATTTAGTGAACATCTACAAACAATACAAATACATGGACCAAAGAGAATAAAGTGCAAAATACTTTAATGTCAAATTAAAAATGATTCACATCAGGAAGCAAGGCTGACAAGCTGTTTCACATAGGTCTCTTCATTCTGCGTGGTAAGAAAGAAAGAAAGAAAGAAAGAAAGAAAGAAAGAAAGAAAGAAAGAAGGACGTAATGATATTTTTGAGATTTTTGTGAATGTGTGACTGCTCACAAGTACAGAATGATGTAAAGTTAATAGAGCTCAAAATAAATCTGGAACATTAACACATTTTCTCAGTCATAAAGGGTGTCCATTACACAACTACAAAAAGAGTTATCATTTTCCATGCCTTCAATTAGATGAATTCTACGTTTACTCAAAAACCTCTTGAAAACATAAATTTGCATCGCCGGACCAGCATTATCCAGCCATAAGCCCATAGCTGTCCACACTACACATTACTTCATTACTTCATTAGCAGTAATGCAACATCAGCAAAGAGCACAAACAGCAATGACTATTCTCTGAACACTGAGTTTAGCCAAAGTTCTTCAAAAGGAAATTTCCGTATTCAGATCCTTCATTTCCCTTGTGTCTCTTTCCAGTGCTGCTTTGATCATCTTTGAATTGTACACCCAAAAGACCTCATGATATCCTTGTAGTCTCTACCAGTGGCCCAGTTGTTGGAGATTTAACAGTGACAAGGTCACAGATTGAGTTTCCACAGCATTCAGTCAGCACAATATGTAACAACACATCAGTCAGTGCCTGTTTTGAGACTAAACCGCAGTCTTGGTGCTATGTGTTTTCTATTGATGGATTTTCATGTATGGTGACCACGGTGGACCCGCTGTTGGTGCTGAACTGCTCAACTTGATTCCCCTCCGCACTGGTGAGCTCTGCTCTGGGCAGCCGGAAGCTGCTCTCTGAGGCTGGGTTTGAGTTGGTGATGCTCCCTGACACAGAGCTGATTCCCACGGGCGTCAGCGGAAAGTTGCTTTGAACTGTAGATTGGGACATCTTCGGACGAGGTTTTGAACTTCTACTGGTTCCCAGGAGTCTGGATTCACGTGTCCGCCTGAACAAAAAACAAACAAAGACATTGGGAAGACAAATTTATAGATTTTTCTTTTAAATTTGTGATTCCTGTAATAATTCCATAATAATAGCAGTTTTTTACTTGGCTTTTTGTCTTTTTACTGTAGTAGCTATATGAATAAAATAAAAATCTCATTTACATTACATATATTAGATTGTCAAAGGGTCATAAGTCCCTCTCATGTGTCTTTATTGAAGTTAAACAATCTAAGAAGGGAATGACCCTGTGTGGTTCTAGCTACCGGTTGCAAATCAGATATATAGATAGATGTGACCTGTACGTCAGGTTGTGCCACTTTATAGGGAAAAAGTCCCTCGTCAAAATGTCAGGGAACCACAGGCAGAGAATAAATAAGAATCTGATACAGAAGATGGTATTATGGTATCTCTCAAACGGAACGTGATAAAAAAAAAGCAAGATGAAAAGCTGAAGCAGCTCTCTAGTCTTCCACGAAGTGAACAGAAATAGCAACATTGCTTTACAGCTTGAAACATTCGGTATGCAGGAATCGCCTTGTGTCCGAGGAATGTCGTCTCACCTGTTGTACGTCTTCAGGATGATGAGTAAAATGGCGAGAATGATAATAATGCCAATGACAATGACAGCAATCATAGCGCCAGAACCTGAGAGACACAGAAGAAAGGAAAGATGAGCAATGAACTCTCTGACAGTTGGTTTATGAGCTACGCCGTCTTATACACATTCCGCCTTCTTGTGATGGTCCAACTTATTTTGTGTGTCCTCCAGAAATAATGACTTGTGACCTAGCAACCATATCACTAAAAGGTAAACAGACGACGGTAAATATTTTCTACCAAATACTTGTTTGCCAAGCCCATAAGAAATGTGCAGATTAGACTTTATGACGCAGTGGGTTTTTATTTCTGAGGACTGGCTCTTCTGATTATTTCTTATCTAACTCAAAGCACTATCATGGTGTCTACAAAAAAACAAAACCTTGCTGACAAGGATGTGTTTCACTGATGTCTGGTTCAAGACGACGCTGCAGTTTGGAGCTCACACACAGATGATGTTCTTACTTTGAATGAGTATTTGTTCTTTGGACTTGGTGATAGCGGTTGTGTTCGAAGTTACGGTAGTGTTGGTCACTGGTGAGACGGTTGAAGCTTGCATCTTCAGGAATAACCTGCCAAGAACAAAAAGTATCACGTCAGCCACAGACTGAAACAGCACTACATTCATTCGAGAGAAATATTATAAGGTTTAAACCGTTTCTGCAATAGATTTATAACACATCTAGAAAATAAGAGGAATGTAGAAGAACAGATGGGGAATAAAAATAGCAGATGGATCGCTCAGTGGAGGGAAAGTTGGTAATGACTGAATGTTTTATGGCATCCACAAGAATGGCAAACCTCACCAGAACAGTACAATAAAAAGTACGAGTGAATAGCAAGATTTGTGGTACCAGAAGATTCTAGCAATCATAAAGCTTTTCTGTTCAGTTTTATTTATATATATTCACAACAGCCGTCCCCTATTGAAGGCTATGAGTAAGCACCTGGCGAAACTGGGAAAGAAAAACTCCCTTATAACTGGATGAAACCTCTGGCAGAACCAGATCTGGGGGTAAGGGGAAGATAAGACAGCAAAATACACACCTTTTTTTCCGTTTTTAAAATCTTTGATGTATTTCACGACGCAGTCTACAGAAGCAGTCAAAGCAGAAAATATGTTGCCAGCCACATAACTCGTCTCTGACGAGATTTCTCACACAAACAAATGATATTAAACTGACTGACAGGATGTGATTGTTGGGTTCTCATGCTTCTGATTGACTGGCTGGTAATGCCAGGCTTTGTCATGTCTGCCAGAGCCTTTGTTGTTTCAGGGATGTATATTCATCAGGCAGTCAGAACAAAGCTGAAAAAACAGAGCACAAATATGACCCAGTACTGCGTTCCTGTATTCCTGCCCTACAGTTCTCATTTTGGGGTACTTAACATTTATTTATTTCATATACCCTGCACCTCCTTTGCATAAACACCTCCTTACGTTATCACATTTTGTAACATTTTGACGTTTTTAAGCACAAGGGGAGCAAATGTGGGCAGCGGTCCGCCATTTCACATTTTAGGAATGTTTACCAACGCAAAAGTGCAAATCATCATCTTCAGTAGATAATATAATTACAAGATTCAGAACATCCAGAGAAACAAGGACAAAAACCAGCAGAGAATGGCCAGGATTGTGGTATCTCAGGTGACACTGCACTAATCCTCTGAGGCCTAAGTCATCATTAGAGATGACTTCAACCAAAATCCCAAACCTCTGCGCCCTCTCCTTCCTTTCCTCCTAACTATATTCTATAAATGATCCTGTTCATTCATATCAACCTTCCCTCCCCCCTTTCCCTTTATCCTCTTTCCACTCCTTTTTAAAAAAGTTCCCTTTTATGTTGTTTTCTTTTTTCTTAAACCCTAAATCCCACCTTTTCATCTCTTCTTCCTCCTTCCACTGGACTAACCTCAGCATTACCCCTTCTTCATTTCCTTCATTTCCTAAAGCCTAACCTTCCCCTCCTCTTCTTGTGTCTTTTCCTCCATTTCCAAAAATCAAATCTTCCCTTACTTCCTATTAATTCCCTTTTACTAAATTTTGTCCTCCTTCGCTCCCTTTTCCTTTCCTATCCTCAGTTATATTAATTAGGGGATAATGATTAATTATCCCATTCCCTGACTTTGACCTTACCCTTCAATTTTTCAATTTTTCCCGTTAGCTTTTTTAGTATATTCAACTATTTTTTCATCATTCCCTTCTCTCATCAATCAGGGAACAAAGAAAATAATCTTCCCAACTGACACACATCAAAATCCATTTTCAGTATTTCCATAAAAATCAGTCTTTCCCTTCTCCAAAATGTTGGGTTAGGGTTATCTTTAATGACTTAGACCTCACTTAAAATGGACTGAAGTGAGGTGGAAAACTATGTTGTGGTGTGAGGAATCACATCCTTGGCACTAAAGAGAACAAGGACTGTTACAGAAGCCGGATTCTTTCATGGTGATAAGGTGACATTAGTCAACATCTGTGAAGACACCAGTAATGCTAAATGAGATCTACTTTTAAGAGCAACTTAACCTGCCAATCAGATAGATGACACTTCTTTTCTTATTTCAGCAGGACAAATCCATTTTTCACATTTTCCGCATACATAAAGCAGCATGGCATTGTGGTAAAAGAGCGCGGTGCTAAGTTGAACTGTCTGCAATCTAGACCTGTCAGCTTACATAAACACTTGGCATATAATAAATCAAAATTACCACAATGGAGGCTCTGTACTTATAAGCAGGTAACATTTTAGATAAAGCAAGAATGGGGAAACATTTTACGTTCCAAGCACAGCATTTGCTTTTCTAGTTTCAGCTGTTAAACGTGGTGGTAATCCTGCCCCATTCCTAACGTTTTCAAAACTCAAAGTTCCCGTAGTCAGATTCAAAATAAACATGAATAAATTTTTAACTGAAAAAACACATTCTCTTTTACAACATATAAGTATAATAGTGCTTACTAAAGTCTTCAAGTTACAGTGCTTAACAAACTTATTAGCTCACCACACAATGCCAAATATTGGCTAAAGTAACAGTATTGGTAATTACCAAAATAAATGCTTATGTAATGGTCAAACCCCCACTATGTGCAAACTGTTTTATCAAAATGAAGTTCCTGATGCTAAAATTTAATTCGTTTATTCCTACAAACGAGGTTCTAGAAATGAAAAGGTATAGATTAGCGATCTCTCAGCCATGACTCCTAGAGTCACCCTCAGATATTATTTTACTGCAAGTCGACAATCAGGGCTCCTGTGTGATTTCGTTATTGTACTCAGAACACTGTGATCGCAATCTAATCTACTTTTTTGCAAGCATGTCACGAAGAGATCCTCTGTCAAGTGGGAGGATCCCAGAAACTCCAGGAAACAATCAGATCACAGCTGTAGGTCAGGGCTGTCCCTGTCACTGATCTCTCCCCTGACACTGATAAGGACAGCGACACCATCTCGCAACCAAAGCAAACTTGACACGAACAAACTTTTTAACTTCCATAAAATGGATTTCCATATAGATTTCCATAAAGACATCCTCTAAATATCACTTCTACTTTTGTTTCCACTTGTAGCACGCTGGCGTCATCACTGGACTTCCTCATCCTCTTTTCACGCAGTGCAACGTAAACCAAAGGATACACAGTGAGCTCAGTGAGTCATCCAAGCGTGACTCAATGAGGCGGTGATTAAGTGGAAGACTTAATGTGCCGACATTACGATAGCATTTATTGTTTTATGTAAAGCACTTTGGTATGCCCAAGGCTTTTAAATGTGCTCTATAAATAAAGATTGTTGTTGTTGTTGTTGTTGTGTGTGTGTGTGTGTGTGTGTGTGTGTGTGTGTGTGTGTGTGTGTGTGTGTGTGTGTGTGTGTGTGTGTGTGTGTGTGTGTGTGTGTGTGTGGTTTTGTATCTTATAATGAGTTGACATTTTTTGACCTAATCACTTCCACCACTCATTAACTAATCTTAAAATTACCAGGCTGAAATCACAGAACTATTTCGATTTCTTTAACAGGAGCGTGTTTGCCAGCACAGCGGCACAATCAGAGCAGGTGGCACAAGCGGATAAAAATTTGCATCAGCTATAAAAAGCTGAAAATCTTGGCACACAGAAGATCATCCCACGCAGACATCCTGACACATATCATATCAATTATAGTCACAGTAAAGTATGGAAAATATCACCCCAGCACTGCGTATACACTGGACATGTCATTTCTGATTCATTCTTTTACCTACTTTACAGAGATTATGAGATTTTAGATTATTGTTTCCCCCATGAAGTGTATGGATAAGTGCAGCCTTTTGTGCTCAGTCTTAAACATCATGCTCGAGTTTACATTTCACCTACAAGCCACTGTGCACATCCTGGAAGCATTGCACAAGGTCTTTTTATAGACCATATAGTGTATGCGAAACCTCAAGGACACGAATGCACAGACACTTAAAGTCACAAATACCAAAAATTGGTCAGGGCTTAAACTGTGATTTTATTGTTTTCACTGCAGTAAAATCAGAACTGTAGTCACACTCTGAGAATAGAGTAACGAAACTTGTACTCGATACGTGTGTGTGTGTGTACTTTACGTCTTATCCACCGGGCAAATATTGCATAAATGACTCTCCAGGTGTTGACATACTATTAGGCAAAGAGATTAATAATGGCATACATCATGTCAGCTGTTTGCTGTGTTGACAGCTTCTGATAAGTGGCTAACTAATCGTCTGATGTGTAAGGTCAGTTACACCATTGCTTTGGAAACAGTAGGGAATACACTATGGGGATGACGTGGTTATGTAACCAGTTGAGTCATTTTTGTTCCTATAGGCAAAAAGTTCAAATGAATGTGTGTGTTTAAAAAGTACCTTATTGATAGCTATAGTATTTTTCTTTACAGTACTGTATTTTCAATGGTTAGTTTTAAACTATATCTTCCTTTGAAGTATTATTACTGTATTTGTTCATTTATTGGCCCACTGTGTAAAAAGAATAGTGTACATTTTCCAGATGGTGGCAAATAACACAATTACAGTTCTTTTCTTTAAAGTACTTGTGCTGTATTTTTAGCTTCTAATCCTTTATTATGTCTTCATTAGTTCTTTGCCATTAGTTGTTTACAGCAAATTAACAGAACGTGACGGAATAACAGGTCTGGATTCATTTACTGGAAAAAAAAAAAAATTAATATGGTTAACTGGCTTAAATGGGAAGAAGCTAGGTGTACTAATTAAATAAATTTGTTAAAAGTGCCTTTATCATAGCTGAGTCTTTGGTGATTATAGAATAAGTTACCATGAGAGAAAGAACAAGCTCTTTCTTTAAGGTTCAAATGTAGAGCTACGGGTATTTGTTGTGCTACAAAGCTGCCTTGTCTGCAGAGGCAATCAAAAATGTGCTGTCGAAAAAAATGGCTTCACCAGCGCAGCAGGATGTGTACCAGCTTTTATCAAAAAGAGGTGATCGGATTAAGCAAAGATAGATCACATTTATTGTCCCAGGATGGAGATTTAATGTCATCTTTTGTACAGTTGAAACATAATCTGTCCATTTTCGTAACTCCTTATCCAGTCAAAGGCTGTTTTGAGACTGGAGCCCAAAGCAGCTGTCATAGGTTACACCCTGGGACAGCTCCCCAATAGCTGTACTGTAATTTTAAACTAAACGTTTCACTCCTTAACCACCCTCTTTACTTGGCGTTTTCATGGTACAGAGGCATCTCTTTACATAGCTGCACATGCTTGTGATTCAGTAGCCAGTGGGTGTGACGCCTCTCACGGAATAGGTGTGTTGACAGACGTAAGTAATACATCACAGGAGCTGCAGTTTAGATTTAGGATGGGTGCTATGTGGCAGAGGTTGGGAGAGCCCTCAGCCAAGGAAAAACACCTAATGTTAACACACCTTGACTAATTCACGTGCAGACATCGTCATCCTATACCCACTCCTTTACTTCGTCTGAACTGCCCAGAAGACAAAACTTGAGTTTGATGGCAAATGAATCATGGCGCCGTTTCCCTGAGTAGAACAAATTGCAAAAGATATGTTATCCTAAGCCATTTACCATGATTGAACGCTTGTGATAAAAGATAATGACCTCATTTAATTGTCCAAGTGTATTTTTATGTGTATAATATCTCTTTTCTGGCTTGATTTTGATTGTAAATCTTAGAGAATATGCTCTCTTCAGGGTTAGTTAAATAACATATAACAGGTGCCAGCAGATGGATTTTTGGCTTGAACCCGGATCGTTTTTTATTTACAGTAAACATTTTAAAGCAACACCGGTCCTTTCATAGCTTGGTCACTGGCTACCACATTCCTGGTGTACAAACCAAACAGTGTAATCAGCTGATCAAGTTAGCCACATATTGGAAATGCCATAAGCCATAAACATACATCCTTTATTGTCAAGATAACAAAGGGGAAATCAGTCAAGCTAATTCAAACACGAGTGGCAGTAAAGGCCGGTGGCTTGGCCAGGATTCTGCAGGATGGAGGAAAAAAAACACTTCAACTTCACAGATTTAAACCCAAGATCCAACCGAATGCATAAAGTTTATGATCTGTTGCACCATTATCAATATCGTTAGCTTCATAGCATAATTGCCTAAGTCATTTGACTAAGTCAATGACTTAGGCACTTATGCTATGAAGCTAACGATATACTTTATATGTTTTTATAAGTGTCAGTTTTCAGCATTTCATTTTTATGATGTAATACTGAAAAGTAAAAATGATGCAGCCATTGTTTATTGACTTTTCAGTAATACATTTCTGCCTGCTCAGCTATGATGTAAAATATGTGATAACACTGTTTCTAAAGCAGCCCAAGTATGTTTTCCTTCATCATGTTCCTGCATTGGGACACAATGAACAACATATTTGTCAGTAGTAGCTGTGATATTGCCAATCTATATACTATATTGGCTGAGCTCTAAATACTTAATTCACTTATCCACGTTAACTCGTTTTATGTTTATTGCAAACCCCAGAGCGTGGAAAATCTGTTTTTCCCCCCACAGGGAAACTATATTACAGTTAATATACACAAGCAGGATAATCTTTTAAAAGACATAGGACATAAGTAGCAAGAGACCCTCTCATCTTTTTTTACTCTGGTTTCTTAAAAGTAAAGGAATCTGAAACTAAATCTCAACAGACCACTGATTCTGACGTCAGCATCCGTGTCCTCGTCGGTCAATCTTCTCCGTTCTGTAATAAGAGTTTGTTTGCTGTTCCACAAACTGCAGCTATTCACTAACACTGCAAATTCAATATCCTTTCTTCCACCCTGAGTAAACAAGCCGGTTATTGGTCTGTCCAGAAAGTGGACTCGTTGCAGAACGGGAACAATTTAGTTTCCTTTTTTTTAATATTATTTTTTTATGAGGGAATGAACAGACAAAGCTGTTGACTCGTTCCACCTCTGCAGATGCTCACCCAGACGTTAAAAACAACGCAGTCTCCCGCACGACCCATGTTCACAAGTACATTCAAAGTACAATCTTCAAACGGCTGTCGGAGCCAATATTTGAGCAGTCACTTTGAAGCAAGCTAACAAGACATAGATGGCCCCGATTGTTTCCTTAGAAAAGCGGACATGTGGCCTAAAGTCACAGCAGAGAGCTCGCCTGGATCATCTCTGATGTAAACCTCTCATATCTTTGGTTATTCAGATGTCACACCAAATAGGGATTTTACTGTGACTTTTATTGAGCCCAGTCAGTGAGCACAGAAATTTGCAACAGAGAACAGTTGCTGTTATTCATGTCACAGTGAAGTGATCGTACCATGAAAGTAAAGGTGTGAATGCCGGAGATAACTGCAGGACACTTGTTAAGTCATTGGACAGACCCCAAAGACGATAAAAATGTAGATCCATGTGTGGATAAATTTGAAAGCCAAATTCCAAACAAGCTCAGATAATTTGGTATTTGTAGTGAGAATCACACTAAACTGGTTTCAGATGGAGGCAATAAATCCTTCAGCAATGAGTCTACGATAAGTTTGCACAACAGCTCCTTAGCGTGAAGAGTATTCTACACAGCCATGAAAAGCATGACAAATGAAGTGTGTGAGGGGATTAACAAGCCATTTCTCAAGCATTTAAGCCCAATGAAATACCCAAATATGGATTGTAAGTTGCACAGACTGAATGCTGAACTCAGTGTCTCTTTTTTGTTTTTTGTTTTTGCTTGTTTACAAATGTGAAAGCTGCAAAAAATAGCCAATCACTTGAAGGAGTGTTAAAGCATCATTCACACATTCTCTGGGAGTATTTACACTAATTAGGAACACATTTTCTAATTAAAATCTGTCAGTCAGAATTATTATCAGGAGACAAACCTACACAAACTGTCTGAGATGAAGTGCTGATTACTCATTCAAGATTCCTCAGAAATATTACGATCTAATAATAGGATGAATAATTTTCCTAAGATGCTGCTGCTCAGAATAGAGTTTAGCGTTGTATAACACACTTTTCCTTCTAACTGGATACACGACATAGAATTAATCCATCATTGCCATGATGAAAATCCCATCGTTTCTAATTGGTCTGTAATAGATTTCTATATAAGTTCATTTTCTGTCACAGTGTTGCTTTGCTGGTAAGTGCGGTGTGACTTGCTAATGCTGTATTAACAAAGCACATTATAAGACAATGCTCATCAAAGTTAAATGTGACAACACAAGAAAGTCCATACAATTGAAGTTAGCCTACTGAGCCACAGAGTTCATTTGTGAATATGTCATTTTAATTTCATTTTAACCTCTTTTATACTTCAATCATAGGATCACAATCTTCTAATTAAACAAAGAAAATCACAGAAGGCAAAATAAAATCAAACCACATCACATTGAATAACTTGAATAACAGGAAACATTTCGAGCAATGTTTCAACGTGATTAAAACTTGAATATCTGTTTTAGCTGGGTAGATTTACACAGGCATTAAACACGTAGAAGAAGCTTAATGTGTGAAGATGACAAATCTTAAATCAATAAACCGTCATCATGTGAATCGGTACAGCAGGACTACACAACGTGCGATCACATTTACCTGCAATTATAGTGCCAGCTGATGGGAAGATAAGGGCAGCTGCTCCATCAAACAGTCACTTATCAATAGGTGATATGCAGCCTGATACTAATGAGAGGTCAAAATGACTCTTTTTTAAAATTCCAATTCAAACTTGTCCACTTCTTTAGCACTAAAAGCAGATTTCTATACATGAGAGATCTTTGGTATGTGAGCTGTTTTTTTGTCCCCTCACCTGAGATGTGTTCTCGTTATGTCTGAGAGAACCCCCGCTCCAGAACAGGAAACAGTCAACAGGAAAGGGAGTTCTTACTCTTTGAGTTTACATCGAAACAAAAAAAATTATCTGCCAAGAAAACCGCAGCGGTTAGTGTGACCTACCCGATCACCTTCTCTTTGATTTCAGCCCAAGCCTTCTCCGGATGGGAGCCTGAGCAGTGCAAGAGCCCCCTCCCTCAGCTGACTGAGGGGGGCATAGTCCAGAATCACAGCAGGCCTGGGGAGGGAGACACCAGGGAGTCGAAGAGCCGGGTGAGCAACTCCAGGAGGGGAGAATAAATCCCAAATGCAGCTAAAGTGGTGGCGGCACAGGTACAAGCATACAGGTCAGATGTACTGAGAGAGCGTGAGAGTTCAGAAACAATCACGGATATCTGTGAGTGTGTGAGAGAGAGAGAGAGTGTGTGTGTGTGGTTTCTCTGTGAATCACAGTGTTTATGTGAAGAAGGGGAGGAGAGTGTGGAGGAGGAGGAGGCTCCACGTTGCTTCTCGCTGAAAGTAATAATGTCAGGCAACTGGTTTTTCAGGTCCCTCCGCCCGTCCCTTAGGCGTGCTGGAGCTGCTGATCAAAAAGCAAGAATCCTCTCCAAAGCTGCCAGCTCTCCCCATGACCACCGCTTCTCAAAATCAGTCTCCAGTGGGCGTCTCAGGACACTTTGTCCACATAGCCAGCATATAGTGGACACATTTCTATTCCTCCAGTTAAGATTTATGTCTTAACTGGTAGGTCATTTGAAACTGTCACTTCCTCTCCTTTACAGAACAAATGGCCCTACTCGTGTGTACTCGTGTGAGTATTGGCAAAGTTTGTCGTTTCAGTTTTATCAGATACGCATTCATCTCTGGTCAAACACATTTCATGTATGTAGTTAAAAATTGACAATGTGCCTGTTCAAAGGGTATTGGGTGTGTGTGTACCAGCCTTCTATTGTTGGACTGTAAGATCCATTCAAACAGCTGGAAACAAGGGAAACATTTGTACAAGCAATAATTTAACAGCTTGGTTAGACTTGTCCCAAACCTGTGCCAAGAACACTTCAGGATCCAGCCTCATGTTACCCCCAGGGACCACGAGGTTCCTATGACAATAAAGCAAGTTGGAAGCTATTCTTTTGTGAGGAAGTGTAAGTAAACTTCATTTGAGGAGCTACACATTGTCCCGGTTCAACCAATGGGCTGAAAGAACAGTCGGCAACCTAGATACATGAACGGAGCTGGTGTCGCTGTGTTTCGCTGTGCTGGAACACCGGTACATACAGTATAAAAGATGCAGGTCAGATTTCATAGAGAAGAATACATCTTTTTAATTGGAATTGTGTTGGCATTGTGTTGGTTCCAGTCCAGCATGAATGATCCAAACACCATGCGTGCTAAAACCTTTGAATTTCACCGAGTGTGGAGGTTCCCTCAGTTTATTTTAGGTCAATTTATATAGCATCCCTTTACAGCACGTCACCTCAAGCTGCTTTATATTGCAAAGTAAAGTCCCTATAAAATTAGAGAGAAACCCCAACATTAATTACTTGACTTGTGAACAAGCATTTGGTGACAATGGGAAGAAAGAACTCTCTTATAACAGGAAGAGACCAGACAATAGGTGCAGCTGTCTGCAGTCAATGATTGAGGGTGTGAAGGAGAGAGAAGAGGAAAAAACAGAATAGAGAAACACACACTATGTGAAACAGCACAAAAAGTCTATAGCAATAGAGCCACTTGATCCAGCCCTATCTATTAGGTTTATTAAAAAGGAAAGCTTCAAGTTTCATCTTAATATTAGGTGGTGTTTCCACAGGAAAGGCGCCTGATAGCTAAAGGCTCTGCCTACCATTCTTCAACTCCGGGAACCACAAGTAAGCCAGGACTGTGTTGGGTCCTCTATGAGAAGAAGTATTTTAAATACATTCTGGATTAAACATGGGGCCAATGGAGAGAACATAATGTGGGAGAAATATGTCTCTTTCTAGTTCCTGTTTGACTGTTTTACACAAAAAGGTTCATAACTTTTAAAAACATCAGCTAACAGCTAACGGTCCCGCCTCTTTACCTGTCTACTACACTGTAGGAATTTGATTTATTTCCTTGTGTCTTTTTTCCTACCTGGAATGACAGGGAAGTAAGAAGCCACTTTACCTTAAACCTCACTCTATGTGCTTATTAACTAACTTATTAATTAAAAGGGAACCAGAAAGATTTGGCCTGTATAGCTTGAGAGCTTAAGTGCCCAAAACACCCATGAAATCCACATTAACTGGATCTGTTCCCCGAAGGTACACACACTTTGTGATGTTCAACAGTAAGAGTCATTGTGAGGAGGAATTCCCCGCTGCCTGTGAAGAGAGGGCTTTTTGTGTCGTGAAGAACGAGACAGTGCAGTATCACAGCTCCTACTCAGTCCTCTCTACCTGCAAAATACCAACAGCTGCCCACTGTTTTACCTCTAACACAGGCAATCTTTATGACTGCGTGCTACAATAAAGATGTACCAACCCACTGACTAAGTTTGGGCCAAACCTGTGCTTGCAAGACATCCTTTTGTGAAATCAGGGATAACAGTGTGCCAATGTTTTGGCTTTGTTGTAGTTTCTCACCTCATGCAATGTGTCAGGAGGAAATGGATGAGAGAAAACTGTTGTCACAACATTGACGAGCAATCATTTGTCTTTCGTTCATGGCTGACAGGATGGAACAGAAGCTGTGAATGTTCAGTCGCTTGCTACACAGCAGGTCATGACTACACTGCCTGCCACACAGTCCGCTCATGCCTCATGCTTTAAATTTCAAACACGCTAACGATCACTGAAAGAATCATTAACTCAGACTTGGAACAAGACAGAATATTAACTTAAGCTGCAATGTGAAAGTGACAGTAACATTTAATGGCGGCAATTATACCTCTTTGAATGAATGGATCTCGTGGCTCCATTCCTTTGCCAGAGCCATTCTTTCTTTCTGGTTGGACCACTGCAGGGCCATGTAAACACAGCTGCTTGTCCTTGTTTGAGTGAATGATTGTATGAGTGATAAAGTTAGGCAACTAGTCTGCTGCGCTTTCAAAATAAGTTAGTGAAAACACTGCGGCTCTCTCTGACAGCTTTCGGCAGATAACCTGCATAGGAGTCAGGAAATTGTGGTTAAATTGTGACTACAGAAAATAATTAGGGTCACAATGCGTGCACATTGGTCACACAGTGTTAACCGCAACTCACCTGTTGGAAATATGCACTGATACTCAGCACAATAATAAAAGTTTTTTTTGGTACAACTTGATCTGCTTCATTTGTATCAAAGAGCCACTCAAAAGAATCTGAGCATACGGGAATGTAACACTAGTAAAATCGCCATTAACTAAAATTTATGTGATACTGTAATGATCAGGGCTTATTCTCAGTTTAATGGCGAGAAGCTATTTTTCTAAAGGCTCACTTGAAGGATGAAACAAGGCTTTCTCTCTCTTTCATACAGTTATTGTAACGTTTGACAGATGTGCAGAGAAGCTGTTGAAATCCACGGATTACTGGCCACTCAGTTTGTTCCACAGACTGTTGACCTCCATGCAAACTCCTGATCCAACCAAAAACGTGGATTGGCCTAACCCCACCAATCTTTGCAACCCAGGTTTTCAGTGGTAGGTCATTTGAAACTCAAAATGTTTCACCTGACATCAAAATAACTTTAACTAGATTTTATGTCTGCTTTGGCACCGCTATCCCAGAATGACACATAAATAACCGTCTATTTTGGTATTTAGCTAAAGTTTGCTGATTAGTTTTGACAAGAAATAATTTATTACGCTTGCGTTTGTGAAGGACAGGGTTTTTAAACCTGTTTTTTCTTGGTGGTGATGTAAATGCAGGAATCCCAACAATATATACAGCATAATGAAAAAGTAATAAAGTCCCCTTCCTGATTTTTGTTGTGTGACAGATACATTAGACAAAGATAACTCTAGTAAATACAAAATGCAGTCTTTAAATAACCTTTCCATTTATTAAAGAACAAAAACATATCCAAACCTACCTGGCCCTGTGTGAAAAAGTAAGCCTAATAACTGGTTTTGCCAGCCTTGGCAGCAAGAACTGCAATTCAGTGTTTGTGATAACTAGTAATTAGTCTTTCACATCGCTGTGGAGGAATTAAGGCTCACTATTCTTTGTGGAATTGTTTGAATTTAGCCATGCCACGTTTTAATTTAGAGGAGAAACATGTTACATTTAAGGTCACTTCAAAACCTTGATTTTTTTCTTTTTTTTTTAGCTGTTTAGAAGTCGACTGGTGTGTTTTGATCATAAACCACATGTGCTTGACCTTCAGTGGATGAACTGATAGCTGGACTTGCTTCATCAGGATTTTCTGGTAGAACGCGGAACTCATGTTTCTGTCAATTACAGGAAGTCATCCAGGTCCTGAAGCAGCAAAGCAGACCATCACTCTACAACCACTATGTTTGACTGTTGGTATGATGTTCTTTTTTATGAAATATTGTGTTGGTTTTAAATCAGAATATTTTTCACCAAATTCTTGGGGATCATTAAGATGCTTTTTTAATAAATGTGAGAGACTCATTTGTGTCATCAGTGGTTTTCTTCTTTGAACTCTCTCCTGGATCACATTTTTGTCTCCTTCTTATCATGAATCATGAACACTGGCCCTAATTTAGGCAAGGGAGGCCTGCAGTTCTTTAGATATTGTTCTGGGTTCTTTAGTGAACTCCTAGATGAGTCACTGATGTGCTCTTGGAGTAATTTTGGTAGGCTGGCCATTCCTGGGAAGGTTCACCACTGCTCCAAGTTCTCTCTATCTGTAAATAATGTCTCTCACTGTAATACACTGGAGTCCCAAAGCCTTAGAAATGGTTTTGTAACCATTTCAACAATGATAGATTTCAGTGACTTGTTTTCTCAGCTGTTTCTTCAAATTGTTACATGAAATGTTGCTTTTGAGGTATTTTAGTCTACTTCACTTTGTCAGACTGGTTCTATTTAACCGATTTCATGATTCATCTGGTTTAGCAGTAATGAAGCCTGGGTGTGGTCAGTGAAACTGAAGTGAGATTTGGTTAATCACCATTAACTCATTATTTAACAAATGGTGCACGTTCCTTTTTCACACAGGGCAGGTAGGTTTGGATGGATCTTTTATCTTAATAAATGAAGTAATCAAAACTGCATTTTGTATTAACTCAAGGTAGCTGGTTATCTTTGTCTAATATTGCAACTTCTTCTGTGATCTGAAACATGCCAGTGTGAATTTGCAAAATAGAAAAGAAACTGCTGGAAACAAACAGGTCTGTTCTGCAGTTCTGTGGATTGGCCAGTGTGGGCCAGCATTTGTTGCCTGTTTGCCCTCATTGTTGCAGTCACATGACTGGACAGGTGTCATGTGCTAAGTGCTACAGTCAGCATGCTAGCATACAGTGCATTGAAACAAAGCAACTTAGCATGCTGACATTTTATAAACACAAGTTAAAGACATTTTGATAGCAAAAAGGTCAGTTACTGCCCCCCATTATACCAAATGTGGTCTTGTGTAGGAACTACAACAATGTAATTGTGTCACAAGCATGCAAGCTGTTAATGCTGAACTTATGTGTAGCAGAGATCATGTGGGCTGAGAATTCAAGATGGTCTCTCTCTTCTCACTTTAGAATCTGCTGCTCATACAGGCAAAAAGAAAAAACCTTTCCTCTACATGCCTACATGAAAAAATGCCAAGTTCTTACAGTTTATTTCCTATTTCAAAAAAGTAGTTATTTGCAAATGACTTTCTAGTTTTTGGTATTAAAAACAAAACTGTACTTAAATACTAAGTAATAAGATTTATTCTGTCACATAAATTTAATCTATTGAAGAACCAACAGCTGGTCTTGGTAAAATAAAATAAGCCTTCAGTTATGATCAAGAAGAACAAAATCAGGAAATGTTTTAAAGATCTTGCATTTGGTAAATTAATGCTGAATTCTGTGAAAGTAATGAAAACTTATGAAAGCCACAAACTGGGAGACTAGATTTTACTCAGGTGTATGTCTGGCACAACACACACTTTATGGACACAAGTACCAGAACAACTACACATTTACAGGAGCTGCTTAGCCACAGAAACGCCCGAGGTTTGAAACTCTCGAGTTACTGAGTCAGCAGAGCATTGGCAATGCTTTTAAGCTGCTCTGTAACTTTACGTGTTCTGCCACCTTCTGGATTCCATTGCACAATTATACCACTTACATCTGGGAGGGAATAAAAACTCATGATGTGACGTGTTGTGACAGTGGCATCCTATTACAGTAGGACTCATGAATTCCATGAGTTCTTTAGAAAAACGTATTCTTTTACAGATGTTTGTAAAGGCAGACCGCACAGCTAAGCTTCATATTTACGATAATATGATTGGAAAAGACTGGATTCAAAGATTGAGAGGTGTAGCCCAGTACATACACTGTACATAGCTCACTTTCTGCACAACTATAACTATCTAATTTTTTGGAATGAGATTCTGTTTCTGTGTTTGCATCCCAAGTGTAGCCCCTCGAGCAAAGACACACCTGAAATAAACAACACTAAACATGGATTTTAAGAATAAGTCTTTATGTATTTTTTTTTCTATGTGAAACAAATGACTATTATACTACACAAATCGAAGCGGATACTGTAAGAGACAGAGACCATCTCTGAGAAATAAGTACAGAACATGAAAATACACATACTGGTATTATAGAACTATAAATTATTGCTCGTTTTGCTACGTTGTTTTCTCGATTCCTACGATACAAGACACAATATTCAGGTTTCAACGGAAACAGTACAACAGTGACAAACGGTATAATTGAGCTTTTTAGTAGACGTTCCCCAGAAATAAAAGAAACATTCAAACAGAGTCCATGTTGAACACAACAAGATGACTGTCGGTTTTGATCGAGCATCTTCGGAACTTATTGTTATACATTTTTGTCTTTTTTTGTTTCCATTTACAACATTGCCAAGAGAAGCCATAACAAACTGCACACCGGGACTGGCCTCAGCAACAGAAAAAACACTTGGCATATGTACATAAATATAAATTTTCTTTTCAACTGTGACCAAATGCAACAGTTTGTTAAAACACCATGACAAAAGAGATAAAAAATCTTTCCTTGTGTCCTTCTTTCTGCTCCGCTGCTTCCTCTACAATATCATCCATCACAGCAGCTCCACCAGTCTGCCGTCTGCTTAGATAACTGCGACAGCTTAACCGTAGTGCCAATAAAAGTGCACTCTGCCAACACGGTGCATTTCAAAGAACCATTTCATATCCTGTGAAGATAAAATGAATGTTTCTTGTGGACAAACACAAAAACAAAGATAGTGATTTTGTTCTGCACTGTCATCCTGCCTCGTTTCTTTTTTTTCTCTCTCTCTCTCAAACCTAAAACTGCACTGCATGTCCACACCGCTTTTCAGAAACGCACTTCCACAGATCCAAAAAAGGCCTGAAAGGTTCACACGAGCAAAAAGGAAGTGGAGTGTTGCACTCACTGCAATATGCTGGTGAAAAGGCTAACCAGGTGTTTAGCTTGAGATAAAACAAACAACACTAGAAATAAAACTGAAGACATACAATGTGCTTCCTACTTTGTCTTTAAAAAAAGACTTTTATGTGAAGGAAATAACAGCACACTGACAGTAAAGTGCTCACATGCACACAGACTTGTAGTTTGCTTACTAATATTGTTACATAGCAAAAAGTACTTTTAGATTTCATGCTGTCTGATGACACAAATGAGGTTCAGACTCGCCTCCTTTGTGTTGCTTTTAAAGCGCTGAAATGTTTCATTCAGTGGAGGTGAAACACACTGGTCTGATTTGATTTTATTGGAACAAAATAAAGGTGAGCTGTAGATTAAGGAATGTATGTTTTTATAAAATGAGCGCTAATTCAATACAAACTACTGCAAGTGGGTCGGGGGAAACATGATATCCTTGTGTTTAGAAATACAGATCAGAGTCTCTGAGTAAGAAAGAAATCATTTTACGTTAGGAGATGAGTCGATGCTTTGGTTGGTGTATCTCATGTGGCGTGATTAATTTTCCCTTTTCTCAGCAAAATGCTTTCAGGTAAACTGCAATATCTAAAGGAACTATTTCAACAAATTTTTTTCCGCTAAGCTATTTACAGCCAGACGCAGCGCAGTACTCTGGTGCGCAGCAGGAGACGATCAAGAGTCCCACAATTGCTCGGAGATATCGAGAGATTCTCAGTGCAAAACAAGCAGTAGAAGGTTTCGGAGGAAACCTGACACAGATTGTGGGTTTGATTAAATAACATAAAAAAATACATTTAAGTTGTGAATTACAACAAACAGAATCAGAAAAAAACAGAAAAACAAACCCCGTCCCGACACCCCTTTGAAGAAATAAGGGGGTTTGACCTGTCAAATCGCAAAAAAGTGACACATGCAAATTTGCCGTCGAGTCAAAGACTGAACTGTCAAGCTTTCAAAAACTCATTCAGCTTTTATTTTTCTACCCCCCCGTTTCACATACTTTCAACCCTGTGCGCAAATATGCACTTGCGTCAAAAGCATCAACCCGTTCCTCTGTCATAGTCACGAACATCAATTAAGAAAAAAAATACACCTCAGCTCTTCATCTACAGAAGTAACTTAGCATGCAAAAAGTTTTGGGGTATCAAATACGTAGTAAGTATACACATCTAGTAGTACAGCAAAAAAACACCTCTCCAAATAAAAAAGGACAAAAAGCAAAATCAAAAAAAAAAGAAAAAAGAAAAAAAAGTCAGACAACCACCACAACTTTGTTAGTCACATATGGCGCTTCGTGCTGTGTGTGATGTTAAATAGGTTCCTTTTTCTTGATATAGCTTGTTAGTATTTGTGTTTCTGTAGGTATTTTTTGTAATACAGTATATACATGCAGACAAGAGCGGAAACATCACACAGTCAGTCTTAATGAGAGCGGAAACTGCGAACCAGCAGATATGAAAAAGGAGGAAAAAAATAGACACTTATAATACATATGTATAACCTAAAAACACAATTTATTGTTTAAAAAAACAGAAAGAAAAGAAAAATATCTTTGCTTAAGTATCACATGTCCTCAACCAAAGATCTTCGATTATTACATATGACTGTGAGACGAAGGGAGAGGTACAGCTAACAACCTAACTGACTAGCAAGCTACTGAGCAGGACTAGCAATGAGAGCTGAGTGTGTGCGATAAGTGACAGGTGCCTGCGTAGGGACAGGTATTTCCACCCCTCTTGCCGAAAACGAGGGGAGATTAGTGGGGTGGAGGCAAGCATGCCTACCGCTCCCCCAGGCTGTCCACAGAATGTGATGAGTGTGTGTGTGTGATTCTCATCCATCCCCTTCAAGCCACCTCATTCCATCGCCACGCTCCCCACAAACACCGTCTTCGAGCAATGTTTGTTGTTTTTTGTTTTGTTTTTTTTTTTTGCTTTAGTTGAACTGAAATGAGGGGCATCGACGCTCTCTGTGAGTGCAGAGACGAGAGAGAGAGGGCAGGTGTGTTGTGGGCTTAAGTGGCGGTCTTGGCCCCACTGGTGTTGGAAGGGAGGCCTCTCTAGTTGAAGACCTTTGGGGGTCCGTCGGGACGTCTGGTCTGGACAATCTGCTGCTTTGGCCGCGCTGCCTCGTCCTCCTCTGTTTCGCTCTCGCACACGTGGACCACCACGCTGGGGGTGGACTCTGTTCCTGCATGGAGTTCATACTTTTCACCTGAGGGGATGGAAAGAGAGAAGAGCCATTAAGTTACAGTCTGTAAAATATCACCACTAGATGTCAGCAAATTGCGGCAGTGCATAATCCTGGCCACTGTAGGACAATCATATTTCATATTTTATGTGCGATATTTTATGCTTCTACACTCGAGTCACCTATAAAACTGGTTGCCATTCATCTGTATTTAGTGTACTCAGATAACAAAATGACTCCAGACCAGATACATTCCACAATCTGCTGTTTTCTTAGCAGGCCGTTAGTCAGCTGTTCATCTCAGCTGTCTGTATGTGTCGATGTTTACTTCTGGAGGCGGCTGTAAGCTTGTTAAAGAAGTCTGATTCATCTTGATGATACTGAGCGGAGTTATTGAGAATATCCTGAAATTTTCTGTCATCAGAGGCTGCTGTTTTTAACTAGTGTTATTGAAACTTTTAAGTTGCTGGACACTTGGCGAATCAACTCTCGTACAATGTGAGAATATAATCAAACTGTTTATGCTTAGGGAAAATGTGATTTCCTGGACACCTGAACCTAACATTAGCTGGTATAATGTTGGCTTATAACCATCCATAGCTGTTTAGCTGGCTCTTGTCAATTTTGAGTATATTAGGAATAAATAAGCATGAATTACAATTTTCTTATGAGTTCTCATCTTCTCATCTAATACATATGTGGCGGGTCTGTATCAACAAACTTAACACAATTAGGCAGAACAGCGATGTCCGTCTCGGCCACTGTATTCAAGATGGCAGGGAAACATGGCGACTTCCACAAACTGGCAGCAGCACCTACGTATTTTAATTGATTAATTAATTCTAAGTTTATGAGAATGAGTTTGTTGGAAGATTAAATGCAAACTAATCATTATATCTACCTATCAATCTACATATATACACACACAGTACATCATTCTTTTTTTCAATTAAATAAACTAAAAAAAGGGTAATTGGACATTTACGGATTAAATATGAAAGCAAAACCACTACTGTGGTAAAGAGAGACTGGCAAAACTCAGAGTACTGAGAACTGGACTAACACATTGCTCAGTAGAAGAGGCTTCATGCAAGTTAATCATTTAATGTAGTGTACATTCCAGAGGAAACTGCTGTATGTTTTGCTCTCTTTGAGTAATATTAGAACTTTATAACCTTAAGTCTAAAAGTAAGTCAATATTATTGACCATTTCAAATGCCTGGAGGCAGTATACTGCCCAGTTATTTTGAAGCATTATTCATTATACCAATGGACACCATACCATTAAGAGTGCATGTATAAAACCACCAGATATGATCTAATTTATATAAGTAGTAACACTTATGTAACAGCTTTTGCCTCTGGAAATTGTATTTCTACATTTGTCTTTGCCATTCCAAAACCTTCCCATAAATTTCAGTTCCACATTTAATTGTCTCTCTCTTATAGTGCCTCTGATTTTACTGAAGGGATTTGAATACATCCCCCATGAATGATAAGGAGACGAAAAACACTCCTCCTTCTGTCTAGAGTAGCACTAATTTTGCACTAATATGGTTGACTAACTAAATATACTTTATGTTTGAAATATGTACGGCATCTATTATATGGTGACAGCTGTTTTTCCTGTTGGTTAAGGAACAAATCAGGATACGTGTTCAAGAGACAACTATTCCCCGGAATACTCTTGCCATTTGTCTGGATGCCAAACTCAGCGGACTCTGATTGAAAACGGACTCTTGTGAGATTGTATCACAGTCGCCATGGAGATCAGACAGCTGGCAGACAGGAGGAAATTGGTCTTGTCGCTTTTCGCCGTGGTGCCAAACACAAGAGAGGGACACCGAATATAATCCTGCTGTTACCACGGGGAGTTGACAGAGGGAGTCAGCGTGCTGTGCTGCAGCCCTGAGCTAATCTGATGTTGGATGGCAGGATGTGACGCGCAGAACAAAGCAGTTTCTTGAAGCCTCGTGTTGCTATGGTAAAAGCAGAACATGTCAAAATGGCCCTCCGAACTGGACTGTGTGTGTGTAATTGTGCGTGCGAGGACGTGGCGAGTTTAATCATCAGTTTTGGTGATAATAAATGGCGCTCGGGTTGTTTTTTCCACTTCATCAGCATGATCACATCCACATATGCAAGCATGGAAAGACGCTGTGGAAATGGCACACCTTCTTGTGCGTGTTAGGTGACATTTTCTAAAGGCTGCGGCGATCTGATATCTTGCTGACAAGGCAGACAGAGGTGCAGGTGTTTACTTGCCAGTCTAACTGTGGTGGTTTGTGCTGCCTCATTTAGACTGGTTCCTCATTAGCTTTCATATTGCCATGCCACTCTATATGCAACCAGGTACAAAATCTCCAGGGCAAAGTGAGACCTGAACGATATCCAATTGCTATCATTTACACTATGTGTGTGTAAGAAATAAAATCTTCCGACATATTCGTCTGATATGAGTGGATGGTTTAAAACGGGAAGGTATTTAGCATTTGTGGCAGCTCCGTGCAGGCTGGGCATGCATGCCAACACTCAAGTAGTCTATTGCCAGTTTAACTGAGCTAACTTTAGTTCTGAGAGCCTCTAGAACTCTGTTTAAACTTAGAATAACAAGGATGCAATTGTTGATCTGCATAGACATGGAAAGAATGAAACAGCATTGTTCTTGAGGTGGGGAGGAACGTGATTGTAAGATTAGCTGCTACAACTATTTCCACACTGGATGTTTTGTTTTTCCTGGGTGGCATTGATGAATGTTAACTTGGCTCGACTAAATGGAAAGCAGAGCAGATTCACTCGGGCAGATTCTATAAACTATTGCCATTGGTTTACCATCCTCCCTTAATGACTCCTCCTAAATCCCTGAAATAAGTAATGATGAATTGAAATAAATCGTCCCTGCAGGACTTTCTAATCCTAGTTTAATACTGCAGATAGAAAAAAAATACACACAGACGTTCACCACCTCCAAAAATCCACTTATGGTTTCTATGAAGGGGTTTACTCATTAGTCAGTGTATGTTATGCAAAATCATTTGAATCCACTGCTTCTTTCATTGTATATGTACTGACAATGACCCTTGATGCTGATGTATCATAGCTCGAACAATGGATTTGATTCGTGGGATTCAGTCTGGCGTTTCCTTTTTTTATGCTTCTCTGCAAAAAACCACAGCAGCAGGAAGTTCTTCGCTGAGATCACTAAGAAAGACAGATTTTTAAATGGCACAGCATTCTTTAAATGTACTTCTGAACAAGTACTTCAGATGCTATTCAGAAGTGACTAACGCGCCGCAGTAAAAGTCAAGATTAAAAGAGTTATAATTCAAAAATGTTCCATTTCCTTTTGTCATGATTGCTTCCCAGATAAATATCCTTTCCACATCGCCCCCCTGAGGTGCATGAAATAATTTCCTGCTTTTTTTCGGCTTTACTGTTCAGAGACGAATGATTCAAAGGAGATTTTTTCATACATTTGTTGCACACCATTTTCCCTGTGTTACGCCTGTTGTAGGCACCGAGTACCAACACAGAGCACGAGCGTGTTGAAGTTGAGTACTGACCGGGTCCGAGCTTGGCTACGGCGCACAGCAGGTCGTAGTTGATGACGGGCGTGGCGTCTTCGCTCTGGCTCCAGCCCACAGGCGGCGAGGCAGGGGGCGAGATCAGAAACTGTTTGACTGGCTGGGGAGGGGCCAAATATGACTTATCAATGTCCTCGTCACCATTCTGGATCTATTGGAGAGAAGATGATAGCTGATGAAACGACTGTTCTCTTAATTCATACACAAGTCTCATTGTCCGCTGGTTATATGCACAGGATAAACTGAAGTTTCAGTCAGAAGCTCTGTCTTCAAGTCTCAAATAACAGGCTTTTTCCAATGAATGGATTTCAGCATTTTGATAGCTGCCAATTGCTGTAATTACAATACCTACATGTGGCATCTGTCAAGCTGTAAAATCCTTAATCCTCTTACATCAAAGTACTAAAAGGTGCAGCAGGGGTCATGACTGATGATGTATTCGCGATAAGGGGAGTTTCAGTTGGAGTCGCAGTGACTTGTATTTTTTTCAGGAAGCACAACTTTGATGGAATCTTGACTAAAACTGAGCTAAACTGGGTGTTTTGGACTTGCTACACATTAATTTATAGCTATTTAAATGTGATTGAAATACAATTTATACAGTATGTAACCTGTAAAATTCATCCTTCAACCTCTCTCTTCCCCACAACTGCATAGAGACACACTTGTTCACACAGCTACAGTGTAGTGGGTGGGTGGGGAATCAAGAACTGTGTTCTTGTGCTCAATAATGTAACAGATGAGTTTTGACAGGAAGGCTCATAGGTTCAGGAAGCAGTCAGGTGTGGCTCAGAGATGCAAACAACACTAAAAGATGGATTAAAAAGAGAAATTGAAAGAATTTGGGAGGAGATTGTGTACCATGCTCTTTCTCCGAGTTTGTTTTTCTGTGTGTTGCTGTGCACACACAATGCACTGTGCCCTAACTCTCTATGTAAATAAGCAGTGCTTTGCCTCAGATCCTCCATCTCCCAGGCCCCCTTCCTGCCCTTTCCCAGACCCCTCAGCTGACACTTACTTGAGCAAAGTAGAGTTTAAGCTTCTTGCCGTTGAACTCGGACTCATGTAGCTCAATGCGTGCGCGGGCTGCTGCCTCTGGGGTGCTGAAGTTGATCCGGACTCTCCGGAAGCTTTTGAACATTTGGAAAGTCGCCTGTTCATCGTAGATCCTAAACAATGCCTCGAACCTCTCCTGCACAAGATAAAAAAGGTAAAAATGTACAAGTCTGATGAGAGATCGAGGCTATTGTTGAGCATGTTAACCTGCTGATACTGTGAAATACAGCAACCATTTAAAAACCCAAATAGACTAAACAAGTCACATTTTTTCCATAAACACTTAAAACAATGTTTTCTTAGTTAACATTTATTCACTGACAAACCACGGCAATAGTATTTACACAGAGATATGCTTGACTAGAGGCAAATCTTCTGAGTCAGCGTCATCATCTTTCACTTAATGATTGTCAAAATTGGATTAAAAACTGTTGTTTATTGTTCTCTATTTCTTTTGTGTGCAATTACTCAAGATGAACTATGTTCTCTGAGCACTATTTTCTCAAAAGCTAGATAACATCAAATATCTCAAATACAACAAAATAAGATATTTGAGAACACTACGCGAGAAACTCGTGTGACTAAGTGCTCTGCGTCCAGCTCTGTCATTTTCCAGCACTCTTCTCTGCTGTTGTCTCTCTTTTCGTTTTTAATCCTTATGTAATTTTCTGCTTCTTGAACTATATGTCGTTAAACATTCCCATATCCCCCCCATCAGGCCTCACCAAATTGGCCTCCTCAACTGTAAACTCAATCAAGCAGCTCAGCAGGAGGGCAAAAAAAAAGAAAGTAAGAGGCCACCAGGGGAGCTCGTTTCTGAATAATCAGTAGTGCTACTCTTTGAATCCTTCCAACAATGACTATCAAACTAGACCCTCTTTTGAGAAGGAAGAAGGATGATCAACTGAATGTGGTCTTCTGCCAGTACAGGTTCACAGGGCCTTTACATCTTTAATGTAGTTCTTGTGCTCAACTTGGGTAAAGCGGCCATTACAAAAACATTTCTACTTAATACTTAAAGAGTTAAAGTTAATGCAAAGCCATAGTTAAGTATGTGGATATGGCCGTTTGCTTTTACTTTAATCAAGTGTCTTAAGAGCCACGTGTTTGCAATCAGTGGTGCCAATGTCTACTTTTAAACGCTGGTCTCAAGTCAGCGCCCATTTCTGTTATTGTCTGACAGATTTTTATCTGAGCTGAATTTTTCTTCTGTCAGTGGAAGCTAGAAACTAAAATAGTCCCATAGCACTTTCTTTGTTGAGCTGACACAGCAGCTATCACCAGGATGGAAAAGGTGAGCGTTACCTGAAGGAATACAGGCAGCATGTCGGCTGTGAGATCTGCCTCTGTACATTAGTGACACCTAAGTGACAGGATACACCTATAATCTGCACACTCAGCACACCGGGATGAGTTCTGGGCTCTCTCTGCGTGTCGTTTCAGCCCTGTGTCTTATTGGAGAACACTTGCCAGAATCTGGCACATATTCATCTGGCCTTGTTTGACATTTAATGCAAAAATCTTAACACTTTCACACTGTATGTAATCAAACTACGAGCAACACATAAAAGTCTGGGTATCATAAATTAAAGTCAAGCTGCAAACACTGCACTGACATGCTAAAATGTCCATATTCATATAAAAAAGAACTGTTTTCATTCATTTTTATTCAGTTTTTTCCGTCTAAAAAGCTGTTTTTAAATAAAATATCTTTTTACTATAACGCAAGACACAAACATCTGAACATCTGGATCAAGATGCTGAAACTGACTCAAATCATTGTCTGTGAAGGTTCTCAGTCATCCAGGTCATCGTAGTCTAAGGCGATCCTGATTAGGTAGAGGATCGCCAGGGGGTCCTTTGTCCCTCTTTGAGGGGAAACTCCCACTGGGTTTAAATCTGGGACTCTCCACCATTTGACCCTTAGAACTGAAGAAGTTTCTCGGATGAGAGGTGAAACGTCTCCAAGCAACTTAAACAAGTCCAGACGCTTTTCTTTCCAAGCTCCTTAGACTGACTCAAATCATTGGCATTTCTACCTAAATGATCGATTAATTACTAAGTGACTAATCAGTTCACAGTAAAGTAAACACTTAATAATGATCAGTAAAGCCATCATGCATTTGTATTAATATATAGCTGCTATATCTCAGTGCCTTGGTTTTTTGTTGACACAGTAAATATATATGCTTTATAATATGGGCCTTTCTGTAGAGAAATCACATAATCACACTATCTGACACATGCACAGCTCTAAATGATTCAGCAAGCTGTCAGCTGCCATCATGCTGCAGTGTGCTGTTTGCGGTGGTCAAACAATTTGGAGGAAAATAAAAAAGAAGATTAGCGCTTTTACTCCTAATCCTCCCCCCTTTCCCCTCTTGTTTTATTTTCACGTCTTCTCCCCATGTAAGTGCATCAGGTCTTCTGTTGCTGAACCCCTCTGGGTAGCTGGCTTAACATCAGAAGTGACTTCACCTACAGGCCATGTGATACCATTTTTAGTCAGATTTGGACTTCACCATACAAGGTGCGTACTTAAGATGCTAGGAAAAGAGGTCAAGTTAGGAATGTGTGAATATCTTGACTCCTTTTAAGTGAAACTTAGCAATTAAAATGCAAAAATCCCTCAAAGCCAGAGGAGATTGAAGAGCATGCTTATCGCTAAATATAATGGGAGAGCTGGGAGTTAGGTATGTTGATTTAATATGAATGCTCTACGCTCAAAGTTGTGCATAAATAGCAGGAGAAGCAACATGTCAAGATGTTACTTCTCATATTACATATTGCATTAGAGAGGGTACATAGTAATCCTAATAACAGAGATTTATAAATCCATCTGTCTCTTGTGAGCCACTCAGTTTTACATAAGTGAAATACTAAAACCTAATTACAGAGGCCTAGGGAAAAATGTGTTTTCCCTGAATTTCTCATGAATGATGCAGGCAAAGAGGCATAAAACCCTCCTAGTGATAGCTCTGGATGCTATCAGATTGCTGCAGTTGCCCATACTTTGCATAGTATTCTGCAATAAGCCTACGGTGTTGGGGGTTGATGCATTGTGTGTTTCTTCTTCAGTTGTGTTTATACACCTGTCTGCACTTAATTATTAGTTATTATTAAACTCTGGCTCTCTTCCACGTCATGTCTTTGTCCTGTCTTGCTTCCTTCACCCCCAACCACGTATTGCCCTCCCTGAGTCTGGTCCTGCTGAAGGTTTCGTCCTGTTAAAAGGGAGTTTTTCCTTCCCACTGTCACCAAAGTGCTTGCTCATAGGGGGTCATATAATTGTTAAGGTTTTTGTTAAGGTGTTTTCTGTTTTGCATTGTAGGGTCTTTACCTTACAACATAAAGAGGCTTGACGCAAATGTTGTGATTTGGCGCTATATAAATAAAACTGAATTGAGTTGTCTGTGAAGGTTCTCAGTCCTCCAGGTCATCGTAGCCTAAAGAGCCTAAAGAGCTTTAAAAGAAAAGAAAAGATTTCTTAAAGATGTTTCAGCTTTCATCCGAGAAGCTTCTTCAGTTCTAAAAGCAACTGGTAGAGAGTCCCAGATTTTAAACCCTAGTGGAGTGTCACCAAGAGGGTCATGGACCCCCCTATTGATCCTCTGATTAATCACGCGAACCCCAGGTGTGAAAATGGGTGTGGGTCACAATCAGCCAAGGTTTCAGGTGAACCCATTGTGAAACCTAGCCCCACCCTATCATGTGATTTACTGAGGTCAAATGTCCCAGGCTGTGAGTGGGCGTCAAGGCTTCTGGGAGGGGATCTCAACACTGGATTATAGATGGCAAAATTGAAGTTAACTGAGTTGAATTCCTTAGCAACCAGTTGCTACTGGGTCACTGATCGGCCTCTAGGGCTGTATGACTGAGGCCTAAATGGTCTCACCTTTCAATTTGTTAAATGTTGTTTTCAGGTTCCTTAATATTTGCATGTGAGCACGACAGATTTTGTTTTAAATTTGAATTTTATATTTAATAAATGAACAATGGAACAAATCCACATGGACAGGCTTTTGTGGTCACTTTAGACGAGCAAAAAAAGCTTCAAACCTCACTTGTTACTAAACTGTTTACAGCCTACACTATGGAAAGCATGTTAGGAAACAGCTGCTTACACATTCAGCAGGTGTAAAACAAAATTAGCATTCACTTGAAGTTTTTTCTTCCCTCAAGGCGAATGCTTGAGGGAAGCATTTGTTCAGTACAATTTCCTAGCTACAGTACATTTGTACATTTGTATAGTACATTTGGTTTATCTGAGCTAAAAAGGAAAAGATGCTGGTGAGCATGCTCGCACTAAATTAAGATATTAACGATGCAGTGACTAAAATGAAAAGACTGAAGCAGTCACCTTAAAAAAGCTTTCAAGCGTCATATAGCTAAAGGAAATTGACTGAAGACAGACTCATGAGTCACAGTTGGTGTTTATCATAAGAGACACGTTTGTTGGTTATGAGTAAACTGGGGGTGGGAGGTTGGTAGCATTTGTATTGCAAGATCTTGATTTACATTTCAGAGCATTTTACATTTCCATTGTTTGTTACAGTTGCTCCTGATTTTGGTGTAATCGTGACTTGAGTATAACAACAAAGACACTTGTTGAACCTCTCTGTAGAGCCCGCCTCAGCCCTTATTCACACTGTGAATTTTCCATGAGCCTTGGCCAGCTTCTATGACTCAGATGTCATCAAAACTCCATGTGTAAAACTGATAAGATTATCATTTACATACACAGAGGCACACACACACACACCCACACACACAGTGGTGACTTCCTTAACCCAAATTGATATTTTGGCATGTGCAAAGACGTGGGAAAGCTCTGAGATCATGTTCCATAATAGCAGGCAATGTTTGTTTTACACCACCATATGCCAGCGCTGATAAACCCACGACTGATTGGTGCGTAACAAGTGAGCGTGCTGATCACTAATTTATGTGGCCTCTATGCGCAAACATGTTAAAGGAATGAGAGGAGGAAGACGAGGGGAAACGAGGAAGAAGAGAGGGGTTGTTGAGTTACATGTGGCTGAAAAGTGCCCTGCTCATCTGCCATCGCAATGTTCCCTGTGGTGACCTACTCCCTTTGTTCCCTTGTGTAGTGTGTGTTTGTGAGAGAGATACAGAGAGCAATTGAGCAAGTCTGTGGGTGATGTAGACAAAGCGTTCATGATTCTTCACTGTGTTTCCACAGCTGTAGGTACCCACACAAATACAATACGCCTACTATACACTCACGCACAGGGAAGTCTGCATAATAAAATAATTGGGCAGCGCCATTCGTCTCTAAGCACAGCTGAAGGACGACCGCTTTTAACCGCACAAAATCCTACCAGTACTCTGTGTCCTGTGAGAGCCCGAAGGACAACAGGTGAGGGAGAAGAAGCGAACAGCACGTCCTGTTTTTCATTCTCAACACAGAAGATTAAAAAAAAAACAACCTTCACACCTCCAAAAAACAAACAAACCTGAAAATAAGAACAAGCTGGATACCGAATTGCTTCAGAACATAAAATTTGCTGCTGTTTATAATAAGGCTGTTGCTCACGGGAGAATTCCAGTGTGTGTAGAGTCTTTGGTGTAGACCGCACATTTCTCCATGTCACCTTTGTGTAACACCCGAGCTATAGCTCCACGAGCCAGATTCCCTTACTTTCCTGTCTTTGATTTTGCTTCTGCCCAGTTGTTGCGTAACAGAGCTACTCTGTCACAACATTCAAGCTGAATCTGTCATGGTCCTCGTTTTTTGGACCCTGAGTTATGATTTCTGAACTTATTTGTCAAGTATTTTCCGTTTGGCTCTTAGTTTGTTTGCATTTATTTGTATTTTCTTTTTTAATCTTTAGGCCAGGGGTGTCAAACATAAGGCCCACAGACCAGAACCGGCCCTGCAAGGACTCCAAACAGGCCCACTGGACAACTTTGAAAATTGGAAGGACTGCACAGATTTTTACCTTTTAACTGTATTTTCATGTTTTACAGCTTTTCCTATTGAAAGAGGCCTCCATCCCCCAATTGCCATTCGCACTACACAAAAAATAATTAAATAATAGTGATTATTTACAGTAATTCCACAGTAAAAAATAAAATAATCAAAATTTTCTGTGAATTTATGAACATTTTTTATAATTGTGTTATAGCACAGTCTTCATGGACTTCATTTTGAAGGTAATTATCAGGTTAGGCATTTTTAATGATGGCAACCTCTTAACTTAATAGTGCCTTTATTTCAACATTTTTGACAGAACAATTGCCATCTTTACGACCTCCACGTGTGCATGCAAGCGTGCTGGACAACTCGCAGATTTATTTGCAAGTCAGTATTTTATTGTATAATTGCATGATCTTAGTTTTTACTTGTTTTCACTAAAAAGCTATAGATATTATTTTAATCTGAATTTTATTTCCTCATACATATAAATGATTTCATGCTTCCAGCAGCAAGACGGCCCTTAAAAATACACTTGAAAAGGTCCTCTTGAATGCTTCTACTAGTATAAAGTGGGAAAATGGAAATTAGCTTTTACATATGATTACATTCTTGCATTACGTAATATTAACCATAATTAGCGTACACATAAAAAGATCTGCAATCAAAAGCTGCAGTTCAGGAACTGTCTGTGGAGGGGGGAAGATACATACAGGAGATCCAACAAAGAGGCAGGCACAACTGCAAACTAGCACAAAAGACACCAACATAAAAAGACACTAAGCTTGCTAGTAAGCTGCAACCTCTCTTGCAGTTTCTCCAGGGCCTTCCTTTCAGAAGCTTCCCCCTTGGGTTAATAGGGTAGTTATGCTCCTGACTGTAAAGGGAAGGCTGTCATCGCAGTGGCAAAAGGACATAACTGTGTGCATGCTCACAGCAGCAAGCTCAAAAAAAGATCAGACAGCATAGGGATGAGGTGTGCAAGTTTACTGGGAAATGTCAACATGGTTTTCGGTGGCAGAACAAAAGAAAGTAGTAATTTAAAGAGCAGTGCTGAGAGAAACAGGAAGCTGGTTAGAGAAAAAAACCCCACAGGATCTACTTCACACCTTCTCTACCTAATGAACTGGTCAAGTATCAGATGACTGTGACTTGAAGTGTTTTCCCGTCTTATGTAAAAGGGAGATTAAGTTTCTTTAATATGTAAACAGCACTAACGCTCAGCAGACCTGCAGGTTCTTCCTGTTCTTACTGACGGATAAACGATTTCAGACACACTGGACAAATACTGGAATGTATTCTCAGCAAGCTGTGTTCAAATTGCGATGTTTTCACAAAAGCGCCTACACGCTGTCACTTTTTATTGTTGTGTTTGTCAGCTCATTGTGTTTACAGAGTTACATAAGGTCCATTTATTTAGCTGTTAGTTTGCTGTCACTGCCGGGAACCAGCGAGTAGCATCATCTGCAACACAGCTACATGTTCCATTATTTCTTTGATGATGCCTGAAAATGCATCACGCACGCACAAATATAATTAATTATTTTCAAAATAATAGGTAACGCAGAAAAGGCATTTGATATTCGTCTGTAGCAATTTTGGACCTTTACAAATAAAATTACAATAACAGCATTTAAATTAAGGGTTATTTGGATTGATGCTTGGTCAGAAACCGTTTCTCAGGATTCTTCAGATAGACAATAATGGTCGAGAAAATAATAGAGCAGCATAACTATAACAACCCTGGTTGGAGGGCAAATTAAACTAACACATAATAATAAAAACTACAATGAAAGAGGATTTGGTTAAATTTAACCCTAGCCTTAGACAACTTTAGATTTAGATGAAAAATGTCGTTTCAGTTCAAATTCACCCTTTCACAATGTTAAAAATACACATTAGCAGGCCCACGCGCCCCATTTCCAACAAGTTTATCTGAGATTTCCTTGATTTAAATTGACTGACTGGGCCACAATGCTCCATTTTTATCTGGTTTCCCATTTAATCCTGTACAGTATTTCAATCACCCTGGCACTCAGAGCACAATCCATGACTGTAATCCACAAGCTTGTTCAGTTCCATGTTGAATTACACCATTTGGCGTTTTGGATCAAAATGAAAAGATTAACCAAACCTAATTGGGACGTGAAGAAGGGTTTTGTTTTTTTCCCCCTTCCTTTGGGGAATTACTCAGCTTTCTCTGCGACACGTGCCGAGCTTTAACACAGTCTAATCCAGACCCTCACGCTTGAATTGGATTTGGGTGAAAATCAACAAACTAGGCCACAGAGCTTCTGGGTGAGTGGGGGATGGTGTTACACTAAATATAGATAATGCTGGAATAATTAAGAAAATTCATTTCTTAAGTGTGTAGACAATCGTTTTTAATTACTGTCCTCCCTAAAGGACCAAACTGGAACCAATGTAATGAGGACGAACAAGGTAGGAAGATCTGATTGGAGAGATAACAGACGGCGCTGGACGAAAAATAACTGTACCTGCATGCATTTCTGTTCCAGTATACTTTCTCTAATAGCTTTCCAGTTGAATATGTATTATATTTAAAATATAGAAGACCCTTCAAGTGGCGGATTTTAGAGAAATCACAGTAAAAAAATAAAATAAAATAAAATAAAAACTCAAATTACAAAAAGGATTTCTTGAGTTTTCTAGGTTTTTAAGTTTCATTTATTGTGCATGACCACTAACATCCATTATCTACTCCTCATATAGCGTCTAAATAAAGGGAAATTATTTATTACACCTCGTTAGTCCCCTTTTTCCCCCATCTCAGATTACTGATAATTGTTCTAGCCATCTTCACATTAGTATTAAAGTAAAGGCAGGACTTTGAAAATCTTCTAACTTCAATGAAACATCTGTAAACTACATAATAGTTTATCTGTTTGTTTAAAAAACTGAAAGTCAATAACTCAAATGGCTTGGAAGTGACTTTATTAAACGTAGATTCTAATTGTACATATCCGCTAAATTTTACCACCACTTTTTTTCCAGCTTCTTTGAGAAATTTAGTTAACTGGCAATCTGGGAACCCATCTGCTATTATCTGATGACTTTACCTGTGGGGATAACTGCCAACATTTGCAGCTTCCATTGTATACAGCAAAAATCATTCGCCACGGTTTCCTGATCTTTGTTTACAATGGAAGAGACTAGGGCTGAACGATATATCGCATTTGCGATAATATCGCGACATGATCAAGTGCAATTTTCTAACCGCAAAGGCTGCGATTATACTGCGATTATATTATACAATTCATGGGCTGCATCCTCCTGAGGCCGCATTTGTAGAGCGATTACGTCACAGCGACGCGCCGAAGGCTGTCCAAATTACTACCATATCCCAGAATTCATAGCGCGGCCCAGCCAAACTCCAGTTTCCAGCAATGGCGGCCGCTACTAAGTTTTAAAATTACTCATACTAATCTTTCTGGGTCACAAAATAAACTTTTAACATATTTTCAGGCGAGAAAGTAGTTGTGTAAACATCAAATATCTGCTCGGTTTATCAAGATCTCCCATATTTGCAAAAGTGCTTCGACGTTTTCAGAGGCGTCTGCTACCCACCAGCTCGACAGCTAGCCGGGAGCTCGAGGGTTACTGATGCGGCCGAGAACGGCACAACTCCCGGCACATCATTTTCAGATCACCGCGGAGTTTCGCTGCTCGGGTTAAACGTAATATATAAGTCACTTAGACAACCTAAAAATGTTATTGTTGGGCTTTTTTCAGTGTTTTGTTTGTTCGTGAGTAAATCGGTTTGGCTGAGATTAAAGTTATTAGATTAGATAAAATAAAACTTTATTAATCCCCCGGGTGGGTTCCTCCTTGGTTTTCACACAGCTGACTAAACGTCAAACAGAAAACTTATTAAACAGAAGTATGAGACAGTCGAGAATTTACACCAGTGTCTGGTTATATTTTAGATAGCAAGAAGCAGACGGCCGAGTTTATTAAACTCCACCGAGACAGCGGTGACGCTAATCAGAACTAGACCGTCCAATTTCACGCCTTTAAACTTTAAAGGCGTGTTTGTGTGTGTGTTTATACAATTGCTATTATGTTTGCACTTTATGTGTAATGTTACTGACTGCAGAGATCAGTAAGATGTGTGTATTTTTTATTTATTAGTTTTATTTATTTAATATTATTTTTTAATTGAATGACTGTCTAGTAGTTCACAGATGTCGAAAAACTGAGTGTGGTAAAGCCACTGATTTTTTTTTATGTATATTTCTGCAATCTGCACATTGTACTGACTTTCATTTTAATGTTTACACCAGGGTTCCTTGTCAGCACTTTATGCTCAGATGTTTGTAAGCTAAAAATAAACTATTGTGTATGTTCAAATATACTGTTGTGATTGAAGAAGTTAAATAAAAATGTCAGTCATCAATTCATGCATCACCTCATGTCATCATAACAGAGGTCTGTCTTCCAGGAAAGAACAGTTTAAAATTAATGTAATATAGTATTGGCCATACTATATGATGTATTGCTTGTCTTTGTTTAATAATACAGAAGACAAATACCTTAAAAAATAATCGCATATTGCATCGCAATCGCAATATTGGGGCAAAAAATCGCAATTAGATTATTTTCCATAATCGTTCAGCCCTAGAAGAGACATTTTTAAAAGCTTCAGATGTTAGCCAGTGGGTTTTGAGACTGCATTTTGTAAAAATGCTACCTCTGTTTTACTCTTACCAGAGACTACTTACTCAAGCTTGATCCATTAATCCTATAAGCAAACTACAAACAGAAACAAGAAGCCTTACAGAAGCAAAAAAAAAAAACCCTTTATGTCCAGACACGTTCATATACATATAGATATCTATATATATACAGATAGATAGATAAAAATATGCACACACACATATATATATATATGTATATGTATATGTAAGTTACTGTCTTCCTTCTCTCACCCCAACCGGTCACGGCAGATGGCCCCGCCCCTCCCTGAGCCTGGTTCTGCCGGAGGTTACTTCCTGTTAAAAGGGAGTTTTTCCTTCCCACTGTCGCCAAAGCGCTTGCTCATAGGGGGTCATATGATTATTGGGTTTTTCTCTGTATGTATTATTGTAGGGTCTACCTTACAATATAAAGTGCTTCGAGGCGACTGTTGTTGAGTTGTGTACAAATAAAATTGAATTGAATTGAAGTTCAGCTCAACACGGCTTCATTGGCATAAATAGTTCAATAAACTGCATAAAGAAATACTTCATATATTAACTGTTTAAATATTTATGAGCAATGCGATCAACATCAATTCATTTTCTGTCTAGTATTGTTTTACATGCTTGATGGAGAGGTGTGCAAACTAGTGCTCCCCCAAAAGAGCCAAAATCCAACACATAACATAAATTACTGAACTTCAATAACTTAGTGAAACTTAAAAGAGTGTGTTTAATATATAAAGTCTTACACTCCCTTGCTCCACCACCACTAAAGCAGTTCATTAGGCATAAAGAAAGCTCAGACAGGACCAATCGAGCTACAACCCGAGGAGACTTGTTTATTCCCCACAGACGGACAGCATTTGGGCAGAACGTCCTTTCTGTCCAAGGTGGCCATCTGTGGATCAGTCTTCCCCGATCCATTAGAGAATGCTCGACATTCAACTTGTTTAAGGCACAGGTTAAAAACTGGTTATGGACAAATCAAGTGTGTGATCATGTATAAGTTGTATAGTTTTAATGTTTTATTTGGGAATAGAATGATATGTGTGAGTTTGGTGATGGAGTTTTTATTATAAATGAATTATGAATTTTTTATGAATTATTATGTCTATTTTTTAATGTTTTATGGACAACAGATGGAAATTAGCCCTTGGCTATAATCTGGCATGTTTACATTCATGTAATTTATTTTACATTTATGTTCATTAACATGCACGGTCCTAAATAAATAAACACCAGAGAGTTTCCAAAAACCAACATAAAAGCCCTGAACTGAAACATAAAGTACTTGAGTATTTTAAAATACGCTTGTAACATGCCACATACAAATTATAGCTCGAGTGTATTTTAAGGTGCTCAGTGGTTTCTGTTGGCTGTTATGGCTACATTCAGCCTGGAGGTTAGGGGTTAGTGTTTTAGCAATATAAAACATTGTAAGCTACTGTTAGCTTGTGACTACTTAGGATTAGGTAATGTGTCAGAGAGAAAAAAATCTGACTCAGTATCACTGGATAAACTCCGGATAAAGATTGTGCGTGTGTGTTTGTGTGTGTGCAGTGACCTGTACCAACATAGGGAATCACAGCTTTCCTCAAATCAGCCATTAACATTAGCATAGCAGCAAATCCTTAGTATTACAAAACAGTGAGAACAATCTGTGATTAACAGCTTTGTCTTCATTGTGACGGCTCTGAAAACACTGGGAAGGCATGTGAATGGGCCAAGTGTTATACAGGTGAATAAATACCTTGAGCAATGAGCTGAATTGACAGGGCCCAACGCTGCACTGCTATGCTGCCACTGCCAAGGGCACAACGTGTCCACGACAGGGAGCTAAAAATCAGTTTATAGCACAGGGAGACTCATTAATCCTATTACTGCCAACGTGGTCATTACGGGTTTTTTTAAAAACGATTTTTTATCGAAGCTGGAGCTTTTCCTCTTCAGCTCCATTTAGGCAGAACACACAGATGGTGATACAAGCACACGCATAAAATTTCTAGCTGGCTCGCACGCAGATCCGTACGCTTTTAAGGTGACGATAATCCAGAGAGTTACACAACATTACATAAGGTGGCTAAAAGATGCCACACCAACAGTCCTTAACTCAGGCCGCAGAGTACAGACAAATGAGCTCACCACTCTCACTTCCTACTGCTCACTCTTGCATTTTACCCTCTTTCAACATCTCTGGTGGCAATCAGTGCATTACTCTGTGGTGATACAGCATCTCTAGTGATGATTAAGCAGTACAGAAACAAAGGCAAGAGCATGCTGCACAGTTACATCACCATGTTTTGTTGCAGAAATATTATGGACAGTGATTCAAAATGGTAAAAGCATGACCCTAGATGCATCACATATCTACCAATGTACTTTTAATTTCTTATGAATTGCTCTGAAACAGGAGAGAAACTTTCATGGCCTAACAGTTTACAATGACATGTCAAATTCCTTATATTAAGACACCGAAAGTCCCAAAACTCCACAGTGTTTGATTTACTGGTCTCAGCAGATGGCTGATCCTCCTTGAGCCTGGTTCTACCGGAAGCTTCTTCCTGTTAACAGGGAGTTCTTCCTTCCCTCTGTCACCAAGTTCTTCCTCAAAGGGCGTTGTTTGATTGTTGAGGTTTTCTTTTTCCTATTGTAGGGTCTTTACCTTACAATATAAGTTCCCTTGAGGCCACTGTTGCTGGGATTTGTTATCTAACTAAAAGCAAACTAAAAGCAAAATTGCACAAAAAGAAAAGTGTACTTGTTTTTAGAAACTGAGACTCATAAGTGTGTTTATTTTATGATATACAATTGAATGCATAATCTATTAATCTATGTGCCGCATATGGATAAACACACAGCTCTATACTTAATATTATTAGTTTTTGCCCTTAGCTTTCACAGTGCAGTGTATACGCCATAGACTGCAGGGTATGTAAAACTCTTGCTGTGTTTTTCCTTAGTAATTGGCTTGATGTTGCTTTTTCAGTCCCTTGCATTCTCACAGCCATTTTTCTGAGACAGGAAATCTAATTGGAAATTCTGACAAGAAAATTATGTTCCACAAGAACCTTCAATAACAAAGACCAGTCACTGCATGATGCCGTTTCCGAACCCTTTGTCCTCGGTAAGTAAATTGGGAGCCCCTACATTCCATTGCAAGACCTTTTTTATTTTGCATCTAATCTTATCACACAGTCATGTCATCTTGGCTACATGGTAACCAGACACCCAAGCCAGGAGCATGTCCTTTGTTCTACGTCACCCTAACGGACACAGCACTAACCTTTAGCTGACACCTGAGCTCGAGCACTTATCTAGGGTTTCAGGCAAATGTGAATGCCGCCTGCCCAGTGCCCAGAGTGGGGGGAACAGGCACACCTGAGCCCACTGCTCAGACCCAGGATCGCTCAACCCTGCCAATATGCAGATCTAGTTTCCTACCAGCACAGAAAATGATACTGCCGATGTCTACATCCATTCTGCCTTCCCTACCCTACCCTTCTGTTGCTTCTCTGCCTCTTGCCTTACACAAACACCTGGTCTGGCAGCATCACAACAATGTTTTTAAATGTGAGTCTAAGATAACATGAACGCTCAAATCTAATGCATGGTTATTCGGTATGCACTAAGAGCTCTGTCAGTGGTATTTCCCTAGAATATTAAAACAAAAGGCCAAATGTCTAAGTGGGACTGATACATGTATATTTTTTATCTTCACTCTGCTATATTGTACATAAGGCCTATATAAAAAAATTCCACACTCACCCTTCGGGCAATCTTTACCCTTCAAGCTCAGGTCCTCTACCAGAGGCCTGGGACACACACACACACACACACACACACACACACACACACACACACACACACACACACACACACACACACACACACACACACATATATAGTTAGGGTTTAAGCAAAGGATAGAAAATATCTCTATATAAAACTATGGTCTAGTATATTGCTTTTTACCTTCCTGTGCTGTTTATATGCTTAAAATAAACTTCCTAAATGAAGCGCGATGACAACATGTTATGTAACGTAGCACATTAAAAAAAGACAGCGGGAAAGAATGAAAACATCACAGACGTCAGCAAAATCACTCTTCAGTTTTGCTGAACAACAAAAGCGCAGATTAGTCATCAGATCTCGTCTCCTTCCTCATAACCAGCGCGGTTTCTACAACAGCAAAGCGTGAGAACAGACGCAGGGAAGTGAGAGACGGGCAGAAAGACAGACAGTCGACGGGACAAATGGAAAGTGACCCAGGTGGATGGAGAATTCTCCCAGTGTCCTCTGCGAGGTGCTGTTTGTGTTTGCTGACAGAGATGTTTGTCTGTAGGTCTGCGAGTCCGCTGACTCACTGTTGTGGTTGGAGTGTGTGAGTGTGTCAGTGTTACTAGAGTCTTCTGTGTGGGGGAAATCAGGCATAAGTCGAAAATAGCTGTACTTGGTGGTTTGCAGTGTAGCCTCTGTGTGCTGTTTTCATGATGAGGCGGGTCTGACTGTCGGGAGAACCGATGGAGCTGTAAGTGTGAAGAGGTCATGATGTCAAAATGCTGTTTTTTCCAGCAACACTGATGTGTTAAACGTATCATAAAGATACTTTCGGCTGCTCCCTTACTCACAAGGGGTCGCCTCAGTGGGTAGCTCGGCATGTTCGATTTGCCAGATTTCTACACCCGATGCCCTTCCTGACTAGGGCTGCCACGATTAGTCGACTAGTCACGATTACGTCGACTATCAAAATCGTCGACGACTGATTTAATAGTCGACGCGTCGTTTGATGCTTTGTAAGATCACAAAAGACGCAGGAATAAGTGGCAGGATTTAAGAGTGTAATAACGGACTGAAACAGAAGATGGCAGCACTGCATGTACAAGGATGCCAGCTGCCGTTAAACCCCGAAGAAGAAGCAGCTGTGTCCCAGAATTCATAGCGCGGCCCAGCTCAGTTTACAACAATGGCGGCAGCTAGTTAGTTTTAATATTACTCTTATTATTCTTTCTGGGTCACAAAATAAATGTTTAACATATTTTCAGGTGAGAATGTAGCTGTGTAAACCTCAAATATCTGCTCAGTTTATCAGGACACCACATATTTTCAAAAGCGCTCCGACGTTTTCAGAGACGTCTGTTATCCACTAGCTCGATAGCGAGCCGGGAGCTAGGCTCACTAGAGCCGTGAGAACACCGGACTCCTGGCAAATCGTTTTCAAACCCACCGCTGTCTTTCGCTACTCAGGTTAAACATGATATATAAGTCACTTAGATAACTTAACGATGTTATTCTTTGGCTTTTTTTTTTTTTTAGTATTTTATTTGTTCCTGAGTAAATCGGTTTGGCTGAGATTAAAGTTATAGTTTTTACACAGCTGAATAAACGTCAAGCAGACAGCTGATTATCAGAAGTGTGAGATGCTCGAGAATTTACTCCGGTGTCCCGTTATATTTTAGATAGCAAGGAGTTTATTAAACTTCACCGAAACAATCTGCAAATTTCATTAAAATTTAATGAACTATCATCTTGTCTTTATTTTTAGTTAGCACATACCTTACACACAGCTGTAAGCTAATGATAGTTATATAAGAGCAGATGCTGCTGGTGCAGTAAGCTGTAGTTTTACGTCCAATGGATGATGATCTGATTAGTCGACTAATCGCAAAAATAATCTGTGACTAGTCGACTATCAAAATAATCGTTTGTGGCAGCCCTATTCCTGACACATCCCAACAGGGATTTGTGTCTTCTCCTGGGATCAAAGGGGACATCTTTTGGTTGTTAGGCAAATGTGTAAAGCACTACATAGGCATCCTAATTAACGCCCACCCACCCTCCAAAAAAAAAAAAAAGAAACAACACACATATTTTGCGACTGAGTGAAACCAGAGACGAACTTGTCAAGAGAAAGAGCAGGTCGACAGGCGCGCATTATCTATTTACACCTATATGAAAGTGCAAGTGGATATTTAAAAAAAAATTACATGAAAGTGTCAACATCAAATCAAGCATGCATGGTAACTGTAACTGCAAAGGCAAGCTTTGTCCTAAAATACACTCACAGCATGCCAAAACATGCTACGACCTTCAAAATGTGTCCCGTGCTGTCATCTGCTTATGCTGGTACATTCTGCAGGTAATGACATGAGGTGTGCATGCAGTCAACCTGCACCTCCGGCCTTGCCGAACTTAACATCAACAGTCCTTTTGTTTAATCTAAAATGGATCCCAAGCACTTTCTGGAAAAAAGAGAGCTTTCTACACCATCAGCCTTCCCATTATTATGACAACAACCTACCCTGTGCGTAGCCTCTCAGTCTGTCTCATTAATGATGTAATCAGCAAAGACCCGAGCCGCGCCGTTTTCAACCATGTCAAAGCACTCACTTGTTTTTCTTCATGTTCCCCTTTCAAACACCAACACTGCTTAATCTTTCCTTGACGGGTCTATAAATAGCATCAATCCACTTAAGTTCACCCAAAGTGCTTTGGAACAAAACAGCATTCCGATTATTATCTGTCATCTACAGATTTAGGCATAGTAATAAAAACATGGGCCTCAGACAGGCTCAGATCTGGTTAAATGATAATAAAAAAAACAAGAATAGACTGACGGGGAGGTGGGTTCAATCTGAGCGTGCTCCCCACGTGCCCATCTTTAATCTGCCCTCTTCTTCTGTGCTCTCCATCACTCTCAGTGCACTAGAAACCAGGATTACTAGTGTTCTTTGTGCTATTCAGTCCTCTGTCTGCTGTTTTAATTGTGCACATACCCCCTTTTCTTTGGCGGAGTCTGTGAGAGGTGGGCTGATAAGAGCGGTTTGACAGGAAGGTTTAGTGAAGACTGTCCTCTGATCAGACTGGCCTGCCCCTGTCTGTGTCTAGCCTGTCAGAGGAGGACGGATGATCTAAAGGAGCAGCAGGTTTTAATGAAGGTTTTTCACAGCGAAAGAAATGACACATCCAACCCTAGACTCCCCTTGAAACACACAATCATGAACTGTACAATAAATTAAGAGACATTAGGTCACGGGTGAGTCGAAATCCTAAATAATCAACACTTTAGAGGTTCCACGGTGAAGCTCGTCAGTCGTTTTTCTTACTCTAACATCCCCTAGGGAAATTTGAATCTCCTATAATTGGAGAACAACTGCAGGGTGATACATTGGTGTCTTTCACCTTGGCTGGTCTGCAGTGGTTTAGAAACTGTCAGACCTGGGAGCAATCACAGCAGCTGCCTGGCTAGCTAGGGGCCACAGACCATAGGATGAGTCAGTTGTCAACAGGGACTGTTTTTTTGTGTTACATATTTACAGCATAAAACAGGAGCAAACAAGCACAACAACATCATTAAGAGATGGAAATGAAACTTCAACAATCCACCTATGTACATGTTACTGGAATAGCTTGGGAAGGTTAGTGATAAACATTAAACTGCTAATAAATAAATGAATGAATAAAAAAAATTAATGGTCTATAAGCTGGGTGTGGTGACTGAGATTTGAGCTTCTGTAGGGTAGAAAATTAGCCTATATCACCAGAGCACAACAGCACTTAAGTGTGAGAACCACAGAGGGATTATTTGGAGTTTGTAGGCCAGATAAGTCCTTATACCTCCAGACTGCACTACAGCCCCTTATACTGCTACTTTATTTTGAATTCCTTCACCCTTTTCGTATTTCAGTCATTTTTGGTGATGAGTCAGATCAGACAAGCAGACATGCAGGCAGCAGGTGAGGGAATATATTCTGACATGGAATTTCCAAAGGGTTTAGCGGGTGAGCCAAGCTTTGGCCGACCATCTGCATAGCCTTTTAAGCCTCAAACTTGGCATGTTGTGGTGCCAAAGGTGGGGTCCTGAAGCTCATTTTGAACTCATCTGATTGCAACTGCTTTCCTGACCGACAGTTTATCAAATACCTGTATCTGATGTGTCCCAAGGCAGGGGTGGGCAGCTGATTTTCCCTAAGGGCCCAACTGAGAAACTGGAGCTGTTATGAAGTGCCACACCACAACAGAACTGAGCAGAATTGACTTCAGCTTAGTATTAATTATATATCACTATTAGAGTATTGGTGCATACCTCCACCAGTGTTTCACGTGGGCCCTTGGGAAAATAAATTGCCCACCCCAGTTCTGAGGGCTTTTAGAAAAACACTGCCATAGGGGGTGCAATACTGAATTTATAGTGACACAAATGTACTCAAAGGCAAATCTAATTGTAACTATTAGCCCCCCTTCCATTATCATTTCCTAGGGCATCAATTTCAATCACTTATACCAGGATTTTTTATGCCACTGCATGTTTATTCATGTTCACCAAGTTATTTTTATATTTTTTTCCGGCATCACGTTTAACCTGATGTACCTGCAATGCTGCTGTAAGGCCAGATATAAAACAGAGAGGGGGGGGGGGGGGGGGGGGTTACAAGACAGCCTGTTCGCCACTGCGTCTAAGCATCGCCTCGCTTATTTCCATACATGTGTCTTGCATGGACAATCCACTTCATCATACCCCATTCCAATATCGCCTTGCGAGCCTCATCTTATAATTGCCGTCTATCTGAAGCCTGACACACACACACTGACGCATACACAATGATTCCTTAAAAAAAACATTCGTGCATTTTTCAGCAATTTTTGCAATTCATTCAGCGTCAATCACTGCGGCGTGCACGCGCGGCGCTGCGCGTGCGTCTCCCCGAGATGCGGCTCCCATTGATAAAAATCCTCGTTTGAGGAAGGGCTGCATTCAACGTCACCCAAGACATTCATGCGCTTCTACAGGGGCAGCATGCAGTCGCCCCGAGCAAACTGCTGCACAACACACCGCAAAAAGCAGGCTTCATTTCAACGTGCATTTTTTATGGGTGAACCGTACCTGCATTTTATCTGATGTAAACACCTCAATATCTACTTCGCAGGCGATGATGGTCACCATCTCCAGTTTCATATTTATCGATGGCATTCCCTTGCGTGTTTTGGGTTTTTAAAAAAAATGAGTAAAAGTCTTTCTCTTCCACTCTAGCAGGGCGCAGAAAACGCAGATATCTGTCGCTTTTTTCTCCAGGAAGCTGCGGTTAAGTCCGGCGGACTGTTCTGGATGGTTTCTTTTTTAATCGGCTGCGTGAGTCGAGGCTGGACTCCTCGCTGCACTTACGCGCTGCTGTGAGTGATGCTGCAGCAACTGCACAAACTCTCTCCGTCTCTCTCTCTCTCTGGCTCCTGCCCTCCCCGCTCCTGGCTCCACATTGACGTCATTACCATCCTCACGTTCGTCTTGTTTTACGCCACTGTAGAGCTTGACGAACCACGCAGGGCGCACTGCAGAATTCACCGGCCGGTTTATTCCGCTTTTGTTGCATTTTATTTTTATTACAATTGTCTTTTGTGTTCGCGGGGTTGAGGGAGAAAAATGTGTCACAACCATCTTTGAAAAAAAAAAATCAATCCATGTTTACGTCAAACAACACCAGCATCAGAGTCACACAGACCAACCCATTCATTAAGAAGAAAGTCGTGTTTACACCTGATGTCTTTGTGATATACTGACAACAAATATGGGGTGGACAATGAGAGCAGAAGCTGTATAAGCACCAGTTCAAGTGTAGCATGAGAGATCCTCAACTGTACCGTTACGGTTCACTTCTTCAGGGAGTCAGAGAGGAGATAAGACAAAATATCATCTTACAATAAAAGCGAGGAGCTGATTCAACATTACCTTTCCAGAAATAGACATCAAGTTAATTCAATACATCTCAGATCACAAGGTTATATAGTCAGTATACTGGAGCGTGGAGGTGTATGGTTTGGATTTTCTTCTGAATATTCTCTTAATCCACAGCATCCGTTTTAGTCCAGCATGATTTCTAGCAGTATCAAGTTACACAAGGCTCACAGCTACATGTCTTTGTTTATTATAAAGTTCTTATGCGACCTGCTCCGGGACTACAGATGTAAATTAGCAGTTCTGCTATAATGTTTGCACCTTATATTTCTGGTACATTGGTGTCTATTAACATGTGCTGTCACTGTTATGAATACAATCCTTGTGAAATCAACTGTTAAAGTCAATCCTATACAAGCTGTGTTTGTGTAGTTTTTCTGCCCAACACAGCACATTACATACACTCTGATTACTGGCTTACCATCAGCACTGTGAATGAAAAATATGTTTTCCGCTGAAGGCATCCGCTGCTTTATTTTTTGCCTTGTCAAGCCACAATTGCATAACCACAGATGTCAGTTGTTTGCTGCCTTCAGTTGACATGGTCTGTGACTTCATGAGAATAGGAATATACAGACAAACAACAAGCCTAAAAGCCCATCATGCCGATGTCTGTCTGCATGCTGTTAATAGATATACCTTATTTTGTCAGCATTTTGATGCCTCGAAAACCTTTTAAGAACTTTTCAGTTACTGGTTTGTACTTTAGTGGTACTGTGGCTCTTTATGACTCACAATAAAGCAGCTGATGAAGCTGGTGATGCTGCCACAGCTCCTTGATTATACTGAAAGACTGAGTTTCCATTCCACTTGAAGACCAATCATTTTCCAGATTCCACAGACATTATGCCATTGCGTAAAATGCTAACACACCTTGTCTTCTTTCCATCACTCAGATCATCTGTCTCTCCAGCACTCCATTTCATAATAATAATTGTCTAACCAGCCGAGACAACAAAGTCCCTATAAGCCATTAATATTAAGGCTCTGGGCCGTGAGGGCTATTTCTGTCTGTGTGTGTCAGGCATTGTCCACACTGAGCAGACGGAGAACATGAGAAAGATATTTATGGATGACTGTGACATTCCTCCAGCAGACAGTGTCAGTCACTCGGTCTGGAAAAATTCCCCTGTAAAAGCCACAAAACACAACATATCAGACACAGTAACATGTTGACCTTGTCTGAAAAGCACCGTCAGCTGCTTCATCTGTTGAGATTGAAACTGTTTTAGTCTTTCAAGTCATGGCAGCACGAGCAGGCAGCGCTGGTGATGATACCTGACAGGTTTAGATGTTACATCAAAAGCACTCCCACAGCTCATTAATCACACGCAGAGGAGTGATAAAGCAGCACGCATATGTCGTCTTTTCTTTTGAATCAGCTCTGTTTACTTGAATTTAATGTAGTCTAAGTTTGCCAGAGGTTGTGATCATTTATTTATGCCCTCTTGGAAAATTCTCTTTTCACTTTCCCCTATTTACAAAGCTTTGAGTCAAAGCTGAAAAAAAAGTAAGTTTCACTTCCTGTTAACAGAAAGATCAGCAAAGCAAATGTTTGCAGATAAACAGAGATTAGGTCCTTTCTGCCTGGAACTAATCAATTATTACTTCTGGAATATTGTAACATACTGTAAAACAGTATATTATACTATGTGGCACTGCAAATTTACCACTTACAGCATGTAGCACACATGCTGGTGATAACCAACCTGCATGTGAGTCTGGGGCTACTTCTGTATATCCATGCACATCTTTGTTCTGTAGGAGGAAGCTGGAGTACCCACAACCACATTTCTGCAGAGACAGGCTCCCAGCCAGGCCTTAGATTCAAACCCAGGATCTTCTAGCTGAACCACAGTTACTTACTGCCCAAACTGGACAAGCAGAAACAAATGAATAGATGGTTATATTTACAATGATGCACTGAGGACGACAGATAAAAAAGGGGATCTGACACATTGAAATGATAACACATTACATTTCAGGTACCACCGCAGGCTCCCCCTTTAGCTTTGGCTTAATAATATGAGCTAAATATATATATATATATATATATATATATCTAATGGGGATTTGATTTAAAAGTATGTCCAAAAATTTATGTTTAAGAAGAAAATGTACAGAAACAACACATATGAGTAGAATTAGGTCTGTTAAATTAAAAATAAGGACTAAAGGCAGTAAGGAATGGTGCAAAATCAGAGCTAAATAATTAGTTCACATGAATGTTGTGGGTGGGTCAAGGTTAAAGGAGCGCTGCTGTGGCCACTGGCATCAACAAACCGTGCAGACCACTGCATGTGTTGTTCTCGGCTACCGAAGCGCAGCTTCCTTTGATCTGTTTTGTCGCAGCTGATAAGTAGGATGGATCGCCGCGGATGATGAAGCACTTTTCTTCCTCTCTGGCCTCATTCTGCAGCTCTGCTCCTCCTCATTCTCAATTCTTCTCTCCTCATTCACAATTCTCTCTGTTAGATCTCACAGGATGAAGAGAGCCCAAACAAGACTTTGTGCAGGAAAATATAAAGGCTTATATAAAAATCTGAAAGAAAAAACCTGAGGAACACTACGTTTTTCATTTTTTCCTTTCAAATGCTGGCAATTTAGAGGGTTAACAGCAGAACTGAAGATGTTCTGGTCTATTGTTAGCTATAAGTAACAATGCTGTTATGGTCAGCACTGTTTTATAGATTCAATTTACTGAGGTACGCTGTATGTATATGCTTCCATAAATTCCACGTCATACAAAAATCTTCCAGAGGCCAAGATGAGAAAACCGATACCACTCTTACATCTGTACGGTTAATATGTGGATTCCGGCAGCGGTCTATAAATTTAGCTTCACTTAAAGACTGTTGGCAAGGTAACAAAATATGTCCACCAGCAACTCCAAAGTACATCTCCTAAAATAGAAATATTCTGTCAAGTTTAATCTGTTTGCTTAAGCTGCAGCTAATTTAGTAGTGACACAGTAAAAGCTGCAGTACGGTTGTCTCTTTTTGTAGGCAGATATTGACAGAACAGTGTCTAAATATAAAGTGTAAAGATACATGCCAAGAACACGGTTAGATTTAGGAAATGTAAACCCCTGGTAACCTAATGTGTTTTGTCTTTCACTTAAACCTCGCTTCTTTATGACCAATAAGGGGTTATACATGCAATTATCACATAAAGTGCAGTCAATAGGATAGCAATCCAGCTATTGCTCTCTCTAATGTGCACAATGCACTTCATAAGAGATGAGGAGAGGAGTGGACGGAGAGGCAGCAGAGATGCTCAAAGGATGAGACACTGTCTCAGACTCACTGACGAACACAATTTGTATTCTGAAGTGGAGCTCTGCAGTGGAGCGGGGGGGGGGGGGGGGGGGGGGGAGGAATCAGGGCAGTGGATCACCATTGGTGGGCTGATACACGCATGCTCATAGTATGGACACATGCATGCACATGCACATGTATAACCAAACGCTTCTCTGCACAAGCACAACTCTAATAACTGCATGCAAATCTACAGTATACTGTATATTGCCTGTGTATTAAAAATGAACACAAAGACACGCGTTAGTATATGTTTACACACAAACACATGTACACATACACACATGCACTCCATCTCTTCACTGCCAACCTCTTATTACAACAGGCTACCTCACTTGGCCCAGCCAAACCAACTGTAGTGCCAGCGCCAATGCAGCTGCTGTAATCTAGGCCAAGCTATTTTTATAGCAAGCAGCCAAGTACAGGCGCAGGGAGCCAGAGGGAGACAGAGGGATGGGAGGATAAAAGAATGTCTACAGGGCAGAGAGACAGATCTACAGAGTGTAGGTGAGACAGCATGAGGCAGAAAAGAATAGCACAGAGAGGCAGAGCTGGTGTAGAGGGAATAAAAGTAGTGAGGGGCTGAGTGAAACAGAGTGAAAGAGAGCAAGGTCCTGCTGTGTGCAAAGTACAGCGTCAAAACCTGAAGATGAGCACACAACAGAAATGACGAAAACAAGTAGCCTCCATCAACACTGCTTCAAAGCCCCAAACGTTTTTTCTCTTTTTAATCTGGTGGTTTGAATTCTGCAATTGAGCTCAGAAAATTGAGGGGAGGATGATGAAGCTGCTGAAGTCATTCAGATGTGAAATATGCTGATAGACGAGAGTTTTACATGACTTCTGGCAATCAAACTTTAATTAACAGTGATAGGCACAACTCCCAAAGGTCAAATCTGACTGTAACTATTTTCTCCTAATTAACAGAAATGAGCCTGTTAACATGGGAAATCTGCACCTATGCAAACAGAATTTCAATATGTGCACTGCACTCCTGGGTAGGGTTCAGGTGTAAAAAAAAGCTCATATCGTGTACTTACAATCAAGATTTAGCTAGATAAATCAAAATCTGATGACAGCTGCTGACAGATCAGCATTTTTGAAAGTTACTCTTAAATTATTCATTTTTCCCCTTAAAATGTATTGTCATTAAATATGTAGTGGTCATAGATTTGAAAGCACATTTGACATCTTGAAATTCTCTAATGTACCTATCTGGAGAATAGCCGTGCCAACATTAACCTGTGAGATAACGATACACCAAAGCAACAGCAATCCTGGCAAATTAGCTGATCTCAGCGCTAGCCGACATCAGCTGAAGGCTCAGCTGGCACTCTTATCCATATCCACTTCTACATTTTACATATGGAATGCTATTTAAACTCCTTCATAATTGACCACAATTGCTGTGCATCTGCAACCTCAACTCACCTAACCTAACCAATGCTGTGTCTACACATAACAGACTTAGCAAATAACCATTTTAAACTGTAAATCTATGGAAAAATGCTAAGATAACACAGTTTTACCAGCAAAAAATAGTATTTTTGCATTAACAAGCTGATTCTCAAAGACCTACTCTATTACCCCCAAACTTGGCATGTGTTGGCATGGTGTACAGTGTGTCCTTAAAAATGTGAAGAATCCTATTTGCAATGGCTTCATTTTACAGCCTGACAATGATCCCAAACACACCACAATAAAAGCATATCTGGATAGAAAACCGCACAATGGATGGAACACTGTCAGTAATGGATTGATCTTCCCAGAGCTCGGACATCAGAATCAGAATCAGAATCAGAAAGGGGTTTTATTGCCAAATGTTGAGCAGGTTTACAACATTAGGAAATTGCTGCGGTGCTTCAGTGCAAACATAGTGTCATAAATAGCATCAACATTATTGAAGCAGTGCGGGATCATCTTGACAGAGAACACTACAAACGGCAGCCAACATCCAAAGAATAGCTCTGAATGTTGTTCAAGAAGCCCTGAGAACTATTCCTGAAGACTACGTAAACAAATTACAAGAAAGCTTAGATAAAGGAGTTCGATTGGTGTTGAAGCTCGTTAGAATTGTTCAAATTCTATTTTTTTCCTTATATATTGTATTTCCATGTATTTTTGCAGACATTTTAATAAATCACTGCTCAAGATTTTTGCACCGACACTCTACAAATATCAATTTTCTGAATTGAGTGCTGCAGAACTATTATCTGTATTATCAGCTTGTTTGTTAACAACTTCCCATTCAATTGTTTCCCATTTAGCATCTTTTGGGCATGTAGCTATGGATGGTGGTATTGTAGCATCTTAGACGCAACAGTTACCTGCTTTTATACATTAATACAATAGAAATAATCATTTTAACCGACTAAGGAAGGGCAGCAAATATTTATTTGTCTAGTCAACTGGTCACAGTCATTCCTAGTTTTATAGTTCGACTTAATAGCTTTTTATAGTTATCTATTAACCATGTTTTATTAAATACATTCTTTAGTGTGGTGCATTTCAATTCTAATAATGTGCAAATTTGTTAAGAAATGAAATTTAAAAAAAAGCTTTTTGCAAACTGCATAACAAATATGAGAACTGACTGCACAGTATGTTTTTGGTCCACAGCCCACATCTGGTGGGCCACCAGCAGCTGTTCAACATTTTAACCCCGTCCAGCAGCTTAGGAGCTGGAGAGATGAGCTGCCGTATAGCTCTGTGGGGAGGACAGAGACAGAGCGAGAGGAAACACAGAGTGACACGTGCCGATGGTTCCACTGATTGCTTTGAAATCAGGTCAAATCTTTGGATTGGGCTAGGCGGACTCGTTGACCCATATGCAGGCAACAACGCTGCTAAAGGAAACATAACAAAGGAGAAGAAGAAGAAGAAAGAACAGGGAGGGACCCGAGGCAGTTTCAAAGCTTTGAAGAAAACATTGTATTCTGAGAAATGGGTATCATTTTCCAAGGCAAGCAAACAAAGAGAAAGAAAGAAATCATAAGACTGTTCACCAGAGGATGGAAGAGCGTTCTATTCTTTCAGATCTAATTGAAAGCTATGGGATTCTAATGGCAGCTGAAATGGGCACAAGTGGTGCACTGGTGCAATGAGATTGTAGACTGAGCACACTAAATTTAAATAAAGTAGGAAATGTTTATGCTTAAGTTTAAGATCCATTTCACACAACCAAATAATTATCAAAGCAACAAATGCTCAAAAGCGTACATCAGAATGCCACAGTACAGCCAATAGGCAGCATGATGGAGACGGTGAAAAGTAGACAATGATAGCAAAGAGAGCACTCGTGGGCGGGAACGAACAATGATGGGAACAGAAATGAACAAACAAAGCTAAATAAGGGACCAAAACAAAAGGAAACACAACAAAAACATACTCCACGACAAAACATCAGCAACAGCATCAATAATCCTTTTCTGTATACAGAAATCGTTTTAAATGCCGTTTGCTCCAACTCTCCTCCAACAATAATGCTTCAAAAGCAAACTCAGAGGGGAGCTGGTGGTTACATTAAGACAATGAAAAGTTATGCAAGCAAGTGAAAAAGTAAAAAAATCTAAAATATGGAGGATATAAACAAAGTCTTTAAAACTAGGCACAAGTAACCATCCTGGATATACAACACAGTGGATGCTTTCCATTATTATAATGTTATAACATCTTTTCATTTATTTCTCACTATCAGCTTTACTAAACTTCTTATTTATTTATGGGTTTGTTTCGGCTCGTTAATGTGACACATTCTTGCCTAAAAGCAATCGCCTTGTTCAATTTCACGGACTGCATGATTACTTTTGTTCCTCGTTCATAAGAGTCCGTTTATACTCTGCATCAGTTAAAAAGGCGCTCATACTCTATTGTTGTACTGAGACTGCTATTCTTGAAATCACCCACAGTACATTTCTGTTTTTAGACTGATTGAACCGCAAAATAATCTGGATTTAAATAGAATCGCAAGAGCATGACTAAGAACAAATAACACAATGTCTTACATAGCACAGTAAATCTTAGAGTGTCATAATCAAGCCTTGTGTAGTAGGCGAGGGCGGGGCGAGATGCGTGTGTGGAAGAAAAGCCATCATTTTCATCAAAGCAGCCACACATAAAACCAGTCATAATCGCACATCAAAGAGCTAAAAATTATTTCCACTAAGCTCTTTTGAAGGTGTGGGGGAGGCGGTGTACAAAACAGCAAAACAAGTCCATGATGAGGGTATATAAGGATGTAAGTAGATATATTTATGTTTGAGCTTTTGAAATATTACATCACAGATTTATGTAAGTGGCTTTGATTAGCTGTGGGATTTATTAAATCGCAGGGTAACTGAATGACATTTATGTGCTAAGATATTTTTAATGTGGCATTGGAGATATTACGATATTTTACCACTTGTCTCTCAAATTCAAAAATAAACCTAACAAGTAAGATTAAATGAAAAAAAGAATAAAACGATAGTGCTAAAGAATTTCCACAAGTAATGAGCACAAAAAGTTACTTATTTTGTCCAATTAAAAGCGTCAACTAATCATATTTAGAACTTAAACATACAACCACGGTGTTAACAAGAATATTGTAACATTACACAATATTGTAAAAACTTTTAATGAATTAAATGTGTTTGCAGCCTCATGTTTTCTAATCAAACGTAATGATACAAATGTTTTAACAGGTCAGCATTAAATCTCCCTTCTACTTCATGCAACATGCCCAGCTCTGTTATTTACTTCAATTCTAACATGAAATAATGTTAAATTTCAAAAACATTAAAATGATTTAAAAAATAATAAGTTAATATCTGCTGCAGTTTGCTTTGATGGACTATTTTGCTTTCCTGGGGAATGTCATCTGCATCCCCTCTCTTAACCACATCTGTTAATGTGTCCACACAGATAAGGAGGCTCTGTTACAGTTACTAAGACCTACTAAGACCAGCATGAAACTTTTATAGTTTTGAGAGTTAGCAAAAATGTGAAAACGACTTTGTAATGTGTTCTACAGCATCTTGGACCACAAGTTTTAACTTGTGAATAATGCAGTGATCAGGTCAGTTTGAATCTTTTTACTCGGGAGTGTTGCTGCTCCTCTCTATCGACCCTTTTACAGCAGGCGCAACATCACAGCAAAGCCAACAAACATACTTTTTTCACAGATGCACTTCATAATTGCAGGATGTTGCAAACACCAGCTCTACTGCATACCCGCAATCCAGGAAGCTACAAGAAGGAGCTGAACAACTCACCTGTGTAGGGAATTCTGATGATGCGATCAGGCATGTGGTTGGCACACAGAGGGTCTCCTGATGCTCAGAAACTGATTCCTTTATTTTTTTTTAAATTTAAAAGTGCTTTTCCCTCTGAAGCATTGGTGTTTAGTGACTTAATTAAAAATTGGAACAGATCGGACCACTTACCCCCCCCCAATACATACTGCCATATCCATTATCACGGGATGGTGAGGATTGAGACTGAACACATTTGCAACAGCTTTTAAAAAAAATTCTTACTGTATTAACTGATGTAACTACTGTAAGAAAATAGATATTGCATAAGTACAAACACATTTTTCATTTTCATGAATAAATCTCAATATTGAATAATTGTAACAACCACCAGTGCCATATCTTTTTCTTTTTTTTTAGCTTATTTTCAGTTTAATTATGAATTGACTAAAACTTTGACTCCAGTCTCTTTTATCTACAAGGCCACTGGATAGTCCTGAGAAAATAATTATTATTTATAATTATGATATAATTATTATTTAGTACTAAGTATTATTTATTTTTTAAAAATGGCAAACCTTGCTTTTTGTTTTGTCTCATCTAGTAGAGAACCAAAACCTTCGCCATCAGGAAGGAAATAAAGAGAAGGTTCTCCCAAAGTCCACCAATCTTCAAAGAATGAAAGATCACATCTTATCAAACAGTACATGCTGTCGGTGGAGCAGACATATGGTAACACAGAGCGAAAGTCATAAAATATCTGCGGCCCCCATCTTGTGAGGAAAAGCAACCCCACAGATCCCTTAGGCAAAACAATCCACCTCCCCAAACTTGTGAGAGAAAAGCCTGGAGTAGTGGAAGTGAAGGAGAAAGAAAGGCCCAAAGGCAGAAATAGATCCGCACGAAGACATGTGCCAAGCCTGACAGAGAGAGAAGAAACCAAACAGACAGGACATCTGGAAGGACCGCAGGATCGGCACAAAGAGTGTCCAAAAACAAGCTTCTGTAAAAGCCTGGAAGATTTCAAAGACGCTGCAGTTGTGAAGAACAAAGTTGTATAATAGGAAGTTGGGGAAAAACAAAAAGAGAGGAATGCTAAACTGGTTAGATGAATCCATGACCATTATGACAGGAAGATAGATAGAATACAGGCAAGAGAATGAGGAGAGCTGTCAGTTATATCCAAGTTACTCATAATCATACTAACAACAACATTTTGCACCTTTGTTCTTCACTGTTTCTCATCCCTCCATTTATACTGGGCTGTTAAAACACTCCAGTGGTCACCTCTGTTTTTTTCTTGACCACAGAAAGAAGAACAAAAACAGGAGATACTCCTCAGACGTGACACTTTGATATCTTTAGGAAGGAAAAGGGCAAAAAGAAAGAAGTGTTCAGAATTAACAAGGAGTCAGTGAAAGAAACTAGCACTACAAAGCAACCGCCTGTAGCAATGACCATTTTGACCACATTGGTGAAGAACAAAACATTTGTCTGTAGGTATCATATCTTGTGACAAAATCTCAACTGCAATAACTTCAGTAATAATATTTATTTCCATAGCTTGGTCATCCAATGGTCATCCAGTTCTCACAAAGAGTTTTGTACACCCAAGAGCGTCTCAACTATCAACAATTAGGTTTGTAGAGCTAAAACACCCATTACCATCAGCAGACAGCTGTATCATCTTAATCATAAAGGCTCCACTGAGACCAACCATTTTCAAGCCTCCTTCATAAGACTTCATCAAAAAGTTGATTACGGTGTCACCGCCTTTGTTGTCAAATCAACACTCAAATTATTTCACAACAATTTGACCCTGTTAAATGGTATTAGGGGAAAATGAGTCCCCAGTGTTTAACAAAACAGTTCAGCAAATTTAATTTCACTCAGAAAGGGAGCTGATCCATGTAAATATCAAACAGATCTTAATAAAACCACGTCTGAGAAGGGCTTAGGGAACTGTGTTTCTTTGTATAGAGGTTTGAGTGCATTTTACAGTGTTACAGAAGAGGTCATTATAGTTAACTAGAGACAAAAAAAACTAAAACTAGCTGTAAAAAAATTAAATTAACAACAAAAAACCCTAACTTTTGACAAAAAAATGTAACTAACTGAAGCAATTTTGTGAACTTGGAAAACAAACTAAAAATAAAAATATAGAGGTAATAATCTTAGTTTTAATATTTGTCAGTCTGGTAAAATTCTATTCACATTTGCCTAATGAGAGACTGATCAACATGTTTATTGAGACTTTGGTCGTCTATAAGACTGTGAGTTAAAATGTTCTGTGTTTTTAAAGTGACACCTGTACTGCTTTTAAACAAATCTTGCCTCTGACACAAGCCTGCCATAAAATAATAATTACAAAGAAAAAAAACTATCGCTGAAAGTAAGAAAAATTAAACGAAACATTTCCACACAATAAAAACTAAACTGAGACCAGAAACACTGCTCTGGAAACTAATTAAACTAAACAGAATTAAAGTCAAAAAGTCCAAAAAAATAATTAACTAATTAGAAAATACAAAATATTTCTGCGTGCAGCCTTTACAGGTTAGCCCATAAAACAGTTTAACAAGCTCACAGTGGATCATAACAATGCAATTTAATTAGTGGATATATTTGTTCTCATTTGCATTTTGGGCTTAAGTGATTGTCTTAGTAAATTCATGAAGGTGAAATATTAAAATAAAAGCAGTAAAATTAAAAATTTGATGGCTATGGCACTAAACTAGCAATGATAATCTGTTAATCTTAGATTAGGAAATATGTAATCAAATTATAATTACTAATCACCTTTTCTCATCTCCAATAGAGCTGGTGATTACAAAGGGTTTACAGCCAAAGATTTCTTTTTCTGTTTAATTTTTGTAAAAGCAACATCTCCTGATGACACAGTAAACCCTTCACAGACAGGATGGCTTACAGAAGACTTTCTCTCGCTCATATTTTCTAATCAGTCAAGCACATCAATGTAAGAGCCTAAGGGAAAATCTACTGGCAAATTAATGCAACTGTAATCAAACCTCTTAACCCCTAATGCTATTCATGTGTTCAAGCTCTAATTTAGCTCCATATTTGTCATTATGCACAAGCGAACAGGGATCCCTTGTCATTCCACAAAGCAGATGATTGAAGATTTTTTGTCCTGGGCTTACATGCACACAAATATGTTTTCATCCAGATTTAAAACAACACCTCAAAGCTTTCAAACTAAAACCGGGTCAGCAGACTTTGTTTTAAGGATCAGAGCAGTGTTGAAATCTGCCAGAAGTTTGCACAATGATTTAGTACAGATACGGCCTAATTTTAAGCTTGTTGTTTTCTTTTTTCTTGTACTTATATGCCCATATTACACTGTGGACATTAGGGCAGTGCATATGCATAAACATAAGCAAAGCGTCAAACTACTTGTAGACACGTTCTTCTAAATACTCACCTGAATTTTAAATGTTTAAAAAGTTTTATTACTGATTAATTGAAACTTTTTCATTCATTTTCAGTCCAGTCCTTGCCCCTGACCATTTTCAAGTCCCTAACTCAAGGGCTAAACCAGTGCTATGTCAACAGACAACTTAGTAAAGAGCCGATTTTTAATTGTATTATTCAACAGCCTGTGATAAAAAAAACACAATTTGTTTCAATTTCATTATTTAAATGTACAAATGTACAAATGGAGCAAAAAATAATTAATGACAGCCCTATAAAAACTATCTACGGCAGATGAACAGCATCTAAAAGTCATTTCCTGACACAGAACCTGATAGATCCCTCTGCTCCCTCAGTTTATTCAGCTAGTGTTGGTTGTTCTCTGAAGCTTCATGGAGAAATGGTCTCAGTGGAAGGGTGGGTGTGAAGAAGCCATTCTTATGGCAAAGAAACGGGGAGAAAAGGACGAGGTATGCCAAATACACAAGAACTGGACTGAAAATCAGTGGCAACGGGTCCTATTGAGTGATAAATTCAAATTTAGACCTGATTATTGAAGCAGCGTGGGATCATCTTGACAAAGCATAACAAAATTCAGCAAACATTTAAAGAAGAGCTTTGAATGTCCTTCAGGAAGCCTGGAGAATACTTAAAGAAATGACTTAAAGAAATGACAGGCGCTTGCCTAAGAGAGTTCAGGCTGTTCTGTAGAATAAAGATGGTCATATCAAATATCTGACTCTGATTCTAATAGAAATGTAAAAACTCTGTTTTTGCCTTACATACAGTGTTTGGATTTATGTTTGCATTAGTTTCAATAAATATCTCATCCTAAAACAAAAAGAAATTAAAAGACAGTATTATATGTACAATGCTGTACATGCAATAAAATGGTCTACTATTAGACAGGAAAACAAGCATGAGTGTACACACACACACACACACACACACACACACACACACACACACACAGTTTGAAAAGATGAGACTTTCTTTGAAAAAACCTCCTTAATCACTTTGTTTCCTTATTGGACTCCTTCATTAATGGAAGTTTACTGAGTGGTGACACCTGTTGTTCATGACAAGACTGCAGAGTGTGTAGTGCAACTCAAGTGCCAGTATAAATGGTTCAGAATCATCAAAGTTGCCACAAAAAAACAACACCTAATGCAGCAACCATAAACTAGCATTTAAGAAAAGGTATGTGTGTGTGTTCAGCTTTCTGTAGATACTAAAGTCTAAAAATGTCTAAAAGTGACTAAAACCTGTCACTGCAAAAGAAAACACTGTCATCTTTTCAAACACTTGAATGCATCACCAGCTCTGTTTAGCCAAATTATGCTTTCTGTTGTCATCTTAAATTGTTTTCCGCTTTCTTCCCTGTTACACACAAAAGCAAAACAAGCACACCAGGCCGCAGAATCACTCCAGTAGGGGTACCAGAATAATATCCAGGCCACAGCAGGAGTAGCGGGCCGGGGGCACTCACTCTCTCTTTACTGCATCGTGTTTGACCTTCAGCCTGCAAAGTACCCGCTCCCTCATGTTCACCCTTTGGGACCGACAGCCAAAAATAGACTGCAGTCTGATACATACAAACATATCACTACTATACACTTGCATGCACACTGTATGTATGTGTACTACATAAACACACATACTCACACTCACTTTACTTCACACTTTTCGAGTCCTGCACCCTACTATCTTTAGTCCCGATGGTTCAGCGGCACTCTGCACAAGGGTTGTCTTTCTTTATCCTCATATATATTTATGTGTGTGTGTGTTTGTGTGTGTGTGTGTGTATGTATACATACATACATATATTTATATATACATATAGTCATGAGTCACACTATCAAACACATTGCACTCAAGTGGGACAGAAAGTGTGAGAGGAGAGGAGTTTTACTTTTCACATACTTAGAGCACTACATCAATGCTATATTGCTAATGCATTGCTAAGAGGGTCAGCCTGGAAAATTTTGCACTAAAGATAAAGTGGTTACTAATAGTGGTTAACATGTTTTGCTGTGCCAACTGGATGGCCCCTTTGTATGAACAAAAACGAAGTTTCAACAAATTAGAAGCAATGCTCATGTTAGGGTTAAAGCGGGCCATAAAGCTCTGGAACATCATTCTGGCACCTTCAATTAATGAGTAATTAAATCTGATAAGTATTTTAATACATAATGAATATAAAGCAAGTTCATTTTTCATGTGCTGCAGCCTGATGCTCCTTCCAGCTGATGTCAGGGAGATACTCAGCAAATTAGAAAGTAATGTCACCCCACGGGTCTGCCTGCACATTCATACACGTCCCTTTTCCTTCCCCTCCTGCGTTCATGCTGCAGGCTTCAATAAAGCCAGGCTACAGAACAGGAGCAAGCATAAACGTTTCTTTTTTTGAGTGCAGATTTTTAATATCAGCAAACACAGAGATGTTTTTTTGGAAATTGGAACACAATGTGTCCGTTAGCTAAAGGTGACATCTAAGACATGGAGAAAAAGGAGAGAAAAAATGAGAGATTATTTTCAGAGATGAATACTACTCAGCTAAATAAATACTTAAATAATGAATTAAACTGCAAATGCAACACTTGGAGCTCCATTTATGGTCCCTCAAGTTTATAAGTCTAATACTCAGTTACTTTTTGGCTTGACTCCGCCCCCATCGATGTCTAACACTAACATCTTTGGGGCTTCTAAATGCTCCACTATCATGTTCACAGCCTGCCACTAGAAGCTAATGTTTACTGTCCATCCGTTTTCTGCTGGGTAGGTACTGCAGCGCCGTGTGGCTCTTTCTGGCTTTGTTGCTGAGGACATGTGTTTACTGCAGCTCGAGATGAGAATAATTAGAGAGCTCTGGAGAGCTGAGACAAACTTCAGAGGCATCTCATAATTCACTGTGGGTAGGTTAGTATCAGTAGCCGAAAAAACATGTAACATTTAACCTGCTGTTAACATAATTATTTGGATATCTAACACGCATAATTTACATTAATCTTATAACAAAATTTGTTTGCCTGCAAGATAAGAACATTTTGTTTGGTGTTGCACTGCAGCTGCTACTTGCTTGATCGCACTGGTTATGGAGTGAGGAGTGCTCAGGCTGACAGAAGCAGAAGCAGCAATAAAAGCTTTGCTCGGTGCTGATTAGGCCTGATATACGCTAGGCACTATGGGGGACAGCTCATGACGGCTCCCCTGACCTTTGCCTTCATAAGCACAGAAACCCATTTGCCTTGTTACTTTGCCCACACTCCCTCACTCCTTGTACACACTTGCTTTCTGTGGGTGCTCTACAGCAGATAATGAATCATTTCAAAATTAGAAGCTGCTCTAAGAGCACATTGCAGCGTGAACACTAAGATGTTCTCTCTGACATTGAAAACTAGGAAATACCAAACTGGATCCTCTGTATGAACAACTGACAAAAAAGTCCTCTTTTGGAATATTTTTAAAACATATTAATTTAACAAATAAAGGTCACTTGCCTATAGCGTAAATGATGAATCTAACTTTATAAATGACACATGCAGAATGATAAAGAAAGGCCCATTAGGTATTTTAATTGACATGATGATATGAGTGCTATGCATGATCATTTAAATCATTAAGTGTATTAGTGCAGTCCTGTATTAATAATGACGCGTCATTTAAATTAGTAAATGAATAATAAAGCCGAGGATTAGTGGAGACATGAGCTGAGCCAGTCAGACCTTAGCTGATCTTCCTATAAAAACTAAAAAATCCAAACACTTTGGAGGCATCTCTCCATTTCAGCCGAAAGCTGGTCAGGAGCAAAAAATAGTGCAGATAAAAGAGGAAGTGTGCCACTAGGTTTTACTTACTTTTCACTAATGCAGAAGAAAGGAAAAAGGCTTTTACAGTGTGCTAAGAGCTTCTCATAAACATGGAGGCAAATGTTTCTCTGTCTCAGTAGCCATCTCTCCTCTCTAGAAGAGCACAGTGTGATTACAGCAACAGCCCATCCCTTCTACATGCAGGCCTTTGAGAACAGAAACAGAAGGTAATGTCGGAGCTGGGAGAAAGCCAAGAGCCCAAAGACACAAAAATGTAGGTTGCTATGTTCCTGCTGAATGTTGACAACACATTTAGATAAGTTTATAGCAGTTAGGCAAATGCTGAAATCTTCCAAATTTAACACGATTTACAGGTTGTGTGTGGTTGTGTGTGTAAAATTGAAAAAGCACAGCTACAAGCTAAAAACAACCTCATAAAAATCCGTGTTCATGCTCTGAAAATACCACACCCAACCTGTTTTTTATTTCATATCTCTTTGTGCCCTCATTCTAAAGGCTTAAATAAACCTCAAAAAGTTCTATATTTAGCATAGCTCATTTATTTGAAACATATGGAGAACGTTCTATTGACAGGGTCTCACTGAAGGGTGTGTGGGTGGTATTTCCACTTAAAAGCTGGAGTGTGAATCGTAATGAAGTGAGGAGGCAAAACGAAAAGGAAGGGAAGGGGGTGGACTCGAGCGCTAGGAGCAATGGGTGTACGAACAGCAAACTCACAAAGCAGGAGTGATTCATTTAAAGGGATTTGGTGCATGCGCCAGATTTAGCCTCTCTGCTTTGCATTTATACACATAGAGAGGATAAAAAAAAGAAGGCTACGAAGAAGCACAGAACGGGGGAGGAGGGAGGTATTTAAAGAAAGTAAGACAGATAAGAAAGTTAACAGGAAAGTTTGTAGATTGTGATCAGGGGATGATGAGCTTGATAGTTTTGGGTGACCAAGAGGATGGACCTTACAGAAAAAAGACTTGAAGACAGGGAAATGTAACGATGCCAGCTGGACGGATGGAGGGATGACAGCGCAGCGTAATTGGATTAAAGGGCAGAAAATTAAAAGTATTTACTTTGTATCCTCCTCCAGCAAATAGGATCCACTGATAGCACGTATTGCTGTTCTGCTGAGCTACGAGAAAGGCAACACTTTCAAAAGAGGCCTTAACTGAATATATACAGTATGCATGTGCATAGACACAATTCCATATAATTGTGTCTGCATCATATATGCATGAGATCTGTAATATAAATAATACAATGCATGAGATGATGCCTGAATGTTATGCACAACCACATGGGCCAAGTCTGAGTGTGGCTCATGATTCTGTGCATGTCATGTTGTAATCTGCTGCTCTGCACTCGTGTTCCCTGGCAAACAAACAGCAACATCAGGTGTGCATATGTGCGTGTGCTTTTGCGGCTGAGCAATCAGCAGCACAGCTTGAGACCGTGACTGGACTTCGACAGACAGGATGACAACTGCGCACGTGTTGCCAGACTTTAAGTCTTGGACGGGCTGACACACTGAGCGAGATGACTCAAACGCATAAACACCCAGTCACGCAAAACAAAGACACAGCCCAGAAAGTGCGTTTTGCAGCAGCTCACCCTGTGCAAGTCCTGCTCGAACACAGCTTCGTGGACGCTGCACGCAAAGAGCGCTGTGGGAAGGTCGCTCAGATCCATCATCTCCTCCACCATGCCGTCTTGATCACTCTCTCCAAATATCATGTCCTCTTCCTCCTCATCATCCTCCTCGGGATCACTGCTGTAGGCCTCTGAGCCGTTACTCCATGCCTTGGAGCTCTTTCGCAGCATTTTGAAGGCTTTTAGGCAGCTGCTGACAGAAGGGTGGAGATGACAGAGGATGGGGACTGGGAACAGGGTAGGTTTGGGGGTTGGAATTTGGAAGATAAGTTGGTGAGGCTGGATGAATGTGTGTGTAAAAGTTGGCTTAGTGTGAGGTGACAGTGAGATGCGGGTGTTTAACTAGATCTTAGTGGTAGGATGGAAAGGGAAAGTAAGATTAAGAAAAGCAAAACAGGATAAATTAAAGAAAAAGGTTTGCATCCTATTTGTAGGTTATATTTTCTCCCAGTTCAATTATACCATTCCCTCCCAGCAAGGTTATTAGCTAACTAAGACTAAACTTAAAACTAAGATGTGAAAATCATTTTACTTGACTAATTATTAAGGTAAAATTAAAAACTAAACTTTTGAAGAAAATTAAAACTACTGAAACTTGGAAAAAGTAACTTAAATAAAATAAAAATAAAGAGGAAATATCCTCAGTTTTAGGATCTGTTAGTTTAATACAATGCTATTACAGAATTGCTCATTGTTGTGTGTTTTTATTCTAGCACTTGTACTGATTTCCCTAAATCTTGAATCAGACATATTCCCTCGTATAATAATTAGACAGCAATAATTAAAAAATTAAAAGACTCAAACTAACACTGAAACTAATAAAAACGAATCTAAAACTAAACTGAAATAAGAAAACCCACTCATGAAACTAACTGAAGACAAATTGAAATAAAAACAAAAACTAATTAGGAAACACAAAACTATGATAACTCTGGCTTCGAGTCAAATTTTATTACCAAATATTTTAAAGATGATGCTGACTTTATTTGACCCCAGTTACAAAATAATCTCTTCAATCATACAAAAAAAGAAAGATAAGGCATAAAATATTTATTTAACCATCACTAACTGTGAAGAAGCCCTCAAAAAAAAAAAGAGTTTAATTTTCAAAAAAGGTACATATAAATTACTTGTGGTTGACTTACAGTTTTCCTCTTATTTTATATGAAAAATTAAATAATTATATTAAAGAAAAGAAATGGATAGGGGGGATGGTTAGCACCGCCAACGCTGCACTGAGGTAAGAGTGCCATCTAGTGGTATAAATATACACATACACCACAAGATGACACTTCCTGTGAATATTTTAAGTACAATAAAACGCCAACATCTAAAAAAGAAAAAAAAGAGCCAACTGTCAGATATTTAAAATAACACCGACGAGGAAGTTTGTTTCAATATAACTTCCTTGTAGCAAGACAGGAATGGTAAAAACGACGGCAGCGAACCGGCAACATCTCCTCCCTGTTGTTTAAGAGGATCGTGACATCAAAATTTGCGTTGGGTGTACGCAGAGGAAACCCCTGGACATTACGTAAAGCTCGTGCAATGAATAAATAAATAAATAAACAATACGATTCTGGCGTTAAAGCACTTTGCTATCGATACCAAAGATTGTTTTTAAGCCTCAACAAATTTCAATTTTTATACAAAAGTTAGCACACAAACACAGACGCGCGCAGAGGATGAAGTTACTCTTTTATTTTTTTCCCTCTGTAATCGCGTCCCATGCAAATATTTCCACTCACCTCCCTACTGTCAGCGAAAGCGACCGAAACAACCCATTGCAAGCGCACTTACATCAGGATTTTTCCGGTGACTTTGTTAAACGCAGCAAATAGAAGCTGTTCGTGTTTATTTTGAGGCTGTTGACGGAAACGTGGGTGTTTGTTATTACTGGATTATTTCACTCCGATGCAGCCTACTTCCACCGTCTGGATCCGCAGGTGGGGCCAATCAAATATGCGCGTATGCTCGCAGCGACCAATCAACGTGCTGAAAGGGGAGGACGCTACAGCAGCTTCATGATTGGTGGCGGCCAAGCAGCAAAGATGCACAAAATCCGCTGCTGTATGGGGTCAGAAGGATTTCTTAGAGTCATATCAGTCAGTAAGGATCGCTTTGCTATCTTCTGCATGTTTTAGCTGAATATATACACATTTCAGTGTTTCTAGAATCAATTGCTGTTATTTTTCCTCTATCTACCTGTTGCTCAGTCAAAATAAAGTAGCTAAGCTTTGTGTCTTTTAACTAGTGAAATGTAGTTCTGAAGATTTTACAACGGTTATCAATTCAAAAGCAGATTGCATGCTATAATACGATAATATTGGTATTATTGTGGCTCCAGGCCAAAGTCAAATAGAGGCATTGATATACATTATATCAGGGATGTCTAACATAATTTTACATTGTGGAACATGTGCAGTCAATTTTGAGCTTAAATCCCTGAAATATTTTACTATAAGAAAAAGAAATGCAATTTTCTGCAATACATCTCAGGTTTTCTTCATGATGTAGAAATGATGCTTTGACTTTAAATTAGAATAAATAAATAAAGGTTCTGTTAAACTGCCCTGCAATTATAAAACGGAAAATGCTTGCTTGTCCTATTTTTTATGGTTATTTTCATGGTCAACCTACAGCAAAAATCTTAAATTTCTTTCTGTCATGTAATTGTTTATCTTTTACTTTTACTTTGGTGTAGTATGAGTGGCGATGGGCAGCTAGAAAAGCCGTGAAACTCATGAAAATGCAGTTAAAAAACAAAAATGTATCCCTTCCTTCACATTTTCCAAAGTCTTTGGTGGGCTGATTCTGGCGCCTCTGCATTATATGTACAAAGTCATCCCCATTATATATAAACCGGCTTTAAAATGGAGTTGGTTCCCCCTTTGCGTGATTTTTTTGCCCATTTATTCAGAAGAGCATTTGTGAAGTCAGTAACTGATGTTAGATGTGAGTTCCTTGCTCATAATCTTTGTTTTAGTTTAAGATTTTTGATCAGGTTTAGACCAGGGCTTTATGTGAACCACTCAAGTTCTTCTGCACTAAACTTAAATGCTGGAACAGAAATCGGCCTCCTCCAAACTTTTCTGACAAAGCTGGGACAATATGCCTGTCCAAAATGTTTTGGTAAGCTGAAATATTGGAACCAAGCCAACCCCACAAAAACAACCCTGTAGTACAATTGATCCTCCACCAAACTTTACATCTGGCAGCTAGGTAAGATCCTCATTCCAAACCCAAACTCATCCATCACACTGCCAGACCGAGAAGCATGATTTGTGACTCTACAGAACAATAGACCTTGTTTCTACTGCTCCAGTCCAGTAGTGGCTTGTTTCGCACAACTCAATATGACACTTGATGATGTAAGGTTTGCCCGCAACTGCTCTTCTATGGAAACCCATGCTCTGAAACTCCTGGCACAGTTTTTGTGTTGATGTTAATGCCAAAAGACGTTTGGAACTCTTCCATTAATGAGTCAAACTGAATTCTAGACACTGTGACTATGTGCTGTCATTCCTAAACACCACTTAGAGTTGATTGCTGAATATCTAGGAAGGAAGAAATTTCACAATCTGACTTCTTGGAATAGGGGCCTGCTATTACAGTAGGGTGCTAATGTTGAAGAGTTATATCAATGTCATTTTAAAACCACTAATGTGAAGAGTTGCAATTTAGCCAACAAAGAGCTAAAAATGTATCAGAAATCCCATAAAGCACAACTCTGACCAAACAAAAGCTGCATTACGTTAACTTTATGAGACAAGATTACACACCACTGTATATTTTACAATGACAAAAATCTGACATTTACATTACCAGTGCCGTTTTTCAACAGTATCCCAGTTTCATTAGAAGATTAATTATCACCACAATAACCACATACTGAACAGTGTTAAAGCAACGAGCCCTCGGGTAGCTGTTCTAATAACACTGATGAGATGCAGTGACCCATGTGCAGATGGCAAGTGTCTTAAAGTGCCACTTAGGCAACAATCACTTCATCTAATGATAAAATTGCATTTGAAAGACACTGCAGAAAAGAGTAACACTAACTACGTTTTTTATTTCTAGATTTGGGTGTTCTCAAAAACTCCCATGTGTTGAAAAGGGACAACCAAAAGTTACAAGTTCAATTGACAATGTGCACCGTTTTAGCTGGACAGCTTCATTTTTTATATATTCTGTTATTACACCCATTTTACTTATTAATCTTAAGATGCAAATTTTTAAGATCCCCCAATATGAAATTACTGCAACTGTACTTCTGATTAAGACAGTCCCTGACAGACTCCCCTCACCTTTTATCAACAGATGTTCTACAGAATTTGTAGCTACCATCTATACAATAAATGATCCAGTTCAGAACCAGATTTCAAGGCACGTTCAAAACTTTTAAGATACGATTAATAAATACATAATAATAAATTAAGACAACTGCAACCCAGTGTTTGGTCACATTAAGAAATGAAACAGTGCAGTGCACTCCCAGGATTAAGAGAAGGCAGAAAACTGTGCATGGAAGACAGTTGGAGGGAAACATTTAAAGCCAAAATATAATTTGACAAGTCTGAGAAGCTATATTATAAACAGCCATGGTTTGAGTCCTCCATGGAAGAACAGATCATTGTATGGCCCCATTGATAAGTGAATGGGAACAAATTGCTAACTATTTGTGGAGTGCTCACTGGAGGTATCCGTGATGACATCAAGTATAAGGTAGGCAGCTTCAAGGCGCAACACTGTCTCTTTTTCTCAAGTGAAGTTTGCAAACCCATCAAACAGTCTTTGGGTTTCTTCTGTTCATTCCTGTAATGAATACAGCGGACAGCTTTTAAAAAACGAAAGCTTTCCAAGTATGTGCACAGGAGCGTCAAGCCAGAGCTGGCCTTTTGTAGCTACTTGAATGTTATTAATTGTTGAATGGAGGACTTGGGAATCAGGAGATGCACTCATGTTTAATCTCTCTTTATGGCAGGATGGCCTTGTGATGCATCACTGGTTCTAGGTCCGAGCGGTGGCGTTTCCAGGTGGACTGGGAGAGGAGCAGGAGCCACTCCATTGTTGTTGACAAGAGTCCCATAGGAGAAGGAACCACTGTAGTCTGGCTGAATGACTGGGCCTTTGTCGTGGATCGTCGGGACACCTGATAATGGAACGGACAGGCAAAGGTTCTTAACACAACTTCAGCAGAGCTAAAATGCCAATGCAAGCCTGCGTAGCTTGAAATCTCAGAAGACACAATTTATGATGTTTATGTTAAAATTTATACAAACCATTGCTCATATTCAAGGTGACGCACGGCTCAAATATCCTTGCCTTTTTCTTGGTTTTGGTTATAAGGAACACTCCAAGGAAACAAACTGCAGATCTGTACAAAGCACAAAACAAGCATTTACATTTATTAATTTTTTTAATACAAAGTTTTACTGCTTGGTATTTCAAAGAGATACTGTATAACACATTTCTGCCAAGCATGTTTTTATTGTGTTTATTAGTATAAAAACAAACAAACACACAAACAAAAAAAATGGCGATATTAGGACAGGTGGCCTAACAGCATGCACAACAGTGAGTGACTGAAACCAAAGCAGTCAGAAGTCTAATTTAAAAAACATTCTGCTTATGATGAATGATTACTCACCCCAACAAAAACATGCAGATGTGAAGAATGTCTTCATTGCTAAACTCCAAGTAAAACACAGCTCCTGAAAACCAGAAAACAGCAAATCTTTAATGACTTTGGCATTGTTACTCTAAAAGGCGTGTAGCAGAAATAAAGCAGGTATGGGCTGCAGATGATCTATTAGACAACTATTAGAGTTGCGCACACAAGTTAATTCGATTGAAAACAATGGACAAACCAGCAACAAAGAAGGACATGACTCACCAGCCAACACGGCAAAGAAGGTGGAGAGGATGTAGTTGACACTCGCAACGAGAGAGGAGTCGTGCAGCTTACAAGCTTGGGAGAGAAATCTAGGACGACGGTAACAAACAAAAACAGTGGTGTATTAATTATGCTTATCTACTGGGTCCAATTAAAACCAATTTAAAACAAACAAACGAAAAAAAAAAAAAAAAAGCAATCAAGTGATGCAAGTTCACCCTGCTTGGAAGATCGCTGACGCCACCATGCACACAAACATGACGCTGAAGATCGGGTAGTTAAGCTGCATGGTGCCTTCGATGGTGAGAACCAACATGCCTGACACAGCCTTCACTGTCAAGACTGTAACTGAGCCTGTGTGCCAAAAGTACACAAAGTAGGTAAGCAAATAAAGGCGACAAGGAGCGACAGCTTTGGTTCCATTTAAAAATCTGAAATGTGACAATGTATCCTAACAAACATGATAGCAGCTTGGTCGGAAATTGATTGCTTCAATGCAGGACACTCACCCAGCAGTGCCACCAGTAGCAGAATAATAACGAGGTAGTTAGCTTTGCGCCGTTTGTAGAAGTATAAAAGCAGGCAGAATGTGATAATCTCCAGGAGCTGTCAGTTAGGATACAAACAAGAATAAACACCAAATTAATGCCATATAGAGAAAAAACAATATATGAAACACAGGAAAGTCCAATAATAGGACAATTAATCTTACAGACAGAGACAAATGTGTATGCAGAATACCAACAAGGATAAAAAGAGCTGGTCATTTTTCTGCATTTAGTGCAAGGTTGTGGATTATAATGATTGTGTAAAGGGACGACCGAATTAAAAAGGAACAGAAGGTAAAACAGCCTCGCATTAGGTGCCAATTTGATGGAGCTTGTTGGCTCATTTATTCTTACCAGTTTTCCAAACTACAGCCTCAACATTAATCACAACACTGTGGTCATCTGTATGGTTGAGCTCCCTTTAAGAGATTTGTTTTAGCACAACATACAACAGACATGACATATACTAGGCTATTTAAAAGTGTCACTGCTTCATATGTCACGCTCTATATGTTAAACTAAGAACACCACATCTACAGACAGGAACCATTTGAGAACTGTCTATCTAAGAGAGATATCTCACCAGATACAGGAGAACAGGCCATCCAACAAGGTGCTTCACAATGTTAGCTGCTATAAGTTTTTCATGAGAGTTCGGTCCAAATGATACAAGGAGGTATGCCCCTCCAATAACAAGGATGTAGCCCAGGAAGACGAGGCCGTACTGCTCTGAAATATCACCAAGTGAAAACCGGATCTTATTTACTCTGTACAGGACAAACTCTTTGGATGTATAATTTCAGTCAGTAGAGCAGCAAGAAATTAGCATACAATGTCACAATTTCAGTTCACATGGATATTCTGAACTTACTTGCAAAGTCCTTTGGTTTCAGTCTCTCACGCAGGAAAATGAAGCCCAAAATTGAGCTAGCTGGAAAGCAATTTCAAAGGGAACAATCTGAACTTTTAATTCAAGCTCTCCTTTTAATTTGTTCTATTTTTATAAATAACATATTGATTAAGGTTGGAATATGTATCTGTAAAATGCAATACATATATCTGAAAGTGGAATAAATACTTACTCAGGACTGACACGGCATTGAGAGGGGCTACAATAGCAAGAGGGGCAAACGCATAAGAGACAAAGTTTGCTAGCTCCCCGAGACAGGTGAATATAAAACCCGACCACCAGGTTTTAGTGCGATAGAAGGCACGATGCTCCTTTGTTCCTGCTAACTTCACATGGCTGTATTTCTGCAAACAAAAGAAAACATGCAGGTAAAACACAGCTGTGACAGCGTAAGCAGAAAATTTACACAGCAGTATACGGTGCAAAGCAAACATAAACAAGGCCTAAATCAAACTATAAAAGAGAACATTTAAATAAGGGATGTCATGACAGCATATATCATTTATTCCACATAATTTTTAAATCCTGTAATGACCTAGCCTCACCTAGAAGCTAGAGGACATGACTCACAAAGGGCATGCACAGACAACATTGATAACATTGTGTATCAATTTAAAGACGTGAAAGTTTTTTCAAGGAGCCATGTACCTGAACGGTTAAAGAAATGCTGACAAGCACATTTCCAAAAATTGCAAGTAAAGTCCCGATGAGGTTGTCCTAAAAAGAAAGAGGAAAACATTTATTAAAATTCACATATTCGATCAAAGTTAAATAAACACAGTTTAAATCTATCTTTTTAAACCCCAAGGCAAAAAGAAAGAGAAGTTCGCTTTTTCATGGCACAACTCTTTGTGAACATTCAAATATATAACGCAGAGTGATTAAAGCGGATGCGTTGGCAGTTTTGTCTATAACAAATGCACAACGTGTCCGTCTAGTCAGATAAAACGAGACTTTGAATGAATCTAGATAAAAAATACAAAGCAGAAGGCCAAGACGTAGAAGTTGGACTTTAACCTAGACCAGATGAACAATACTCGTGCTAAAAGCCACTCGTAACACTACAACAAAGAAATAAGACGAACAGGAATGGCCATAAGGGGGATCCCGATTACGCCCTGCCACCACTATTACAAAACAATAACAGGAAACAGACTTTGTAGCTCAACTTTTGTTACAACCGTAATTTTTAAAACCTTGAAAACAGCGCTTTTGTATGGGTTTAGACACCCGCTACTAGAGCAAAGAGGTAAACATACAGTATTAATAGTCGATTATACATTAAAGTACTGTTTTTAAACTAAGCGTCTCACCGTGTAGGACCCTATTTCGGCTCCGTTGTAGTCCATTTCTGTTAGATACACACGCGTTCTCGGAAAAGTACCAGATATTTCACCTTGTCCGGTTGCTTCTGATTTGACGTAAAGTATCTATCGCTCATTTTTGTGCGTGTCCATTTTTCTTTTTTAGCTCTACACTCAGAAAGACACCATCTTTGAGACGAGGAGCATCTCACTTCCGGATTGAATTCACCTGTTTAGTGACGGAAGCCAGTCGGTTTAAACCACGTGACCGCGCACGCTCGCAGCTTTTATTAACAAACTAGAGGAGGATGTAGCCGGTTTAAGGCGTGTCTGATTCTTATTGTACGCAGTGACTTTTAACCTTTTTTTGTTATTCTTGCTGCCTTTTTTTGGCTTCTCTTATTAGTTACTGTAGTTCAGCACTTAGTTAGCAGTACCGAATGCGAACACTAGGGTGTGCTATTGACTTGAGATTTAGCCAACAACTTTTACAGCAGAGAAACGAGGCTCAAATACCATTACAGTTTTTTACAGACGCTAGGACACATTTCTCAATACTTAGGTCACGTTTGCAAAACTCCTCACACAGTGAGCACAACAGAAGTCTATGTGGGCTAAACTGAGGACCAGTGATCATTATTTTGGCACAAAATGCATTCAATGACTACAACAAAAGTGACCTAAGTATTGGGAAATGTGTCCTAGCGTCTGTAAAAAACTGTAAATTCTTAAATTGTTTTATTTAGAGCAATGTCACACATCTATTATCAATTGTATATATTAAGTACAGTGAGACCAGGAGGGAACACTTTCATCTTTGCAATAATTTTTTTATGAAAAACAACCTGCCAAAAAAGCCATCATTATTACAATCTTACAATCATGACTAACGTCAGTGGTATGTTTTCTGTTTTCTCTTTGTCATTGCAACAGGGAAGGAGTGACAGTACAGTACGTCAATTACTTTTGTACTTTCTATAAAAGTAGCATTGAAAAAACAAAAAAAAACAAAGGTAGGTCAAGGGTGTGAGATACTGTTTCAACAATCAGGAGAGTTTTCTTATATATTTATATATATATATTTCAAAATGAGATTCGTATCATTTAAGAAACCAGTGAATCATTATTTCCATTCCATGCAACATTGCCCAAAAAGAAAAAAAAACCCAACTGTGGTAACTCCAGACATTTTGTGAATGTTTTCTATGCATCTTTTCCCATGAGTTAGCTTTTTAATAAGTAAGAACTATCCTAAACTAAAGCAGCCTGCCAAAATTACAAACTCAACACAAAAAAGATATAATTTTATATTTATACCTTCATTAATCTTCAAATGATAATTTCAGAATCTTGCCTTACGCTCCAAATTAATTAATAACGTTTAAATTTGTTAGTAACACTCCTTTCATTTTATTTGCTAACCAGTAGAGGGAGAGAAACGCCACATCTATGGGAGCTTTACAGTTCTTTGAGGTTTGTTTGGCATTTTTTGTCACAGTTCGCTTACAGCAACCTCACAGTGTAAATACTAGAATGCATGAAAGAGAGAATAAACATGAGTTTCTGACAGTCTTCTAACAGTCACTGACAGGCGTACTGCGTGAACATGTCATAATCATTTTTCCATGCCTATTTGCTGATATTTTCCACTTTCAATTGCCAAGAACGTCCAAAACCTTATGATGAAGTCTACGGACAACAGTTGCACAATTGCAGGGCTCTTTGTGCATATACTTGTAGTGGATTGTTAATGCAACGTACAAATATTTTTTTTCTTTAAACCACAGACAAACACACACACACACACACACACACACACACACACACACACACACACACAAAAGAGGGTTTTCTTTGCTTTTAGTGCGTGCCGCAGATTAATGACAACAGCTCATTAAAGACTGACTTACGGGAAAGAGACATGGTGTTATGGACTGCAGCTATTTATTACTTCAACAGTGATTACAGCTCAGTCGCTGTCAACAGGTGCTTCATCCTTAGGCTGTAAACAGGTGCACGCAGGTATGCAGGTGAAATTTTCCACAGTGTTGCCTCATGAAAAGAATGAATTATGAGGCTGCTTCAAAATGTAAAGCAAATATTTATATATATAAAAAAAGCAAAGGAAGGCATTAAAGCAAAGTAACCATTATTAATTAGCATAATCATGTTTACTAATAGGAGCACTGAGAGACTAAATTTTGTGGGGAATTAGGTTTTTTTTAAGATTAGTGTATCCATCCATCCATTCGCTTCCACTTATCCTTTTCAGGGGTGCTGGAGCCTATCCCAGCTGTCATAGGGAAAGAGGCAGAGTACACCGTGGACAGGTCACCAGTCTGTTGCAGGGCTAACACAAAGAGACACAGACAACCATTGGCACTCACATTCACATTTATGGGCAATTTAGATTAATCAATTAACCTATCCCCACTGATTGCATGTCTTTGGATGGTGGGAGGAAGCTGGAGTATCCGGGGAGAACATGCAAACTCTACACAGAAAGATAGTGGAATTGAACTCAAGACCTTTTTGCTGTGTAGCAACAGTGCTAACCACCGTGCTGCTTAGCATCTTGTTTGTTTAGGTTTACTTCGCAGTTAAGTTAATTGAAAAGCTCATGTGATTTAACTGCAATCTGAATTTTTAATGAATAAAATAGATATGCAAAAAAGTTGGAAATTAACAATAAATGATACAGTTGTAAAGAGTGTAAAAAAAACAGTAGAAAAAATAATTTTGATGAAAAGTCAGAAACTGAGTCAAAGTAAATGTGCACATGTGACACATAAAGATTCACTGATCCCTTGTCATTTTTAAATCATTTCATTGTAATTTTTTTGCATATTGTCAGGAAAAGTAAAGATTGTTTTGTGTCGCATTTAATGTAATTCAGTGCAGTGCCTTATTGCATTTGAACACACTTAAAAACATTAAAAACATTATATGTTTTTTTTTTAAATAAATAGAATACAAACATCGCCATAAATATATCAGATAATTAAACTTACCAGTTTCCATTAGTTACTTATTAGTTTTAATGAAAAAAATGTTAATGCTCTTCAAACAAAAAATTAAAATGACTTATAATCTGTTTTTTCCATCTTGAGACCCAGCTCGGTCAGAGGTCTTTGTAGGCAAAGGTGTGTACCTCTCCTAAGACTAGTGGTCATGCGTGGTTAGTGGGCAGACCTGTTCAATGACACCTCTGATAGCTTTGAAGGTAGGCAAATAAACGGATTAACAGGCTGTTGTGGATAAATCACTGAATCAGCAAATCAGCATTTTTAAAGCATCCACAGCTGGAGAAAACTATTCTTTTAATTATACTGAATTATACTGATTTCATTTGCTCTTGATTATTTAATTAATTAGCTCATTTTTAATGAAAAGGGAGAAAGTAAAAAGCAAAGAATCAAAACAAATTTGTGACCATCAATCCAAACGCATTTTGCTATTTATTTATTTGAAAATATATGTGTTAAAGAAAGGCAGCAGATCTTTATGTTTTAGCAGCAGCAAATGTTTGTGGGTTGTTTTTTTCCGTAAAATAATGAAGAAAATATTCATTCTCTCTCTTTTTTAAAAATAAAGTCCTTCAATAACTGTTTTGCCTACGTTCGTTTAATCCCAGCGTAGGATAACTGCTAAAGATAAGTAAGAAAACCAAAAAAAATAGGCACTTTATTCCTATTATTTTCCTTCTGTGGTTTTAAATATATAAAAAAACAAATTCTCAGAATGTTCTGTTCTTGGACACATTGTTTAATTTCTTTATCAGGAGTTATTAGGCATAACTACTTTTTACATTTGCTTGTTTTGGTGTTGAAACTAGACAACGGGATTTATCATTACTTATTTTCTTTTTTCGATTTGTGTTCCAGAGAAGTTTCTGTGATATTTTTAGACGTTGTTGCACCTTTACTGCCAAGTTACAGTTCCTGCATGTTTTTTAAAACAACAAAAACAACCTTTAGCATAGCATACAAGGGCTGTGGAGCTTTTCCTGGTAATGCATCCTATAATTTACATTTCAAACTTTCCAAAATACTTTAGCATTATTCTCAATACCCTAAAACATATCTTATTATGTCCATGTGTTTACTTTTCCAAACAGTCTCATAAATTTCTTTCTATTCTGCCGGCTCCATGTGATGCGTGGGTGCTGTCCACCATCTCTGAAGGAATGCATGAACGTTAGTGTGGCAGAGTGCATTTAATAACTGCTGGGCCTGTTTTAAACCAACCAGACCAGCATCCTTGTGTAATGGGTGAAGAATGTGCGTACGTTAGATAGGAAAAGGGAATGAACGGGATGCATTCATTGTTGTATGGCACCCTAGTTACTGGAATCACTTCTCCATAAGGTGATACTCCAAGTTGTTAAGGAATGTTAACACGTTATGAAGTGGTGGTAGAAGAGCAGGCTTTTCCTAAATCCTCTGCAAGTCTGGGCTTGTGGAGAACACCTGTAGCAATGAACCCAAAGTGACAGTGACAACTTTACAAAGAATGCTGCATTTAATATTTGAGTGTAATCAAGTACAACTTGTGACCGCGGGTGTAATGCTGGTTGCGTTAACAAGTCAAGTTTTTTGGGCATCCATCCAAGACTCTGGTTTCGATAACATTGTGCGCATCTTGAGCCATCGTCTAAACCGGATCAAGTAAGCTGCGTGACAAAAGATATTCTCAGAAGCGGGTTTTAAAAAGAATAAAAACACGGATATCAACTCAGGATGAGGAGGATGAGGAGATAGAAATATCCAGTAATCACAATAGGTTTTTAATTCAGGCCGTTTCGTCAGGGCTAAATGCTGGGAAACAGACGGCAGGTACTATTTAGAAATCGCACCCTAAAATTGCACTTTTTATTGCTCACGTTTTTATGTCAAGCACAATTTCTGACAACCAGCGCGCCATTTCAAAGCTTCCAATCCTGTTTCTGCCTATAACAGAAGCACTTATCCGTTTCAAGCTTTGTTACAATTCACAGTGATTATCCCCTTCAGCCAACCCAATTACCTTAAACTCTTTCACATGTGCAGGCCCATTTATACAGGAAGAGACCCTAATTAAGACAAAGCATAAAAAACAGAGTTAATCTTACATTCTAGCGGCACTATGCATGCTGTGTTCAGTAAGAACATCATTTTATGTGGGTGTCATACCTGACTAACACTGAGTGTGTGAGAGGAAAATTACCGTGTGACATAATAGCTGTAATTAGGGATTTCTTTTGCGTAGACACAAACGAGAGGTTACAAAGGATGAATGTGACATTTCCTCCTGGACTCCATTAAAGATGTTCAGCAAGCAGCAGAAAAGTATTAGTAGGGTCAGCAGGAGTCTAGATTAAATGGCTCTATAGTCTGTGGTCATGGGGGCCTCATATCTACGAGGATGTCACATAATTGCATGTCACTTTAGAGTCAAACTATTTTGTTTTATTTTTTATTGTACAAAATACATGCACCCTGCAGTCAGTCCATTTGTTTTTAATGCAATTTTGTGCATGATATCGCTAATAATGGCTTTCTGTAATTCTACTGCTGTCATTTCAGTCCCCTCTCTTGTTTTTGAGCTTGGTTTTTGTTTTTTGAATCTTAAGCTTTCTTCGGATTTTTTTAGCTAAACGAGTAAAACTGGCGTTTGAGTTTTACGAGCTCACAGAAATATTTTACTTAGTGACTTATGTGAGTGTTGATTGCAGAGAATTAGATATCACAAGCACGTTTGTGTCATGGAACAAAGTCATGACTCACATCTCAGATGCAAAGGCTTAACTCTAAACAATCCCTCAACAGTTAAACTACTTAATGCTTCATGATGGATTATGACCGTGCAGTATTGCGTTGCCTCTGATAACGCCTTCGCAGCTTTGTGTACTTGTTACATAAAAAACTGCAACACTCCTGCACTGTTCCTCTACATCTGATCTCACACTTTACAGTATTTTGGCTATAAAGTTATTGCATCATATACCCCAGGTAATTCTGTGAATCGGCATGCAATTGACCCAACCATCTTTTGTCATAATAACCTACACAGTGTTGTGAGAACCCACATTCAACATGGTCTTCAGCCTTGTTCTTTCTATTCTCACCTGCAGTTATGAGAAGAGTAAGATAACACTTTCTCTAAACTCTTGACCCCGACGCACTGTGTATGTTACACGTCTCAGATCGGAGCAGTAAGATATTGTGTGTAGGGGTGACTATGGATGAGATGAAGACTTTCCTTATTCTCTCTTTGGTTTGCTTGTGCTGCAATATATTATTTACTTTACAGCTTCCCACTGGTATGGTCCAGTGGCTCATTGTGTAATGCGGAGGTTTGCACAAGTGTCCTGAGGTGTGCATGTTGTACAAATGTATGCAACGTTCTTCTCAGGCTTGGAATGAAACCATACAGTGTGGAGGAGTTTACATATAAGTGTGTGTGTGTGTATGTATCTGTGTGTATAGACAGCATGACCCTGCACATGCTGCCCTGGTGGTTGGTGAGACAGCCAGCTGCAATAAATAAATAAAAAACCACACAAAAAACAAGCTTTTTGTCTTTGTGTGAAGCTGAGAGAAAGAATGGAAAGCAAGAGAGACAGAGAGAGAGATCTTGTCTCTCTGAAATCTGAGCATAGACAGGAGAGCGGAGCGAACAAAAGCCTTGTTTAATTTTCTTTTTTTCCTCTGTTGTCTTTGGTTGTTCCTTCATATTTTCAGCACCCTGTAATCACCGCATCTTGTTAGCTTTGGATTCTGGTTAAACTTGTTGCAGGAGGTGACGACTCCTTCCTTCCTTCCATTCACCCCTACCTCCACCACCCCCCGCATACACGGGGTGGAGGCACATGCACGGGCACACGCAAACATACTCCTCCTCGTGTCTTCTCCAGGCTTCCATTAACACTCATGCTGTAATTTGTGTTTCTTTTAAAACAGGTGACAGGCTGGTTTTATCCTTAAAGGCATGACTGCGTCCTCTTCTTTCTCTACCCCCCCTTTGCACTGGCAGGTGACTCTCCTTTAAGGAAAGACCTAAGTCGCACAATAGCAGGTGCATATCTCCCAGATATGATTCAAAAAGACTGTGCTGAGATGGACTCAAGCTTAATTTAATTAAAACAACAATATACACATGTCCATTTACAGTTTCTGAAGTTGATACCTGATCTCTGAGGATCTTCAATTATTCATGCTTCCCTGTACAACCGTCTCCTTTACATATTTTACTGTTTTTCTTTTTACCTGCTTTAAGTTATTTAGAAAATGTTAGTTTTTTTGCCATGGCAAATTCAAATCCAAGTATGATCTAATCAAAACATTTCAGTCCTTGCTATCCCAGTCAGAAGATGATGCTGCACGCTTTTGATGCCTACACCCCAAACGGATCTGACAGATCTCAGTTTTGAGCGTTTCACCCGTCATTCACTCATTTTGTTGTTGGCACAAATGCTAATCATAACTCTCATTTTCTTCTTTGGCAACTTAACACATTACAAGAAGTCAGATTTTACCCTTTACACGGTTCAGTAATACTCACAGAAATCCATTTTCAAATTACTGCTGGCTGGCTGCATTGTTGCAAATTGATGTGTACAAATGAGTGTAACCTGTTTTTCAGACATAAAAGTGAGGTCAGGGCTGAAGTTATTTTTTTGGCAGCAGAGAGTGATTCCTTTGTTTGCAACAACAAGTTTAAGGGAAAATCAATCAAAAAAGTGCTGATTCTTGTTCAGCCGCTTCTCACTTTTCTCTGGAAACACAATTTCCAGACGGAAACACAAATCAGATAAAAAAAATAATCACAATGTAATATTTTTAGTAGAAATTTAATCTCCGCCATACATCCTCATCTGTTCTGCTCTGTTTGAAACCACTAATTTCCTCTGTTCTGGTTGGTCATTATTAAACTGAATGGGCTCTGTTTTTGTATATCAATCATTGCACGATTAGTAGCTCAACGACATAACTTTTCAATTCCATCAGCACATCACACTAATCACACTAATTCGCCCAGCCTAGTGAGTCTGTTGAGGTCCATTAGAAAATGACCCACTACCCACCAAGCAGCAACCTCTACAGTTCCTCCAATGACCACTTGAGGCTGGGTCCAATCCAGATAGACTCTCATGTTAGAGTCCCCTGCTTCAAAAATGATGATTTTGGTCTCTACAGACAAGTTTAATTTGATTTTAGAACTCATTTATTTGCATGTTGCTAAGGCTTAAAGTTTGAGGTGTGGCAGCTTTGATTGACAGCTGCGGTAATGCAGGTGCAGTGCCAACATCGCAACTAATCCCAGTCACTGAAATGAAACCTCTAAAGCATGTTTGTCATTTGGGTGCCTTTTAGAGCATTTTTAATGGAATGAAAAGACACACTATATGGGCTCCTGTGTGGGACAACCTCTCCAAGAGGCTCTCTTGTGCTCCAATTTTGCTGGCTATTGTGATTCTTTGTTAATCGGTATGATATTACTGTGTGTATATGTTGAACCCATCTATGGATCTTTGAATGCAAAAGCTAAATGTTAACTTTGAGGCTTCAACATGGTGTGGGACAACACGGTGGATACATCCATGTTTTGTAAACATTGAATTCTGCCCACTCTGGATGTTGGAAATGATGGTTTTATATCACTTATTACAAGCAAAATAAATACCCGAACTCATTATTAATGTTATTTAATTAGCTCAACATGGTGACCTAAATAAAGTAAATATTGAGCATATAAAGCGTGGAAGTTTTTGAAAGATTCAGTTTTTAAAAAGTAAGAGCTTACAAAACGTACAAAACAGAAAAAATTAAGTAAAAATTAAAAACAAAACTGATCTAAATGGGTTTGCAGTGGGGTAAAATGAGAAAAAACAAATAATTTATAACTATGGTAGTAGACTTTGGCTACAGACCAAGCCTAGAGGTCACAGGGACCGTGCACCAGCACGTCAATCTTCCTTGTTCCCTGTCTGCAATGAGGCGCACCCTCCTTCGTCTCTTGAGCATTGCACTCTGTGATTGTTCCGGATTATTGAGAAAAAAAGGAGTGCACGGTTCCTCCAATTCTCCGACAAGCCAGGACTTGTAGACTGAAACTGGGCGCGAGGCGAAGAAAGGAAAAGGGAGGGAGACAGAGAGAAATAGATTACAGGGAAGTATCACAGGTGAACATGTCAAAATAATGATCCTCCAACTAATAAAAGAAAACTAATGCAAAGTAACAGTAAATCTAAATATTATCTAAATAGTATAAAATATACTTGTTCTTGGTTTCTAAAATAGGATATAAACATGTAAAAAAAAGTAAAGAGATCACTTTTTACATTTTTGTGCAAATATTTAGTTTAGGCAGTAACTTATTAATATTAACAGATTGCACAAGAGACTGGAGGACATCAAAAAAGTCAAAGTGAAGTAGAGTAAGTGTAATAAATAATGTTCACACTGTAAATACAGGGAATGTGTGTACAAGGATGAAATGGCAGCAAAAAAATGAGTTTCTGTGTGAGCGCTTCATTAGTGAACCCAAGGCAAGGTGGTCTGAACATGTTCCGTGCATTATTTGGGATGAAGCAACAGGCCCTGGAAAGCTCTCCTCCTCCACTATCCCACGGGAATATCACCACTCATCCATAGAAGCACTGGGACAGAGGATGATGGGTGGATGAGGAAAAGAAGGAGGAGGAGGTGATGGGAAGGTGCAGAGAGAAAGACAGATGTTTATCGACAGGGAAAGGTAAGGATGTGTAGACACGTGTCTCCTGGTTTATTTAAGAGTGATAATTGATCAAACCCCCACACATGCCTGTTGTTTCCAAGGAACATGTAACTTTAATATGCACTTACCTGCAAAAATTGTGCAAGATAAATCTAACAAATATCATTTTTCCACATGTCCCATATCTTTATAGACCACTGTCCAGCTTTAATTTTAAATTCTATTCAACACCACCTGATCACATCCTGTATTCACACAATCAATCTGAGGGACAGTTGCTCTTTTGTCTCCTTACACGCAATTGTGTGTAAGAAAACAAAATACTCGTACTAATTGTCAAGCACATATGTGGAGCTGTGATGCTTTGGGTTGATTTTGCAGTTACAGGACCTGGGTACCTGTGGGCCATTTGTCCAACAGTTAAACCTGTTGAAAAAAATCAAGGTGTTGCAATGATCCAGTCAGAGTTCAGACCTCGACCTTACTGACATGCTGTGACAGGAGAGCTGTGCATATGTGAAAGCCTGCAAACCTTACCTGAAGGACCTAACCTGAAGCAGTGTTGTAAAGAAGAGTGAGCCAAAATTCCTCCATTAATAAAGTGGATAAAGTCATACAGAAAATGATTACTTCAAATTATTGCTGCAAAAGGTGTTTCTACAAGCTATAGAATCAAGGGGTAGATTTAGATTCCCACAAAACTGCATACTAAAGTACTACAGTTTCTATTTCACTGGTGAACATTCCACTTTTGGAGAACTAAAACAAAGTACAGTGTTGAACTGCAACAAAAGTCCATGTAGGAAAGGCAAAGTAGTTGCAATTGAATCAGAATCAGAATCAGAATACTTTATTGATCCCTGGGGGAAATTATTTTTTGTTACAGTGCTCCATTTTAAACCAACATTAAGACAAGACAGACAATACGCTAACTAAGAATAGTACAATATATACATATATATACATACATACATACATACATAAGTCACTTATAAATAAATAGTTGGAAAAGAAACATGTGTAGCTGTAGCAGCAAACAGTGTGTTAAGTGGATGCGTTGTACAGGGAGATGGCCACAGGCAGGAAAGATTTCCTGTGTCGTTCAGTGGTGCTTTTCGGTAATCTCAGTCTCTCACTGAACGAGCTCCTGTGACTGACCAACATGTCATGGAGTGGGTGGGAGGTGTTATCCAACATTGTCTTTATCTTGGACAGCATCCGCCTCTCCGACACCACCTTGAGGGAGTCCAGCTCCATCCCCACAACATTGCTGGCCTTACGGATCAGTTTATTAAGTCTGTTGGCATCTGCGACCCTCAGCCTGCTCCCCCAGCATGCAACAGCATAGAGGATCGCACTGGCCACAACAGACTCATAGAAAATCCTCAGCATTTTCTGGCAGATGTTGAAGGACCTCAGTCGCCTCAAAAAATAGAGACGACTCTGGCCCTTCCTGTAAAGTGCTGTGGTGTTTTTAGCCCAGTCCAGTTTATTGTCAATGTGTACTCCAAGGTATTTATAGTCCTCCACAATGTCAACACTGACCCCCTGGATTGAAACAGGGGTCAAGTGTTTCCTGGTCTTCCTGAAGTCCACGATCAGTTCCTTGGTCTTTGCCACGTTGAGCTGCAGATGATTCTGCTCACACCACGTGACAAAGGAGTCGACCTTGACTTGTACTTTCATTTTGACAGTTTTTCTTTGCCTTTTTTCTTTGCAGTTTTTTAAGTTACATTCCAATTCTCACACCAGGCACACACTCTACCTGCTTTTAAAGCTCCTGCCAACTACGGAAACTATGTGTGGAGTAGATATACGAATTATATAAACATGCAACAGGAAGGGGAACATTTGGGGTGTGTCCCTGTGCCTTAAATATGTTTTATGTGACAATGTATCTCATACAATGTTGCAAATAAATATGAAACTAACCCAGCAAACATGTCCGTGTGAGGCCACAGTGGGTAGCTGTTGGTGAACTGTGGGGCTCTGTGGACAAATCCACACTTATCCCATGCAGGCCCCAGGTCGATGTGCCCACACAGAGCACACAGCAGTTTTGGACCCCTATATGGGTTTTCTATAGGCAAGGTCACAATTGGCACTGTGTGTTTCACCACTGGGATCCACTCGGGTTGAGATGTATCTACATTTCACACGATACAGAAGCCCACAGTGTGATTAGCAATGAGTAGCTGCTTGCTAATTCTAGTTAGCTAGTTAGCAGGCCTAACGCAGATGGTGTTTTTGTGTCATTTCTTGTATTCACTCAGGTTTTCATTTAATTTGTCACCCATCTGCACCTCACAAACAACCAAGAAAAATGTTGTTCTTTAATTGCAGTGCCGTGTGAAGAGCAGCTTGTTTGCAATATGATGTTTCGTGGAAAAATGAGCTGTACAGTATCTCCTAGAAAAAGACGTGGTATTACTGCCTGCAGGAAATGGTTTACTGAAATATGAAGCTTAGTATTCACTTCAGGCTGTCAAGAGCCTCAGGCTGCGGGGACAGCAAAAGTGTACCAGCAGGTATTTTTCCATTTAAATTTCTGATGACTTTTTCTCCTCTGTTTGATGATAAAGTCAGACTCACAAAGATACAGCTAAAGAATAATTCTTGCATTGGGATGGTCTAACAAGAAGATTTAAAATGTTTTATTAGTTCACACAAAACTCTGTGCCTTCATATTGTGTCTCTAAGGCAGCGATATCAGGCTGGAAAAGCTAAAGTCTGCACTGGGAGCAAGTAGCTAGTGGCTGATATTAGTCATGACAAGAAACATGTTCTCACTTATGTTTGTGCGTATTAGACTAACAAGATATGCAGTTTAAATAAGTTATCATTAATGATGCTGTAACTAGGTAGCTGTTTTCACTCCTTATTCTAAACTAAGCTAAGCTAACCTACTACTGACTGTATCTTGATATTTACCATACAGATGGCTTTGCAACTAACTACCTATGGGTAGGTAGTTAGTCATTAATTGACTACAGTCATTAATTGACTGTATTTTCTATGCGGCAAAATCTATTATCAGAAGCCTAATATTTTAAACTATCTTATATGTTTATGACACATTAAAGCTAATGCTATTTACTGTATGCTCTCTAAAGTGACTTTTACCTGGAATCTTCCACCACTTCAGGTCAGAGTGCAGTTATGCACAGTTGCAAGTATGTGGTCGTTACAGTAGAGAAGATTTTCCCCAGAGGTCGTTGATGATGGGAGGTGGTATCTGCCTCCAGGGGTCTACAGTGAAACCAGATATGGAGATGAGTAAAACCATGACTCTGTTGTATTGTTTTAACAGCATCCACAGCTGGACTTTTTAACCTGGTGTTGCAATGTTGCCAGATTCTAAAACATTGAACCTTTGCTGGGAAGTGTTGTTCATATATGTTCAGAATCCGCAGAATTGGGGTGACCTGCATGTCACACCAATGCACTTTTCATCTTATTTATCTTATGTAAATAAGATCACACGGCTCTAAGATTTCAGTGTAGTCCCCAAAATCAAAAGCTGCCAGGATCAATTACCACTAATTACTGTTCTGCAAGATTTTGTTTCTTTAAATCTTCACATTCAACACTCAACTTGAATTTCTTGGCATTTGTTTTCCTCTTCATTAGTTTGTCTGTTAGTTGATATGGCACAGCGGAGAGATCTTAGATTTGATGGGTTGTGTGACGCGACATGATTATCGCTCGTCTGTATCTACCATCTTTGTTTCTTGTGTTCCTTTTGCTGTTTGCGTGTGTGTGTCCTGGTACAAGTGTTATTCCACAGCACTTGTTATCTTAAAGGCTCTTACAGTTATGTTACTACCATTGTTGCAAATAAATGAAATAAAAGACCAATCACTGTGTACAATTCCAAAACGCTGAACTCACAATATGCTGCAGGCATTTCCTGCTAAAGAATAATCAACGCACTTTGGAAGAACAGCAAACATTGCTACAGAAATAATAGAAAGATAATGAAATCCAAGCAGGTCCACAGCTTCATTCTGTAAATCATTTGTCTGTTTTCTACGACGATGGCTATGGTCTAATTAAATTCAAGGGTGTCACATTTGAGTTTAGTAAACTATCAGTTGAAATGTAACACAGCACCATTTTTTTAACAATATTTAAAAACCTCTCACTTCCACATCATTGTAATTTTTTTAAGTCAATCTTTTTACAGAGACTACATTTCTTCCAAAGAGCTGTTTTCTCTTGCTTATTACGTTGTGCTCATTGCATGAAACTGAAGGAAACCAGGCTTATTCTCCTTCTCAAGTTGTCCCGATCAGAGCTCGGAGAAATGCATTTCTATTGAGCAATTCAACCACCATGATGCCTTCCAGAGCTTCCCCTTGCCTGAGGCGAGTATTGTCTTTACTGCAGTTAGCCAATGTGTAAAGTGCTGAAACTTTAAAGTGGCTGTAAAATTCCTAAAATTCAACTTTTCCTTTTGTAAATTCCCAGTCTTTTTCTTTGACCTGTTCCTTCTGACATTAACATATGCTGCTTTTCCATATTCTAGCTGTCCCTCCCTTAATCTTACACTTTCACCCCCTGCCCTTACACCTAACCCTCCCCCGCTCACTTCCTCCCAACTATGATCCTTCATAGGCAATGTGGAGTTTCTGGGAGTGGCTGCTGATGGCTCGGTGGTTGAAACAGTTGTTAAGGAAAGTGGGATCGATAGAGGGGGGGTTGGAGGAGCTTTCCAGACTCCTGGAGCCTCTCTAGCCCAGGTCAAACAAAGTGACCCGAGTGTTCCGCTAGAAAGAGCTCTTCATCTCTCATCCTCATCAGTACAACGGGTTTGAAGGAGTCCAAATACCTGTCAGAGTTCAATAATGCAAACCAAACACATATTGGGAAACTAGCTGCACAAAGTTCAAATAAATCTAGCAAAAACAACATTATTATGAACACACACCGGCTCATATGCAGGGCTGTTTTCATGGATACAATAGGCTTAGCTGACTAAGAAAACAAAATCATAATAGAAATGTAACAATGACGAACTAAGCATCAAGTATCAGTGCAAGAATGTTAAATTACTGAGTTATAGGTGACTAACCCTAATTCTGCTGTTTGGACTAAGTCAAAGAAAGATAATTCCAGGCTTGTTCTAGACACACACACACACACACACACACACACACACGCACACACAAAAAGCAGGAGGTTTCAAGGTTCAAGGTTCTTTATTTGTCACAGGCATAGTTATACAAGTATAACACACAGTGAAATGTAGCCTGACACGCTCCTCGACATGTGCAAAAATGTATATACAGTAGTATATACATTGGGTGAATGTGCAGTAGCACAGCAAAGAAGGACTCATCCAGGCTGGAGAAACTGATCAGGAAGGCTAGCTCTGTGGTCGGCATGAAGCTGGACGCTCTGGTGACAGTGGCAGAGAAAAGGACAGTAAAAAAGCTGCTGGACATTATGAACAATGCTGGGCATCCTCTGCACACGGCCATTAACAACCAGAAGAGTCTGTTCAGTGACAGGTTGCTTCTCCCCAAGACAAGAACTAACAGACTTAAAAACTCCTTTGTCCCACATGCCATCAAACTGTTTAACTCCTCTCTGGAGGGGAGAGGGAGGGGAAACAGGAGGACAAAGGAGGGGGGAACAACTAAGCTGTAGTGCCTCTTCACTTCACTGTGCAATACCTTTTGTGCAATACTTTTGTTAATAGTCAACGGTGCAATAGACCTCAATACTTGAAATGTGCAATTCACTTGTATTTTTATTTTTATTCCTATTTATTCTATTTATCCCCTTTGTATATTTTATTTATATTTGTCTCTGTATTCATATATGTGTGTGTGTGTGTGTGTGTGTGTGTGTGTGTGTGTGTGTGTGTGTGTGTGTGTGTGTGTGTGTGTGTGTGTGTGTATGTATATATATATAAATATAATATTCTGTAACTCTGTAACTTCTGTCGGTGCTGTGCTTTTTGGAAACCGAATTTCCCAGAGGAACCCACCAGAGGGATTAATAAAGTTTTATCTTATCTTATCTTATCTAGTAGGTTTTTCTTTTGGTTTTTCTTTTGGTTTGTTTTCAAGGCTCAAAGAAATGACCAGAACCTAGAGTACAGCTTTCAGATGAGCACAGTAATAAATTGTAGTAGTTGTCTATCAAGCTTAGTGGAGTGAAACAGTCAATTAACAGAAAATGGAGCACTCAGATAAAGTACCACTGGAGTTAATGTGAGTACCTGCCTGCACAGGGGTGGTTGATGCTGACAGTTTGTCTTTTTTTCTAATGTGTGTTTTGAGTTGTTAAGTGAACAGTTTTGCTATTTGCTATTTAAAAAAAAGTTAAAAACCCACATAAGTGATTATTGATGATTATTGCAGTAACTAATCTCATGTTCATTATTCAGCTAAGCGCATCTGCAGCAAGCCTAGAAGCAAGAAGTCACTCCCTATTACACCAGTGAACATCCAGGGTTTGAAATAGTGGAGGAGTACAAATACCTGGGTGTTCACCTCAATAACAAACTGGATTGGTCCACGAATACAAATGCACTTTACAAAAAGAGTCAAAGTCGTCTTCACTGCTACGGCGGCTGAGATCCTTTGGGGTGAGCAGGACTCTTTTAAGGATGTTCTATGGTGGCTATCTTTTATGCTGTGGTCTGCTGGAGTGGTGAAAAGGCAAAGAGGGATGGGGGAAACTTAACAAACTGGTCAAGGGGGCAAGCTCTGTCCTTGATTGTCTGCTGAAGTCCATCAGCAGGCTCGGGAGGAGAGGATGTTGTCTAAGCTAACATCCATCATGGACAACACCTCCCACCCCCTGCATGAGACTGTACGAGCACTGAGCAGCTCGTTCAGCAGTAGACTTTTACACCCACAGTGTAGGAAGGAGCGCTACTGCAGGTCATTCTTACCAGCAGCTGTCAGACTATAACACAGTTTAACATGGTTATCCTACTCATCACCTGTTTAATCGATATATCATATGTTCTTTAATTGCTGCTACTTATTTGAAACATCTTTGTACACTGTATATTTCATTCGCATCATTCAAACACACACACCCACACTTGTGTATATATCTCTGTATATTTTCTGCATATTTTTATATGTTCGAATTTGAGTTGCTTGTGCGTATAGGACTACTTGTGTTTATATCTCCCTTGCTATAAGAGCTGTGTAACACCAAAATTTCTCATTTGTAGGATAATAAAGGTTTATTCTATTTTATTCTATGAAAGAGGAGCTACAGTGGCCATTTATCAGCTAGTTTTAAAGCATGAGCTCAGTTGAAAATTGTCGAGCAAACGGAAAATGTTGATGATACTCTGCGCTCACAGTCAGTGACCCTAAATGTCTCAGTGTGAGTGGTGAGTTCATTAATCCACTTCTGCACATGAGAAAATGTCTCTCTAGTTTAGTACCCTATGCCATCTGAGGAGGATAATTTTGGCTTTTTATAACTGTAGCTACATTTTCCTTTGGCCATGCTATGCATGCATGGTTGTGATTGTACACATCGGTTCATAGTGTGGTATAAAGTACCTTGTTTTTGCATGAATTTCTTTATAACTTCTATTGTGTGGACATAGCAAAGTCAGCTGAGCCAAATATCCTTGCTGTCAAAGCTGGTTAGGTGTCTAACCCATATCCTGCATGCATGTGTGTTTGTGCAGCTGCTTTGCCAAGAGAAATGTGGAAATATATAATTTATTAGTATGCACAGTATACGACACAAGATATTTCACAGTAAAATCCTCTCAGTGCAGCTGATGTGTTTTAAAGGCACTTTAATAAATCATACTAGCAATTTAAGGCTCCAGACACACTCAGAAAATGACAGTGGAGTGCAAAGGAGATCAAAATGTCATATAAAAGTAATTACATGTGCATCTTCAACATTATAAAATAATTTGTTAGATTTCCTGCTTTAATTTTTCCAAAGTAATAATGTTTAAGGTTGTGTCGCAATCTCTTACTATTCTGCCATAAACACAATCCTGCTTCATTTTCACAATCCTAAACATAAAAATGACAAAACCTTGAAAACCTTCACTCATAATGTTGAATGCTTAAGATGGAATCAGTTGTGCCTGACAATGCTTTGTATGACTGGATTTTTTTTCAGCAATACTGAGAAATTGAATATTTATGAGAACACAGCAGGTAACAGCAGAAAACTGGTGCTTAAAAAGAAGCAGCAGAAATGGGAACTCCTTGCAGTTGCAGAAAACATGATGGGCCCTTGCAGTAACAGGTGCACAGTCTTAGCATAAGGGCAGATTTCCCAGTATGAAGAAGTCAGTAGACAGTATCACGCCAGAGGCATATATCTCTCAATCCTCGACACACATTCCTACATGACAGACTAGGCATTAGGGCAGATGAAGAGATACAGAAAGAGAAAGAGATGGGGAGATATGTATAGTGTGGAGTTAATGAGAAGGATCAGCCACAGGACAAAAGGGCTGCTATTTTCATTACTTTGTTCTCTCTGCATGACTTCTTCACTTTGGTTTATCACTGTGGATGTGCGTGATCGTTGCGTGAAGGGGTTTAGTCGTGGCCACAAAGTCCTTAAGTGGCAGAAACAGATAAGACTCACTGGTCAAACGATCACAAGGGAAAGGAGAAGTAGGAACATGAGGTGAAAGGAAGAGTAAGTAGGAGATTGGGAAAGGAGAAAGAGAGATTTATGGTGGGAGAGAGGTGTTGAGAATGATCCTTCTCAGCAGCAGTGGTGCGTAGAGCTGGTGCTGACGTCTGTTTGTGTGCTAGCATGCATGGCTGCATGCTTGCATTCACATCCACACAAGCTGTCACACAGCACAGCAAAGCAGCCCGGCGCTTGTTGGTTTCTTACTCTACGGATAAGTTTCGAGGCAGGCCTTTGAACATCTTGACACCGCCATCCATCTTCCAATTCCCTGCATTGTCAGATTGGAAGAGATCTTTTGGGGGGTTTGGGGAGCACTGCTACATTTGACAAGAAGTCCAACAATAAACAGAAGACCTTACTTTCAAATAGAGTTTGCACAAAGATGCACTTTCTTTCCTAAAGATGATCACGCCTGATATTCAGGAAATTGATTGATTGCTCAGTAGACTTGCTGAACACTGGGGTGTGTGTGGGGGTGGGAGGGCGCTGCATTGGCAGAAGGATTGATGTCAGGTAAACACATAAGATAAAAAGGCAGAAAGAAGAGGTGAGAGTGGCAGAGTGAGAGTAAGGCAAGGATAAAGGAGCCAAGCATTTTGATATGCTAATTTTGCAGCTCTAATGGAGGGTAAACAGAGAGAGCATAAGAAAGACAGGGTGAGAGAGAGAAACTTGGAGAAATAGTTCACACCTTCAACGAGAAGAGTTGATAATTGCTTTGTGAGAAAAGATCCACTTCCATGTTACCGTGGCGTGTCTGTAAACTTCTTATCCCCATGTTCATGCGTTATTATTACTTTATAACTGGCTTTCATTTAAATTACAGGGTTTTTTTGTATGCGGCTGACGTTTTAGGTCATATTTACTTTGGAGTAATAAAAGATGCGTCATACTCACAGACTTCTTTCTTTTTCTCTTTTGATTCAGAGCCAATTTGCCTCAGGGCTTTCTGCATGTATGCGTGTGTTTCTTATCCAGTGAGGGTGTGCATGAGTGTGTGGGCAGACTGCACAGCACGCACCCTTGTGTGTTACCACGCCAGATTCCCTCAGGTGTCCCACAAGAGGGGCTCACACGTGGATGAACAGATAAACAGGTACATATAATCATCCTTGCTTTTTCTAGCTTTCGCTCTGTGTGTTCGTGTAAAAGGCTCGGCAGATTCTGAGCTACAGATAAAATCCCTTAGCGACAAGCGCCTATATGACTCCTGGTAGCACGATGTGTGAGCTTTGGTTAGGGAGTTTGCATCTTACTCTTAAAAAACTCTTGCACAGGGTTATTGTGAAAGAGATTCTAACCAAAGTAGAAGCTCTTTCTCATCATTTCCATGTTTCTTTCTTCAGATGTAGATCCTCCCTCCAAATGCAAAGCATAAAAAGTTGCCCAGACAGTCCTGAGTCCAACAGATTCAGGTGATTGCATTTTTTTAATCCATCCATCCATCCATCCACTTTCCTAACTGTGGCCCTAAAACTTACATCTAGAGCCTATCTCAGGGCTCATTGTTGTTTATTTAAAGTTTTTTTCCTCTCCGTATGTGTCTTGGTCATCATTTGCTCATTTATTCTGTTATTCTCATTTTTTCATTATATTCTTGAAAGAAAAATCTATAGTTTGCTCTGAAAATTCAAAACACTTCAGATCATTATAAAAACAATGGAACAAATGAAAGATTTCTTTTGAAGTTTTAAATCTCAGGATTCTTCTGCTCTCTGCAATAACGCATTTATAAATGCAATGTAGCTTTTAAAAAGTAAAGAAACCAAAACCTTTCAGTGAAATAATAATGAAGGGGTGAGAGTGAGCAATGATACTGAAAAACTATTAACATCTTAAAGCTGAGTTCCTGACCTCTGCTGCCTTTCTCAGAGTCATTACCAAACATTTCACACCTCTGGGATCACCAGTCTCCCCTTTTCTTTTCTTTTTAATCCAAAATGTTAATGAGATTCAAAGCTCTCCTGCCATGGATTGTCATGCAAAGTGAACTCCGGGCTTACACATTCACAGTCATGGTTTCTTTCCAATTTGGGAAGAGATCTACACCTTCCCCTCTTCACCTGTCCTATCACACACCTGTTCCACACCTCTCAGCCAATCAGAGGGGAGAGGAAACTTTGTCCGGGCATGAAATAAATCTGGGTCCTCTTCAGAGAGAATCACAACACTTGACTCATCTGCGTTTCACAGCTCTTCCCTGTTAGACTGAAGAAGAAGAGAATCCCCTACGAAAACTGAAGAGTGGAGATTAAAGGAGCCTATTCAAGCTGACTTGGACTGAAGACATGACCAAAGAGACTGAGTAAGTTCTTCAAGGGTTTTGTTTTAGGTGTTTTTTAGCTATTGTAACTGCAAGTTTTTTTTTCCCATTAGGTATTTTTTTGTCTTTCCACAAGACAAAAACATTTTTAGTTTGGACTTGGTATAACACAGTGAATGGGTTATTTAAGATTCCAGCCTGGAATCCCCCGTTCTTCTTTGTCAATGGTACCCCATGTGAAAGGGAGCGTTTTTCAGGAGAAAATGTGCCTATCACAGCTTGTGTGTGTGATAAATTTATCACACACACAAGCTGTGATAGGCACACACAAAGTTGGCGTTTTTTGCTGTAGTGGGTCTGCTTCTACTTGCGCTGTCACTAACCTAGGGGGCCACAGAGCACAAAAGGAGCGCAGAAAATAAGAACCTCTTCTTGAGGTGTTGGAGACAAGGGGTAATGACAGCATGCGCTGCATTGAATTACGTAATGGTGAAACCCAAGACACGAGACACCCCCCCCCCCCCCCCCCCCCGCCCCCCTCCTATGGACCAAAGTTAAAACCAGCGCTGTCGGCTTGTTTTGGGGGAAATACGCAGAGAATAACTTGTGTTTGTTGTTTTGGGAGGCTGCTGCTGAGTGTGAGACAGGTGCACCTCTGAACAGGTGTACCGGCTTTGCTTAAGGATTTGTGGCATAGCTAAAATTTGAAAGGACACTAGTATAAACTGAGGCTCTAATCTGGCAACCAAAGATTTTGAGGTACGCAGTTTTCCATGCTCATATGTATGTAATGTATTTTTAGCTTTACAGATACTGGGCTGAATTGCATTAATCAGCAGTCATCCATTAATGCGTGTGAGAAGTCGTGGGATTTCTCCCTAAGCGTTAGTTCTGTTGCGGCTGTTCACACCTGTGGTCTTTGCCTCATGTCATCACATTTGATTAACTGTTTATCTAGGTTACACTGCAGCTATTTGTTCATTAGCCGTTTAAGACAAACTCCAAAGGGGGCTTATCCTAACAGTTCTGATGTTAACAATTCAGTGTCGATGTGAGTCTCTACAAACAAATACAATCCCCAGAACCCCAGGCTCTTTGTGTGTGTGTGTTTCCAAGTGAAATGAAAAACCAGAGCTCACCTCTGTGACAGCTGTGGGTTTCTGTTTACTGAGCAAGAAAATCTTGTCATCTCTTTTAAGATCTGAGCAAATATGAGAGTTTATATAGGACTCACAAATGTAGTTTCTCTTTCTTTCACAACACTGGAAACCAAAAAACTCTATGCGTGTGTGTGTGTGCATGTTTATGGGTGGCCCCTGGCTTTTTAAGCCTTTTTGACACCGCTACGTCTGAGAGATGTTACTCAGCACGGTGCTTTTGCAATCGAAACCCTACAGGCTACAGGACAAGTATGTGCAGTGCTCCAGGGCCATGGTAAATGTCAAATCCTGATGGCTAAGCGATCGGAAACATAGTGGGTCTGCTATTAATTAGGACTTTAAAACTAAATAGTTATAGTTTGATATTTAAAGTTGTTTCAGTGTATATTTTAATTTGAAAGTCACCCTGCTAATCTAAACCCTTTCTGGCCTGTTGTAGGACTCTGGGACTGGTCTTTCAGAGCGAGAACTTCAGCTATAACAATTACTCAAACTACGCCATGGACTCCTGGTCTTATCTGGATAACTCCATAACTGAGCCGAACCCCTCAAAATCCAGATTGCCCGAAGAGCTAACAGCCCTCTCGATGTTTTATGAACAGTGCAAGGTAAATAATGTATAAGCACTAGTTGTGTTAAACCAAAGTAGTTCATCTTGAGTAAACCTAAAGATTCATTTTAATTTCCTGACACTTATCGCATTTCCCCCTTTTTCCTATTTTTCCAGACCCCAAAAGTGAATGCTGCCTGCAGCCGCACAGGCAACGTGTGCAAAGTACCAGAGAGGTAAGACAGAGTTTCTGCAGCTGCTCCCACACACACACTTTCACTCACGCTTCACAAACCAGTCATGCCTCTGACATTGTTTCCATGTATCTATAGTCATTCATAGTCATAGTCATGTCACTCTTCACCGCACAGCTTTAAATAGTTATTTCAGTCCATTTTTTTTTTGTCATTTCTGTGACAGGTAGCATGACTCAGATACTCAATCAGTTGTCACTGAACTGAAGTTATTCGAGTAATAAATACAGAAAGAGAAAGGCAGGGCTTTAGGAGGCCGTAAACTGATGAGTGGGTAATCCTCTAGTCAAACACAGTCAGAGGGATTGTTGTCTTCCTCTCAAGCTCTTCCATTCATCTACCCTTCCTTGATCATCCTCTCTGCCTTTCTTAAAGAGTTTCACAACAGGAGGACAGGTAGCTGTTTTTTCTCATTTTGGTCTTTATATTCCTACTCCTTGTTAGGTATGTGAGAAAGGCCATTGTTGGGGCTCAGTGTTGTTCCCTCAAACATTTTTATCCGAGAAACTCAAACACAGAGAAGAGGGGGAAAAAACTGGATTAAGAGACAAACAGTTCCCGCCCAGAGTCAAACCGGGCCTTTCTACAAGTTTGCAGTAGCCGTGTGTGTGTTGAGACGCAAGAGGTGCTTTTACTGACCGTTGTACGTTTACTCTGGCAGCCTTTAAGCTTCTGTAACGGTTAAGGGCACACAATAGCCAGTCACTTCAACTATGTTTGTTTCCTTGATGTGTTGTTACCTGAGTCATGATGACATCAACAAGGTGGATTTTCTGTTATAGCTAATCTTCCCCCCCCCCAACTTCCCCATCCTGCCAGGAATCTGCACCAGACCAATGAGATTTCTCCACTGGACACGTCCGCTATCGCCATGAAGATTCTCTCTGAGAACCTTCCCATCCAGCCCAGCAATGTTTTGGGATCTAAGCAGATCCCGCAGATTTCCGTTCCCGCCACCTCAGAAACATACACCTCGCTGACCAGTGTTGTGGAAAATACTTATGACAAACAGGAGCTCAGCAACTTTTTTGAATTGCTGCAAAAGTGGCCAGAGAACACTGCTTTCCCTGACCCCAGCACTGAGGTAAACTTAGTACCATAATTTAAAGTTAAAGCCCTGTCTCCCATATAGTTTTAAAAGCTCTGTGCTGTTTCTTTTTTTCCTTCACTAATCCATATATCTCTGTGTGGCTATCAGAATCTTCCCTACAGCGACCCCTTCCCTGAAAACCATTCCAGCCCAGTCTACTCCCGCTCCTACACCAGTTCCCCATCTGAGAGATCCAGGAGTGAGTTCCAGTTTTCTCTTGGGGCTCCTGCAGCTTCTTCTCACAAGCCCAGCGAGCTCCCCATGGTGTATCTGAACAAGGGACAATTCTACCCCATCACTCTCCATGGGGTGGAAAGCAGCACCTGCATTACTGCCACCAAAGTCAAGGTGAGCCATCGTGACACATCATCAGGAAAGCAAGGACTGCTTTTGTTCTAAGTTATTCTCCAAGATTTGTTTTGTTTTCTGTGTGTGTCTTATGTAAAAAAAAAAAAAGATGACTATTGTTACATCCTTCCCTTCGGGCATTTTGTTTTTTCCATCAAGCCAAATAACACCTGAATTCTTTGCGTGCCAACAAGGCAACCCTTCCCAAATATCTGTCCCTCCCTTGGAGACAGTTCCTTTAATGACTAATACCCTGCTGACACCCTGCACACCAGGTTGGTGCATTTAAAATGACAGCATCCTGCCCTTTATAATTTATTCCTACCTCAGGGCAATGAGGCCAGAGCGCAGTACAGCTCACCTCAGCTACATTTGTCTGATGTGACACAAGCAGAACAGAAAGCAAAAAAGGAGTGGACAAGGAGAGAGGAAGGTGTGGTGCGGTTTACAGCCGTTTTCTTTGTCAAATGAATCGGAGGATAAGAATACACAAAAACACATGCTAGCTCAACACAAATAACTGGTGACAATTTGGGAGAAAGGAAGGATTTGGAGTGATGGATGACGTGCGATGAAGGAGAATTCTTAGATATGCGTGCAGGTGTAAAGAAATACGTACCAGCTAGACAAATGAATCTAATTTTCCTGCTCTTTTTGTCACCTTCCTTTCTCCACTTCAGACAGTGGTGATGGCCGTGTTTGAGAATGACAAGAGCCCAGAAATGCAGCTGCGCTTCTGGAATCACTGGCACGGACGCCAGCCAACTGTCAAGCAGAGGGTCATTGACATCGGTATGTTCTTTGCACATGGAAAGTTACCAAAAAAGTTACAAAAAAAATACTCCACTTTCTGTTGTGCCTTTCATACCGCTGTTAAAAAACCGTTTCTCTTTGTTTTTTAACAGCGGACTACAAGGAAGTGTTCAGCAATGTTAGCAATGTTGAAGAAGTGGCCTTCAATGCTCTCTCTTTTGTGTGGAACCCCAGCGAGGAGGCCAAGGTAAACAGACCGGCACAAAGATGCACCCACATCACTATCACACAAGAATGCACAGACACCTCTGACTGTAAGGCCAGTTCTATGAAAATAAAAGAACAGGTGGAAGTTTTAGAGGAAAATAGTGGAAAGGTAGAACAGGTAGGTGAAGGAGAAAAGGAGTGGCTGTGGTGGGAGTGGAGGAATCCCAGAAATGTGTTTGGCCCTAAGGCTCTTGTCACAACAACCGGCTAAAGACACGACAGCTTATGCGAGCTTCTCTGTGGCCCAAAGGCGCTGGGGTGGGGCGAACCTACTGCAAACGGCACGGAGCAGGAAGGCAGGGAACTATCTCTAGTATATATGATCACAGGGAGAATGTGTAAAGGCCAGAAAAAAAGAAATCTGTCTACGAAACATGTCATTATGATCCTACTGGGACACATGAGCAACAAATGAAAAACATCAGTAAAAGCTGCCCGACACCATAGTGATGTATACATATAATAATCATTTCTCTTTTCCTCCAGGTGTACATTGGGATCAATTCCCTGAGCACAGATTTCTCCTCTCAGAAAGGAGTGAAAGGCCTGCCCCTGAACCTTCAGATCGACACTTACGACTTAAGCTCAGGAAACGGCCAAATGATACAAAGAGCTGCTCTCCAGGTCAAGATTTTCTGTGATAAGGTAACTCGCTTTATTCCATTCATCTTCTTATACGAGCAAACATGCGTTAATTGAGTCAGAATGACTTATCTAATGGTGTAACTGTGTGTCGTCAGGGTGCAGAGAGGAAGATGAGAGACGAGGAGAGGAAGAGATCCAAGAGGCGAGGAAAGAACACTAATGATGGTAACAGTTAGCACTGGAAATGGCAGCACAACCTTTATAGGACCTTTTTTAATATGCTATCTGTGAAAGTCCAATCTAACATCCCTCATTGTCCTCCTTTGTTTGCAGCTAAATCTTTAGTAAGTAGCTCCATAGGCAACGAGTGCACCTTCTTCCAGACCCTGGATGACCACACCACCCAGCCAGTTCTCTTTATTCCAGAGACACACCTGTCCAGCTTACAGCGCATGGTAGGTCCTCATTTAACAACAGTGCTACCCCCACCCATCCATATCCTTGCAGGCAATAGGGCAGGCACGAGCAAGGCAGGGGAGAAAAAAAAAACTGTGGGAAAGTATGCGGTGGGAAAAGTGGGAGGGTGGGGGGATAGTGGTGCCAGAGAAAGTGAGGTGAAACACAGGCCTGAGATCCGATGAGCTAATTGGAGTCGAAACCAGACACAAGTACAAGCAGCTACAGCTGCTGACACCGAGATTAAGCTATGAGCGCTTTCACAGAAACACATGCACGCACGCACCTGGTGAGACAGCACTCACACCTTTTATGCGGCAAGACACCCTCATATCCTCTGTTTCTTCTACTCAGATACACTTGCATTAGTAGTGTGGTGAGAGTGCTGTTCAGACAGGACATTTTTCCCACGCCAGGAAGCCTAGAGGAGCATGCAATATGTTCGGATCAATAATAAGAGGGTTCATGGGTTAGATGTCATTGCTGTTAGGTCCATTATACAGCTAGTCCTGATTTTCAGTGGCTAACACAAAAGAAAAATAAAGAACAGGAAGTTGCAAAATTGCTTAACAATGTGACGCATCACAGTTTTGTATTGCATAGCTAAAGCAGAAAATATCTTTGATTTAACAGTATGATTAAGCGTAGGATGGTGCTATCAGTGTCTCTCCATCAGTGTCCACACTTCCGCTGCTCCGTTAGAGGTTATGGGAAATGCAGCACTAAAATGATGATAACATTCCTTTTCTTTTAAAGTGTTAAGCATAGACAGCTCTGGGAAGGTGGGACATTAGGCAATGCCTTTATCAGTAGAGAAGCGTCTAATCAGATCTCTGGTCTCCTCTCGGTTTCCCTGTCTCTATAGGCCACTCCCATGGACGAAGCGGAAAGGTAAGCATAGTTACGCAGACACACGCACAAAAAAACATAACATTTAGCCATCACAGTCAGCATTTTCAAACAGAAGCTAAGTGGCCGCTTTTGTCTAATGCAAATGTTTGCGCTTCCAGGAGTTCTCTGAAGAGGCTGTATCCAGACAGAGAGCAGACGAGCTCCCCAACCAACAAACAAGCTCGCAAAGAAGATGCACAGAGAGGTAGATAGAAACATGCAAGTCTCATAAAAAAATCTAAGTTAAATCAAAATTGAAAAAAAGTGTCCTCTTTGGTGTTAAAAAATGTTTTTTCTTGGTTTATATTAGTTCTTCTGTACGTGAGGACAAACTCTGAAGAGGTGTTTGATGCCCTCATGCTCAACTCGCCAACGCTGTCGGGCTTGCGAGAAGCTGTAAGTATCACATGATTGCTTTAAAGACACACAAAAACACATTCCAGAGTCCTCTGACTTGAGTTTCCTGAGGTGGGGATCAAAAGCACCTTCACCTGTTTACTTCTGTATTCACTGGAACATTTGTACCATACCTTTTTGCCAAAAGTGAATATCATATTTCTTTCATCAGATCATGCTAACAGTCTTCTCGTTCCTTTACTTTCCTCAGATTTCAGAAAAGTACGGCCTGCAAAAAGAAACCATCGGGAAAATCTACAAAAAATGCAGGAGAGGGTGAGCGTCCTGTTCTTTTGTTATGACTGTGATTTTACAAATTACCAAAAACAACTGAGATCATTGGTGGCACTAAGAAGCTTTCTTTTCCAATCCAAACATTTTTTGAGGAATTAACCATAGTGAAAGTGAATGGTTGTCTTGGCCCTCCAACCTTTCCGAGGTTGCTGATACCCTACCTCTCACCCTGTGATATCTCAGACAGGCTCCTGTGTTGCAGACAGATGGATAGACTAGTTAGTCTCACCAAGTGCACCTGTCGCCATGATTTGCATTGATTTTGGGCTTATTTTGTTGTTTTAATCTTATCTTCCCTTAAGGAAGCGCTTGTTGACAAACCGGGCGGGTAGGTTAGTTGGCTCGGCCCTGGAATGTTTTAATTGCAGCTCTTCTAAAGGAAAACTATATGACTGAAAGAAGATGAAAAGATTTTTTTAAGTCCTGCTGTTGAGTCACTGGCAATGGCTGTACTTATTTATGTTTTCATAACATTATCTCTTTGGAACATCAGAAAGCGGCATTGAAAGACGAAATTCCTGATATGATAAAGGCTTTGGATGTTTCCACTCGCTAGCTGAAGGCTGTCTGTCAGGTTTACAATTGTCACGCGTCTTTCAGCTCAATGGCGAAAGGTCATACAGGTAGCTGCGCTTTTTCCACGATGAATACGGATGCTTGTTATTTTAGATAGGAAGGGTTTACAACTAGCCGCGAAAGAATAATTAGCAGAATTTCTATGTGGCTGACAAACTGTTGATAGTCTGTGCTTTTTCTTTTTGAGACTTACTGTCAGTAGCTGAAACACCTTTGGGTAATTTTCCTGCTGCTTGCTGGAAGCAATCACTGCAGGGGGAGCAGCTAAACTAACAGGTTGGGTTACATTCTCCCTGCAGTTCCCTCCCTGTCTATTGCTCTTGTCTTCAATCAATCCTGTCCTTGCAGGCAGAATGCACGGGCCAGTGGTTAGTTCAGTCATTACAGCCTTAAAGGCTAGTGTTAGTGCTGCAGAGGAGGAGGAGGCGGAAGAACAGGGTGACCTGATTTTTAACTCCTACTGATGCAGGAGATATACCGCCTCTGTCTTTCACTTGAGATCTTCTTCCAAACAAAAGACATGTTGTCTTTAACCCTGGCAACCTGTTTGTGTCACACCAGGGTGAAAGGTTGAGTACACTGAACACATTATTAGGCTGTTTGAACACCGCAGTTTTAGAGGCAAATATGATTTTCTCTAAATAGGTTAATGGTTTTGCACCTTGTTTCTCCACAGTCCCCGGAGTAACCCTGTCTTTTTGTTTGTCTCCCCAACAGGATCTTTGTCAACATGGATGACAACATCATCCAACACTACACCAACCAGTCAGCATTCCTCATCGAGGTTTCCGAGTTGGGCAACGGTCAGTTCCAGGTTACCCTTGTTGAAGTATGAGAAGAATCAGCCACCCACTCTGCTGAAGGATGAAGAAATAAAGATGCCAGTTTGATCAATTTCTTGAAGCACTGCCTGAGCAGACAGAATGTAGGATGTGGACTTCCAAAAAGCGAGAAGAAAACTGAAGTGAAAGCAGCACCCCAGTTTTTTACTTCTGCCTAAAATGTTGTACATATCATTCTTCTTCCCCGTTCTTGTGATTGTGTTAACGTCAGAGCAATAATGCTCAGCGGCCCTTTATGTATTTAATGTAAATAGGTTTTAAGAAGACAGTGTTGTATGAGCTATCTGTGTACATATAGAATACCAGTTTCCATAAACTGCTATGTATTTCATTTTTATTGAAAGAGCTCCGTGCATGATTTGTGCACAGCATTTTTTAAGCATTTTTATAGGTTACTATTCTAGCTGCTTGCGATGTACTCATCATTTCTTCTATAAAAACACAATGGTGCGTTTTTTTCTTACTCTCAGTCTGCTGTCACTATTTTTTTTTACTGCCAAAAGTATCCTCCTCTAGGTTCCTGTTAGTTTCACAACCGAGATCACCCAACACTGGGTTGCATTCAGAACCTAAAGTCAGACATTTCCACCCTTAAAACCACACATGAGTTAGTATTGGTCATCATTTAGCCCCTAAATTGTGGACATTTCCTGACTGTATGGTGATATCACAAATTTTTTTTTTCTGGAAACACTTCAAAAACACCCTCAACCCAGCCAGAGGACTTTCACTGTGTGCATGTATATGCATGTGTAAAAACTTGTTTGTTTCTTTATACATTATGCATCATTTCAAAGCGTGCATGTATCCCTGCGTTATTTCATAATTTTACAATCAGGTTATATTGGTCAAGCATTGGCCCTTTTGTATGAAAATAAAGAAAATGCATAAGAGGTTTGGGGTCTGTTTCTGTTTTTACAGCTCTAACTGAAATAAAAAAGAGATAAATTAGCAGTGGGAAAAACAAAAGATACCACTTGTGTAGAGGAGGTGTGAATAATTACAATTAGCCTAGGAGATTAAGTGCATATTGGAAAATTCAGAAAGAGCTGATTGCTCTCTCTACACATCAAACAAAAGCATGAAACTGATCTGTGCCTGAGATTGGTCCTCTCATATTCTGAAAGCATAAATGTTAAATAGGTGTGTGTGTGTGTGTGTGTGTGTGTGTGTGTGTGTGTGTGTGTGTGTTATTCAGACTCCAACAGACAAAATGTGCAGAAAATAGTATATTTGCATGAGACATTGTGAGAGGTGTCAATAAAAGTGAAAAGCATTGAAAAACAAAGTTTTCACAAGACTTTGCAGTCCTGTAAAAAAATGAAGTACTGTCTAATTGCCTCCATAGGAATTAAGGGGTTAAGTAGCAGCTAGGTGCTGCTTTGTTTTAACCCTTTAAGACCTACCATAGAACCAAGTCCGCCAGAGCTTATATTATATTTTTACATGCTGTAGTGCCATTTTTGGGAGCATTTCAAGTTGCTATACATCAATACAACCATTATAGCCCAAATTTTAATAATATGTATGCATTAAGTGCATAGAAATTACATAAATTGCAAAAAAGTGCAATAAACTACAAAAAAATTTAAAATCGTTTTTGTTTTTTTAACATATATTTCTAGTTAGAGAAATTTAAGAGGCTTATCTCTCAAAACTGTAAATACAAAAAAGTTGCACAAAATAGTTTCCCACCACAGGAAATTTATTTTGAGTGTCGTCATAGTTTTATTTTTGAAATTCACCAATTTTTATATACTGCAGGAAAAACGAAAATAAATATTACAGTGCAAATTTGCAAAAAAGCAGCATATGCATCAAAATAAACTATTTCCAGCAGTGCAATATGAGTCCTAAGCATCCCAGAAACGACACAGAAAGTCATAAAGTCAAAGATAACTTTTAAAAACACCAGTATAGGCTCATGAGGCCCTGACAGTAAAAAAAAACTACATTTCCGCGAAAATGACGTCACTTCCGGTTTCGGGCAGGTAATGGCGAACATGCAAAAGTTCGCTCTGACATCTATTCCACTGTGGGAAGTGTTATGAACAGCTGATGGATCGGCAAAGCATGTTTCTGGAATATTATGTTTTTGTTGCTGCAAGCGCTTTTTATGCAGTTTTTGCAAAGCTTTATGTGGAAGGAAACTGTGACCTAGGACAAGCTGATGGCATAAGATGTAAGTACAACTCCCCCGGTTTCATATGCAAAAAAAATTATTGCGCTAGCTTATGTGGTTGCAGTGCTACCGCGATTTAAAAATAGTTACGCAAAACAGAGCGTGCCCGCTCCGACCGGCTTTAAAGGGTTAATTGATCATCAGGAAGTGTGAGAACCTTTGTAAAAGCAGATGTTTTGGTGGTTTGCTGGTCCAGAAGATTCAGGTATGTGTTAACACATTGCCACAATGTGTCTGTGAAGGTTCTCAGTCATCCAGGTCATCGTAGTCAAAGGAGCTTGCAAAGAAAAGCGTCTGGACTTCTTTAAGTTGCTTGAAGATGTTTCACCTCTCATCCGAGAAGCTTCTTCAGTTCTAAGGTCAAATGGTGGAGAGTCCCAGATATAAACCTAGTGGGAGTAACCCCCCACAGAGGGACAAAAGGACCCCCTGATGATCCTCTAATTGCCTGAGCCAAGGTGTGAAACTGGGTGTGGGTCCCAATCAGCCAGAGTTTCGGGTGTGTTCATTGTGAAACCTGGCCCCACCTTATCATGCGAATTCCTGAGGTCAGATGGCCCAGGATGTGAGTGGGCGTTAAGGCGTCTGGGAAGGGATCTCAAAACTGGATTATAGATGGCAAAGAGTTGGTGTCGTAAACCCCCGCCTCTGTTCAAAGATGGTCGCTCACAGTGGACATAGATGGCTTCTTTCACTCCTCTTTCCTCTCTGTCCAAAATGTGAACATTGGCATCCTCAAAAGAGTGTCCTTTATCCTTAAGATGCAGATGGACTGCTGAGTCTTGTCCTGTGGAGGTGGCTCTTCTGTGTTGTGCCATGCGCTTGTGAAGTGGCTGTTTGGTCTCTCCAATGTAGAGGTCTGAGCATTCCTCGCTGCACTGTACAGCATACACCACATTGTTAAGTTTGTGTTTAGGAGTTTTGTCTTTCGGGTGAATTGCCACAATGTTCTCAGGGATGGATGTCCTTGCAAATTCACCCAAAAGTCAGGTCGTGCAATGCTAAAAAAAAATACATCTTAGGTTTACAATGTTGCATATGAACAACAAGATGTCTGGATCAAAGTCCTTAGGAAAGGAGATGTGAAAGCATGATAAACAGAGGCAGGAAGCACAGGAAGCACCTCATACCAACTGTCCAACAGTAGAGCACAGTGGTGGAGGTATGAAGAATTGTTTTGCAATTGTTTAACAGCCTTTTACTCGGACCGAGGCAGCTTGGAGTCTACACTAGAATCAAGTATGTGATCATCGGTCCAACAGCTAATTTTAAAGCTAAAACTGGGTCATACAACATGACAGTGATCCCAGGAACAACAGAATGTCTGGACCTCAACCCAATTGAAATGCTGTGGCAGGACCTTGAGAGTAAAGGTCATACAGAAAGCAATGTTGCTGTAGGTGCTTCTGTACTTTTTTCACACAAACTGAAAGAGTTATAGATCTGGCATGTGACGGAACTTCTTTGTCCTGAGGCTTTATTGGGGTTGCAGCTGTATGCATCTCTTTTTGACATTAAAACTCTAACAATCAAGACATTTCTAGGTTTGTAGTAGTTTCCATCATACAGTATTTCTCCAATGCATCTCCACAAACTGTGACTTTTTAGTGGCTCACACCTTTCCATGTTCAAAGTGTATCCAGCCAAAGACACCTACAGGTTAAACTACCCTTTGACCACTATGACTGCCTTCTCTTCCCTTTTGCAGTGCCTGTCTTGCAGTGTTTACTTCATGTTTCAGTCAATCAAAATGTGGCATGAAGGAAAAAGGATAAAAATGCTCTGCAGTCCCACATAAATTGGGACACCTGCCAGTGTGGGAGTGATTGTGCAAGCTTGTGTCCCTATGTCCGTGTTCTCAAAACAAAACAGGATTCATAAAAAGGCAAACAATAAGCAGTCAGATTTTGATTTTCGAACACCTCTATGTGGTCGAAAACAGGCAGATTGAAGTGTTGGTATTACTCAGAAAGCTCCCCACATTCCCTACTTGGCAACAGCGACAGGGAAAAGCAGGGAGGGACTGTCCTAGATATAACACAGACATTGGCAAGTCAAAGAGAGAAACACATCCAGGAGAAAGTGGGATAGCGGGGAAGAGAAGCAGACAGCTGAGGAAGCAGCCAGGGGGGAAAAAAAGAGGAGGGGGCAGACACAAGGACACAGACATGAAGACAGAGGAAATTGTTGCAGAGGCAAGTGGAGAAATTTTTAAAGCAAGGGCAGATGAGAAGAAAGAGGGAAAAGAACAATAAAGAAGTCGTCGCACCATCTGCTCCCACAGAGAGAAACATGTTAGCCATTCAGACGACAGCAGGGAGGCAGCCAGCGATCTGCAGTGAGATACAAACAAACCCCTCCTGAATGGTAAGTGACTGCTACTTCATGGACTGTGTCGGTGTGCGTGCATGTGTTTGTATTTGCTCCAAATACGCCTTCATGAGGGAAAATGCTATTAAAAATGTACTGCATGCTTGGAATTTTTTGGCTCATGACTGGCCTTTTTATGTCTTTCTTTTCTGCATCAAACCTAATCAAGCACCTCAGGGAGCTGCACTGCATTTACAGTCATTACAGTGGCAGTAATCAATGGACTTGGCAATGCGACAGCTGCAAGAGTAACAAGTGTGTATAGAACATAATTCATACCTAAGTGAGACTTTGTGGTGCACATGAAAGCCCTCACAGGTGGCTCAGAGCTTTGATTCTTGTCTCTGTCATCTTCTATGATTTTTATGTCATGTCACTAAAGTCAAGCAAGTGATATTTGTGTTTATGAAGCTTGTGTCCCGCATCCACATCCAGACATGCATTCTCATGCAAAATTTCTACTCTAAATTCTACAATTGTCTCTGCACGTTTAAAACAATATTTTTCTAGTACGTTCTGTCCTTTCCTGCCCACAGCTGCTTCTTTGCAAAGTGTAATCTCCGATTAAATTAAAGAGGAACAAGACTGACTCAGTCACGCTATATGTCATCAGCTCCCAAGCGACATTGCTGGAAGTAATATCTCGCCATCAATTATAGGTCAGATTTACAAATGTGATTGCTGTTGGATCAATATCTTCCTGTAAGTTATAAGTTAAGCTTAAAAATAGGCATTCCTTTGTTTTCTTAACCTTCAGATGCAGGATCATATATATATATATATATATATATAATTTGTAATAATAAAGAAAAGATGATTAAACAATTAATGATGGATAAGAATCTGTGTAATATCTAATATGTTAAACTATAGTTGCACTTTTTTTTTTTTACTTTTTAAATGTTTGCATTCTTATGTGTACAGCTCACTAACAGCTTGCATGTTTTGTGACACTTTATCATCATGTCCCTTAGATAAAAATACTTTTCTTTGTTAAAAACTTTTTTGTGTAAACACATTTGCTTGGTATAATAATAATTTTCTGCTTATTATTATTATTATTATTATTATTATTATTATTATTATTATTATTATTATTATTATTATTATTATAAGAAACAGCCTCAACATTTCTAGTCGTCCTCCTTTGCAAAAACACAGTGAGCCACGTCTTACAGCATTGTCATCATAACATCTTTGCAGACATTGTTTGTTTAACAGAGATGTCCGGCTTGTTTGTCTGCATGATTCACTTACGTCTTCACTCTGTCCTCTTCTCCTGGGACATTCTTTACTGTTCTGTCTGAGACTCACTCTGCATTCAAACAGTGGCCTCACATAATTACTAACCTGACTGAATTCTACCAAGGTCACAGCTGGCCATCAATCCTCAAACATTAAAAAAAAAATAGTGGCACACTCATCATACACACACATACGCACGCACGCACACACTAAACTCAAGTATGCCAACATTTGTACCATTTGTACACATGAGATCATCACATCTTGTGCAGAGAGAAGTCTTGTGATAAACACAACCGCACACGCATACTGCCACGTTGAGCCTGGCCAGGTTATTGTATCCTAGCAACAGAGGCAGCCATCGACTGCTCTGGGTTTTTGTGTGTGTGTGTTTTTTTTCCCTGTCCAGCGCAGGAGCAGTGAAGCCAAACCTCCTTCTGCTTTCTCCGTCTGCTCGTGCACTTGTGTTTACTCCACTTCAGCTCTGCCTCTGCTTTTCTCTGTCTCTCATCATCGCATTGACCTTCTCTTTGACTCAGGCAGTCAGAATGAAGAGCCTGCAGATTAAACACATGAGACTTTCGTTTAAGAGGTACTGGGCGAGCTTTTTTCTTATTTTATCGTGTTAAATCTTTAATGTTGTGATCGTTGTAGTGACTGTCTTTGCATTTGCCACAGTCTTATTTATAGCTCTCTAAAGCTCTTTGTGTTTCTTGTCAGAAAGTGGAGGAGATGTTTGTGACACAAATTGATTTTTTTTTAAACACAGGATTTTATCTAACTGTTCTTCTTCTTCTTCTTCTTTTAGAGCAGAGTAAACCATGCCAAGATTTGACCAGCAGGCGATGTCTCTGTCTGGAGAAACAACCACTGTTATTTGTGTTTTGTAAAATATTTGTAGCATACTGAACACTGGTACTGTACTATTTTTTTTATTCCTGACAAGCTGGATTTGTGAGAACAAAAGATGCACACTCCAGCCTCCATGGTGATGGGGATCGTTTTTGCCCCCTTGGGTTTGGTCCTAGTCTTCACTGCTGCCATCACCCCCCAGTGGAGAGAGGGACAGGCACATTTGGGAATGGCAGGACCGGGAAGTCTGCTCCGGTCAGGAACAAAAAGTCATGGGACCAGGTCCAGTTCAGTGGAGGCACTGATCTTGTTGCGCTCTGATGGACTATGGGAGAGCTGCCTGCAGGTGGAGCGCTCTGACTTGAGGCAGTGCTGGCCTGTGGCTGGTCCGTATCAGAGAGACCCCAGGGTTCGTCTGGCACAGGGTTTGGTGCTAACCTCATTGTTCCTGTGCGGCACTGGCATTGTCCTGGCTTGCATCGGGGTCCGGTGCTGGGCAGATCTCCCTCTAAGAGGTGTAGCAGCCTCAGGAGGACTTCTGGTGGTGACAGCAGGGCTGCTGAGCCTGACTGCGTTAGGGGTTTACACCCACAACCTTAAAAGACTCGGGGTGGATCCAAGTCAAAGGATTCATAACCCACGGTACCCACACCTCAACTTGCATCCAGCTGGCTCGCTTTACTTTGGGTGGCTGGGTTCGTGTCTACAGGTGTTGGGAGGCGCCGCTTTGCTTTTCAGTTTCAAACGACCACGATGCCCAACCTGCCCATCTAGGCATGAGCTGTCTGTGTCTCCCTGCCACTCATGTCCAGAAATGACCAACAAGCCTGACATGGATGTATATGAAGTTAGTTGTTAGAAGCTTGTCCAACATTTTAAACTTTAAGAAAGCGTGGACAGAAAAGAGAAAAAAAATAGCATTAAGGGCACTTTCTAAACCCATTTTTATCTTTTCAGTGTGTAGCTTATGTAATGAAAAGTCATAAATTCATAAATGACTGTGGACTACCAGACATTGCTGCTTAGTAATGAACTGTCATGCAGGTTTAAACATAATGGATGTAGCTCTCCTTTAACACAGGAACAAACATGATCTGGGGGTGTAAATAAAAACAAATGGATGAATGTCACGTTAGAAAAAGATTCAACATCACGCTGCCTTTAAATGCAACATGTGGTGAAATACGATTGAAGTATTGCTTTGTGTTGCCTTTACGTTGTAGCCATGCATTTGTACTGTTAAGAAGAAAATTGTCTGAACAGAACTGTGAATCATAGATGATGCCAGCAGAAGCCTAAAAAAATAGCTTAAATTCTTAAGGTCATCACACTCGGTTTCATCTGTATTAAGCTGGTTGTTAACAGAAAAAAAAAGCTTTACATTTATATGTGATATCCTGTTTTGTTGATGAATTTGCTGCTCTTGAGCACAGGAGGAGCTTTCACTGGGTAACATTATATTTCTGGAATAAGATGAGCACTATGAATATTAAAGAAGGCGTCACAGGAGGATATACAAAAGGGTATTTTCTATTCCTTGCAAATGACTGGTTTGTGTTGTCATTTTGTGCTCATATTTGTTGCACTAAATAAAAAACTATTTATCACAATCTGTTGCATTTATTTATTTATTACTTTTCAGATTAGGTAGGTTATGCTGCAATGAAGAAAAACGAAATCAGGAAATAGGAGCACATGCAATTCACTTATGAAGATAACTTTGGAAGCTAAATACATTTACATGTTTAATATGGAAATAAATTCACATTATTTGTCTTAAGACGAGGCCGAGAGCCAGAATGATCATCTCACATGTTGTACGGCAGACAAGTTCACTGCATTTAAACCAAGCAACATTATGTGAATAGATGTTAGATGTGAATGTTGCCTGGAGCCACGTGGAGAGATCGCAATCCGATGTGAGAATAACCAATTCAATCGCTTCAGCTGGCAACAAACAACCTCAGGAGAGGAGAGAAATTCACATCATGGTTGAGAACGCAGGTCTTTGAGACCTGCTGGCACAGAACAAGTAGCTCATAAATAAACATTTTATCTACTTAGTAGTAAACGTCAGTGGACGGCTTAAAAGAGGTCTCAGACACAGAGGACGGTGTAATTCATGCACTGAAGACAGACACACACATTTAGAAACACAGACACACTACTTTACCAAGTCTGGGCAGTTATCTCCCACTCAGTTGCGGGAAATCACAAAACATCATAACACTCTTCAGTGATCGTTACACTCTCTTTTTTTTAATTGAGCAAGTGAAGGTTACAGTATAAAGCAGCAGGGTCGCATGGGATGTCTTAGTATTCAGGAAGACATCATCTGTCTTAGTGCATTTACAGCAGATCCAGGCAAAAGGTAATCGAGAAACTCGGCTGTCACGCAGCTGTTCTTTATTCTCCTAGGATCCAGGACCCGGTGTCCAAATTTTGGGTTGTCTAGACCACAATACTAAATTTTGCTCTACAAGGGCTGGATATCCACTTACGAGGACATTATACTGCCACTGTTCTACTGAAATTGAAAACGAGTGACCTCATAGGTGCATATCAGGCCCTTGAAGAGCAAAATCAGATAAAAAGATATTTCTTTGTTTTTACATTCAACAGGTCTCAATCAGCCCAAATAGCAAAGAGAAATTAAAAATGCATGCCATGAAAGAGTTCAGGTCTTAGGAGGTTTAAGTTCATTAAATATATAATTTTTGGTGAAAGGTTCTCATTAAGGTCATGAAGGGAGTTTGAAAAGGACTTACCCAGACGAGCAATAGCAGTGTTTCTGGAGTAAAAGTTGTGTACAAAATTATTCACATGGACCTTTATTAAGGTAATGTCAATAAACAAATACATAGAGTATTTATAGTAAAACTGTACATACATATCACATTGCAAAAGGTACAACTTATATCACAAGTTCCAAGCAAAGTCATACTTGATGGTATTTTTAACCACAGAAGAAGAAGAATGATAATTTTAAAATTATATAAATATATACCAAACTGAGACTGTGACACTTGGTAATTTCATGTTCTCTTTGCTGTTGTAAACTTGTCATTTATCGAAATTTGTTTCCTAAACAAAAAGACAAACAAGTATGCATTGATGTATTTCACTGACATGTTTGATTTAAAAATGTTTGATTTTGTGGCCATTTTTAATACAACTTTTAACTGCTCCCAATGAAAAAAACCGTCTGCGCTGTCTCATATTGTTGCATGAAGAAAAGCTTTCATTTGTCTAACATTATTAACTGTTATTAAACAGAGCAACTTTGAACTGGTGTGGCTTTAAATGAAGAAGTAGCTCTCTGAAGTGTCTCCACTTTGTGCCATTTCACTCAGCTGTTTGTTTATTGAATCCTGGAGCGAGCCGAGAGAGAGTTCTAATACTGGGCTGCTGTCTGTGCTCGGAGACGCTTGTGACATCTCCAGAAGAACGTCAGATGGCTCTGCATCTACTAACTGCTCCCCATCGCTAAGGCTTAGTCTATATGCGCCTTCTGCCTCTGCGGCGGCTGTTTCCTTGGCAACAGTTTCTAGGGCAACCTCCTCAGTGGGCGTGTCCTGCTCAGGTGCATGGTCCCCTGCTTTGGAGGCCTTGAGCGAGACCAGTTTCTCGATTTCCTTGAACAGCTCCTCGTTGTTCTCCTTCCACTGACGGTACTTTGAAGGTGTCAGATCGGAGTCGCCCAGGATCTTGTTGATCTGCTGCAACTCCGCTTCTTTGGCCTGTGGAGAAAAAGCATTTCCAGTCAGCGACCATGCAGATGAATTTTAATATCACCCTCTGACCATTTGAACACAAAAACCTTTCTGAGCAAGACAGTTTCTTGATATAGTTTCATTCATGGCTCATTTCATAAAACTTGCACAAACACTTTACTTAACTGAGGAGTCTCTGTATGCGCATATATGCAATGTTCTTTTCCTATATTTAGATTTCTGCAGTGAATATTTGCATAGCCAACGCATAAGTGGCCAACACTGCTATGTCTCAGTTACCTTGTGGTTATGTGGACAGTTTTACATGAAGTGCCAGCCACAATAGAAATAAATAGAATGATGGGACTTTTTCCCCCTCCTGGGTTCCCACTCTTTAATTTAAAAACTGAAACAACAGCAGGAGATGAACATGAGATGTGTAGTTACATTTCCAGGAAAGTGCACATCAGGGTATGGCGTAGGGTTTCAGAGAGGTTTGCAGTTACAATCTACCTACGGCACAGACTTACTAGAAGTATAAATCACCTGTGATACTGAGCAAGAACAGTATTGAATTTGAAGGTGTTTGGATGAGACTTTCTCATTTCACAATATGTGAGGCGTTTAAGGAATATCTGTCATATATACACCATCCATCACCGCCGAGTGAATTTCAAGCTGTGGGAAACAGTGCGTTGCAGTTTTAAATAGGAGTGGTTTTACCCATGTCTTCCATGTTCCCTACGGCCAAAGCGAGTTACTAATAAAAGCTGAGTTTTTAATTTTGTTATATAGCTCCTGCCAGAGCAACTTTCGATAATTAAGATGCTTGGTTAATTCACCAGCTGAGCCATTTGTCATGCACTCAGTGATAAATGTACCTGCTACTGTCACGGCTGCAGCAGCAGTCGTGTGGTGTTTTGAGAAAGGACCCAAAATGTGGGCACTGGCTGTGATGCGAAGGAGCTTTATTTTGGAAGGTGAAAACAACAAAAGCGAGAACAGAACTAAAGATAAACCTAAACTGGGAAAACTAGAAACAAACAAAACCCGAAACCATAACTCACGGAATGACGCGCAGGGAAAAACACCGAGATTCCCCAAATAACACAGACAGAGCGACAATGAACACGGGTGAAACCACACTATATAAACACACAAGGGGAGGACACAGCTGAACCTAGACATGAGAGACACAGACCTTCAAAGTAAAACAGGAAATTTACAAACTGTTTTACAAACACAAACTCAGGAACACAAACAGAGCACTAGGGGAAGACATGGATAGATATAACAAAACACTAAACACAAGAACCAAAACTCTAAGCATTAACAAAGACACATCAAGAAATCAAAGATCAATAATACAAAACAGAAAACACTGGGTCACTGACCCAGGACCATCGCAGCTTTGCGTATCAGTTGCTGGAGTTAATGCTGAATCGCATGGGTTTCCATGCAGACACAAGGAAAGGTAAGACTGGATAAGACCTTTCCTCACCTTTAGAGTGCTTTGCAGAGCTCGGAGCGTGAGTGCCTTTTCATTGATGACGGGATTTTTGTTGCGCCGAATGAATGACTTCCTGAAGTGGTCGTGCGTGAACGGCTGCTCGTGGCCGATCAGAGAAACTCCCCCTTCCTTTAGATTGTTTAGCATCATGCCCATCTCATCTACCTGACCAGGTTCTAACAGAAGGGAGGAAACACACAGGAAAAAAACACAGTCACACAGTTGTTGTGAACCATCTATCCAAAACAGGATTAAAGGTAAGTAAACAACACAATTAATCTTATTTACTCTCTCAGAGAATATTAAAACTTAATGAGTCTTAAAATATTAACACTCATTACGCTGTGATTAAAGACATTTTTTATTACTGAGAGAACAAGAGAGAGGCAGTGTGACATAACAAATACCTGTTCCTTTGCTGCCCTCTGTTGTAGGTCTAGGTAAAGGCGCCCTGTTCTTACCCTTGGGGAGAGGTAGGGTGCTGGACTGTACCTTCTGAGAAAGATAATCAAGACAAATATGAAATGAATGTAATCTGGATGTGTATGTGCATGCTTTAATGATTATTTGTGCAATATATAACTCTCTTACCGAGCTAACCTTGTTTTTCCTGCGGGTTGAAGGAGATGATTCGCTCTCTGATTCAGTTTCACTGTAACACTCTGTTTATAAATGAACACAGCTGTCAATGTAATGCCATTACCTAAAATGTGAAGCATCAGGACTGCCATTTGTAAATGGGCAAAGCTACAGTAATTAACAATAATGCTCTGTGTTACTAGATAATTATGAGACTACAATTTGCTCTTATTTTTTATGGTGAAAATATCATTATATCTACCATTTATTTGCTCAAGCAGGACACATCACGATGCATTATTGCTAATGCCGTAGGAAATATATGGGAAAACATGAATTGTATTGTGCACATACAATTAAGTGATTTAGAGTAAAAATTTAAAAGCATAAGAGAAATGTTTCCACACCTTCCTCATTATCTGGGCCTTTGTTGAACTTCTTGTGCTTCTGTATGGCTGTAATCAGACAGTTGATCCATCTGATGAAAAAAAAGGGGATAAGCTATGTCACCAATATTCATACACATTTACCTAAACACTTTATTATTAAGTACTGTACTGGTCTGTGTCCAGGTTCACAGCACTCACAACTGGCCTCCAACAGTCACCTGATCTCAATTCAATAAAGCACCTTTGGGATGTAAAAGGTAAAAGGGAGTCCAGCTTGATACTTGCAGCATCTATCTAATAAAGTGTCTAGTGAGAGTATGTTGAGGATAACATCTTTAAACAATGCATAACAGTCTCACTAGAGAAGCCTGAAAAAAGCAACCAGCAGGGGGCAGTGAACACCACCACCTGTTACAACTTTACCACCTCTAACATAGACTGTTAGCAAAAGGAATGAATAACTGCATTGTGTTCGAGCTAGTGCCCGACACAACCAGCCGATTGTGACATTGTTATATCATTATACAGTATGAACTTACTTGCTCATGTCATTGACATTGTCCGCAGCGAAAATAAAGTTCTGAAATTTCGGGTGGCACATTTGGAATACGCTGGTAGGGAGAAAACAGAAAGAAGGAGCGGGGGTGTCACAAAAATGAAGACCTAAATATGCAGAACATGTGCATACATAATATAATTGCTGTTTTAAACCATGGCTTTCCATTATGGCACCATTATGTGACTCATCACTGGGTTCACTCTTACTATTTTCTCTTGTGCTCTCCGGCGCTTTCTATGCCATAGCTGGATATATTGAGAAACCCCTCTGCCTTCTCCTCCTGAAATACAATTGAAGAAAATTAGACATACTGACAATTAGATGAATGCAAAATATTTTGATAGTTAATAATGCATGTGGCACTAACTCAGATAGATCATGTGCTTTAGGTATTATATGAACTAACAGCGATGATGACCTTTTTCTTGATTTTTTGCTCACCTGTTGACTCTTGTACCAGTAAATGTGAGGCCCATTGAGCACGAACCAGAACCGTTGCCACTTCTGTGCAATGAAGACACTGCTCTCCTTTCTTTTCTTCCAGAGCCAACCATCGCAGTCGGGGTGACTCAAGTCACGGCAGGACACACGACGCCGGCTCATAGCCGTCGTCTTTCCTGAAAGACAAATAAGGAAGAGAAGGGAGATAATGATCATGATAAGTGAACTAAATTTTTGGGTATTTCTTGGGGTTTTTTGGACTTTTGCGATGTCTCCAGTATTAGATCCTTTTAAAACCATTCCAGGAAATATAAAAGCACAGAAAATTTACGATTTAATATTTAAGTCGAAGCAGATTTTATTTGGGGGGAATTCGACTTGATCTTTCTTTGCAATTCCAAGCACTCAATTCATGTTATTCTTTACTGCTACATTATTGCCACAGCAACTGAACCCTCCTAATCTCTGTATCACACAGCTGAGTTGTCTTAGTATCATCCATAAAGCTTCCAACAAACTCACATCGCTTCTCACATTTGACACTGTGTTACACTGTGTTACACAGTTCACTAACTGCTTAACCCGTACATACTGTTCCCATCGGGTTTTCCAGTAACCTTTGCAGGACAAGTTTCAGGCACTCTACAGGTTTTCAGTGGAATAAAACATCCTCAGTCAGGATTTTTTTGTTAAAGAATCATTATATTTTACCTCTTGTTTCTGTTTAGGCATGTATTTCTTGGCTATTTATCTCTTCTTTCCTTTGCAATGCTTTATTTTCATTGTTTTTCTTTAGTCTTAGTTGTGTTTTGGACATGCTTATCATTCTGTGACCATTTCATGTGGCACAAAATGGCAACAACAGTTGCCTCGAGCCACTTTATATTGTGAGCTTAAGAAACTATAATAATAATAGAGAGAAAAACACAGTAATTAGATGGCCCTTTGTTAGCAGTGGAAAGGAAAAACTCCTTTTTAACAGGAAGAAACCTGGCACAACCAGTCCATCTGCCACGCCTGGTGAGGGAGATTTGCTGTGCTCCTGGTCTTACGACACTCTTCTATAAGCCACAGCTTACAGAGGAGTTATCAGTTCGGGGCTGATTTTGTCATTACAAAAACACTTCAGTGTTTTGTTTATTTTATTGTCCTGTGATAAAGAAAATCGTACCTTTAGTGGAGGTCTTCTTACCATCCTTGTTCCCCTGAAAAGATAATCAGACAGCGATCACTCAGTGTTTAAAAGCTTACTTTAATTAAATCACCATTAATTGCCTGGATTGTAACAAAAACAATTGTTAGTGAATGTTCTCAATTTCCCCTCACCGTGTGTCCCACCATATCAGGGCAGGAACTGATGCTAGCTCTGTCCTGTTTGGTTCTTACAGGCGAGGGCGAGCGGTCTCTCAGGCGATTTAGTGAAAGCCTTGAACCTGTCAAGCTCTGTGACCCTGCTGGGAAACAGAATGAAGTTTCTAAATAAACCCACATCTTTGCACCTCAGTTACATTGTGGTTTCTGTGCAGAAGGTCAAATGATAGTGAAACTATTACAGTGTGGCATGCCACGATAATACACTTTGTGTGTTGTAATCAACAGTTTAAAATCCTTCTGAAAAGAAAAACACAAAGTAACTAAAATATAATCAGTTATAAGAAAAGATAAAATCTTGCAAATTTGTCTTACCTGGTGCCAAAAGCGCCCCCTGTCGGCTTTGATATGAAGTGAGGCTCAGATTTTCCTCAAGCTCCTTGACTGAGGATATTTCAGATTCTTCCTGTCCCATGGGCTGCTGTTGCACCTCTGGCCCCTGAACAGCTCGTCTGTAACAAAATATATAGAAATATCAGTCAAAACACTTGGGTTCCACTGATGCAGCATCTGGTATTATAAAATTAAAAGTCCAAATGAAAAGAAACATTGAGCAAAGAATGAGCAGCGAGGAAATTACATAAACATGTTGCAAAAATACAGATTTTTATCTTACTTTATATTCACAGTTGCCACATTAGGCTGATATAAAGTGAAACCTCTAGCTGGAAAACACTAACAGCACATTACAAAACTACAAGTCCTTAAAAAGAGTAATTTAAAGTGATAAAATATGACTTTACTTGCCAGTTTCTCCCTTTTTTCTTAAAATGTAGCTGTTGTATATTAGAATGTGTCAGAATTATTTACAACCACAAGGCACCATCACCGCCCACTCCATCCATTTGTTAGAGTCCGCCTGCTCTTCATCAGCTCTCGCTGTCCCTGTTTGCCTCTTCATCACTCTTTTCCTCCCGTCTACTAATTTTTCCCTGCATTTTTTAAATCTTTCTCCTCATCTCTTCCTTTTAACTCATTTCCAGTCAGTCGTGTGTTGCGAGTGCGCAGTGGAATTTGTGGCATTTGCAGTGTGACCTCATGGGAAACCTGCCAGGTGCTGGCAGATGAACAAGGTCAAAAGGGTTTCAGGGATGTTCAGCTCTACTGAGTAAATGCTGTGTAACCAGATCAGTATTCAACTTCTCATGCATGTATGCAAACAAAGTGATTGACAATTTTTTTTAAAAAGCAAAAAAGAATATTTAAATTCAGAAAATATTAGACAATTGGCAAAAAAAAATTTTTTTTAAAATCAGTTTTAGACGTCTGTCTACAATTTTGCATATTTTATTCAATTTTGCATTGTTTGCATTCTTGTTTATGTATTTTTTTTAATCTTTCATTCTTATTCTCAGGCATTTAGGCGATGTAATGATACCTTTCTTAAAGCATTCTCACTTTTTGGATTGCTAAATATGGCCAAACTATTTGTGGATTGTGCCTCGGGTGTATGCACAAAACCTTTTCTTTCCATAGACAAAAATCGAGATGTTAATGTTTAAACCATGTTTTCATGTACATCACGTCTGAAAACAAAAGTTTGGATTCTTTATCCTTTTGGGGCCCAGTTGCGGGACATTACATTTGACTTACTACTCCTTAATAAAGTATTTTAAACTTTGTTGAGCAGTGGTGACTTTATTGTGTTATTGGGTTAAGGTTTTACAATGTGGTGACCCAGAAAGATCAAACGTTGTTAAGCTGAATAAAACACAATGAAAGCAGGAAAAAACAAAATCGCAATGTTTTTGGTGAGAAAATAATGCGACTAAAAAACAAAACGCAACAAAAACAATGCTGAAGGAAAAAGAGCCACCCGTCTAGGAGCCATTGTTATGCTGCTGACTAATGTTACAGCAATTCTTCTAAGCGATTCCTTTTTAATGTTTACTGAGGGGGCAAATGCACGTGTTCTAAATTGGGGGGTAGAAAGGTTTATATTTCAGATGGGATTCCATGCATCCCCTCAGAAATCTACATCTATTATTCTAACTTTAAATGGAGCTTGGATTTCTTCTTGATGTTTATTTTAGAGACAAACCCAGGTGCTGCTGTATGGTTTAGAATATTAAACACAAGTAGCAGTTCCATCTTATTAAAGGACAAGCAAATGAATGCCCTCAACTGAAAGACAAGGACCTGACAGATGCTGCCACTCTCTTGAGTAATGAATGCCGTGGACCCTCTTGATCGTCCTTTTCTTCTTCCTCCTCTGACTTCTCCTCCTTGTCCTCTTCTTTCTGAAAACACAACAGCGTGTGAGTGTGCAGGTTGAACTGTCTGCATTTAGGGGTCGGTGGAGGGTTAAGAAGCTGGATGTCACGGTAGACTCTAATTGCAACCTTCTCCTAGGCTCTGCCATCTGTGTGCTCTGTGGCTTAGCAGACAAGACGGCAACGCAAACAAACACACACACACACACACACACAGACACCGCGTGCACACAACTCTACACACACAGCCGGCGAAGTTCTTGGAAGAAAAGCAGGGCATCTTCTGAGGACAATATGGAGTTTATACACTCAGCTGATTCACATCTTTTAAATGTTTTTCTCACCCTATGCCGCCAGCTAGATCTGAGATTAGCACGGTGATGGTCACGAGGGGGGTGTGAAATGCTCACAGTGCGTGCGTGCATGCGTGCGCGTTTGTATCAGATGCAGTGTGTAATTCAGGGTGTTGTTCAAAGACAAACAACAGTTGGCATGGTGACTACTGAGAGTGCGCAAGTGTTTATGGAAATAGATCCCAAATGAGGTTAAACGGAAATCAAAGAGGGGATTCTCATAAAAGAATCCCCCTGATATAAAACAATCAGGTTTCTAAGAGAGGATTTGATGCTCAACTCTCACCCCTGGATGTAATTATCCTAAAATGAACACAGACAGCAGACACTTGAAAGCAGAATATTTCTGCCTTTGAGGTTTCTTCTGTTTAGCTTCACAAATGATTAAAAGTATGAGCATGACAGAGAGGAGAAAAATGTAATTCATTAAAAATGTTCTAGTCACCGTGAGGGCGTAAAATGTGTCGTATTAAATGCTGGCATCCAGTCATTATAGATAACCTTTTCTAAGCTTCTGAGAAGATTTGCTACAAAAATGGAGATTTCCCCCATGATATATCTATAGTGTATCTGCCATCAATTTCACAGCTTTAATTTTGAGACTACGTGAGGAGAATTAAATCATGACATTTTGTGGGGTTGAGCAAACAAATGGCAGGGTCAGACACATTCTCCCTGCTGGAAATACTCTTGTGTCATTTAGGTGAAGTTAGAGCCTGGGTAGAGCGTACAGCTGGCAGGACACGGTGACACTCACTGGCTGTGCATTCACAGGACAATTACCTTCTCTTTTCTCGCAGAGGCTCAATCAGACCTCACACAGACTTTGTACCAGAGAGCTTGCAGGGTAAAGACCATTAAAAATATTAGATCCAACTGAGCTGGACATTTGTGTTCTCACATACAGCTCCCGCAGATGTCTAGAGACGTTCAGGGCCACTGTGTGAGTGTGAAAGTAGCTTGAGACGCCATTGTTATAGATTCTGAAGTGTTATTCACAGGCCTTAGCATAATTTTCCTGTGAAGTCTGTTTTCCAAATTATGTGGAAAGTACAAGTATTGTATAATATATAAAAAGGTAAATACATTGGGGCTTTTTTTTTAATTCACTGACTATTTTGAAGAAAGTTTGTACAGTTTGTGGAGTGAAGAAGTGAGTGGAGGAGGATTTTAATGAGCCCGGACCTGTGTAGAGATGAGCGGGGCTGAGTTGTTGCGTTGCACTGATCCAGGGATCTTCTTCAAGACGAGAGTCACCCCACTGGGATTCTCACGCAGCTTCTTCACAAGGTTAACTCTGCTCCAGCCCACCTGAGGCAGCAACACCGGTGGTTATTTCACCGTGAAGGTTATTGTATAAGACACTCAGACTTTGCAGGAGGAGAACTGTCTCAGACTAACAGGACCACACACGCACACACGCACACACACACACACACACGCACACACACACACACACACACACAAATTTATAGTGCAGAGCATTAGGCCCTTAAGTGCTGTATGTACGGTATCACTCACCACTATTTGATCATTGACTTGGATCACTTCATCTCCAGCCAAGACCTTCACGTAGGCATCAGTAGAGGGCTGCAGAAACAGAGAAAATCAACACAATCAACACATCTATATTTGGGTTTAAACAAACCAGATATAGATTTCAGCAATTACACGATTTGTTTTTCACAGACAGCGGCATAAATTTGTAATTGGCACTTAAAGTAGTTTGTTTTATTATGTTTTCTTGTTGTGTGATTTTATTCAGCCTTTGTGAGTCGGGAATAGGGAGAGTTCTGTTCTTTGTTTGGATGTTAGATTAGATACAGTATAGTATTATATTATATTCTGTACTATATTATTATAGTATATATATTATACAGGTGCAGCGACACATTGTGCATTTCTATTAATACTTGTACTTTTATTACATATTCCCCTATCCCCCTCCCACTTATATATGTATACTTATATATATACATGTACACCACATATAACATAATAACTTTAAAAAACACATATAAAAATGCCGAACCCATCTAATTTATATATATGTATATATACATATATACATATATATACATATTATAATGCAAAAGTCTTAAGGTTTACAATTCTTCAACACAACCTGAACTCTTGTAATTTCTTTAAGCAGTCTTCTTGAAGGACATTCAAAGCTCATCTTTAGATGTTTGCATGTTTTAGTTAACTTTTCACCAATTATTTTGTGAACTTAAAAAAATTAAAATTAATAATAAAAAAATTAAAATAAAATAATAATAAAGAGGTGCTATCTTTACTTTTAGTACTTGTTTATCTTGTAAAAAAATCGCTGATGAAACTTTGACGGACCTGTTTATTGAGACTATTGAGAGTCAACTTCTTTCAAAAGTTTTAGCTTTTATTAGAATATCTGTACTAACTCAGACTAAACTGTGCGTCCTGCATATGTGCCTCCATGCAATAAAAGGCTAAAACGAATATCGAAATTAATAAAAACTCAACAAAAACTAAACATTTTCAAGCAATAAAAACTGAACTGAAACAAGCAACGCAACTCTGGAAACTAACTCAAAGTGGAATAATAAAAACTAATTAGAAACTACAAAACCATTATAGCTCTGATACACAATCACAGTTGACCTGTTCACCTTATCTCCTTCTCCATAAATTTCTAACTTGCATTTATCACTCCATAAAACCATTGATACTGATGTTCAGTCCAACTCTTGTGTATTGTGGTTTACTGTAACGTTGAAAGACCTTCAGAAAACCAGGAGAACCATTGATCAAAACCACTTAATTAGTCTGGCTCCTTTGGAAGCTATCTATAAAGTACATCATCTATGTTTATCCTGTAATGTGTATTCAAGTAACCAGACAGAAGTTGTGTTTATGGCTTCCTATCCTGGTACATTTAATTCAATATGATGTTATCAGTTTGTGAGGAATATTTCAACAAATTTCCATAAAATAATGTTTAAGGGTCAAACAACTAGACAGAAATCTCAATATATGGACACTCCAATAAATTAAATGCATACAGCATCATATCTGTGCAAAAATCAAGCATTGCTGACTATGACTGAATAAAACTATAAATATTGTTTGTGACTGCATTCATAATATAGCAAATTTGAGACTGAATTCGACATCAGACAGTCTGCTGATATTGTGAAGGTCGATATTGTGATTATAAGCCAAGGCCCTGTCTGTGCAAGGCAGTGCATGGATCCTTCCCACATTCATGCAGTTTATCTGTATTTGTGGACAGTGGCCATATCTCTTATTAGCCGTCAGCCACAGCAATGTTACAAGTAGCAGGGGAGCCTTTGAGGTTGACATCATGGAAAAATAACATCTTCATCTTTCTGCCCCTCTCCTCCTCATCCTTTCACAAGCCCTTCTTATTTTCACTCATAAACACTCCCTCATACATTTTATAAGCTCCCGATACAAAGGATCTTTGGCTTTCTCAGAAATTCGTTCATCTGCGGCGCATCCATTAGATGATTTCATTTTTCTCAGAGAAGCTTTTATCCACATCAAAAGCCAAATGGTTACAAAGTAAAGCTAATGAAGTCCACTATTGTAATGTAATGCACCACATGTACCAGATCTCCCTGTTGTTGCCTCCAGTTTCCCGCTCAGCTACAGCCGGTGTTTAACTGAATATCTGACACACATAGGAAAATCCTGTGAGTCACAATGTGTTATAAACTTGTTTACATCCAGTCTTACTTATGGTTGGAACAAGCAGCCTTGTAGAGATTTAAAAATAAACAGTATGCCAGTATTTGCAGCACGAGGACTGATATTGGTGTCAGTTTCGGCGACAGCGAAGGAAAGATAAGCCAGCAGCTAAAAATAATACCTCACGCAAAGTACTTCCAAGGGGATTTCTGCCTGGTAGAGAACTAATGTTTCCACAAGAAATCGATGAAAATCTTAATTTTATACTTTAACTGTGCAGATGAGAGGATAGCCCGATTTAGCAGATTCTGCATGTGTCTTTAAAAAGGAAAAAGAGGATGGTGTAGTTTTATGAAATCAGATAAAAGTTTCTTTTTTAGAAGAATCAAAAACAAGAAACCAAATGATGCTCGTGTTTTATTTTTGCTTTTCACAATTGGAAATATACTTCCAGTTCCTTCTAGATAAGAAACTCAGACAGACTTGTGCTATTCTGTCCTAAGCAGAACAAAACCTTCTGATAGAAGAAGTGTAAATGAGTATGAAAGTGTCAGCTCCTGCAAAAATATCTGGCAGAGCTCAGCATAACACGACGCTATCATAATGATCCTTTTAAAGCAATAAATCCCATCTGCTATATTTTCCTGCACTTGTAGCCAATCAGTGAGTACACATATACATGAGTACATGTTAACAGAGCTGGTTAAGAAATATAGAGGCACTGTAAAGAATCTGCACGGGGCTCTTGTAAAGAGACAAACTGTTGACAGGTTGGTTTGAAGTTCACGATAAGTGGCTTGCTTACGAGCACTTGTGAGGCAGCGATGGTTAACAGTGTGTGGTTTGATGGCTGAGTCAACAATGAGGAAAGAAAAATAAAGGCGAGAGTCTGACCTCAGCGGCAGTTCCAGTCACGTAGTGGTTGCTGGAGTTGGTGGATGTTATCTCGATGCCCTGAAAGAAAGCAAAAAAAAAGGAAAAATGTTACGTACTTTTCCGAGTGATAAATTTATGAACTTTGCCACACAGAATGTTAATTTTGCACATCGCTGAATCAGAATGATTCACCGTAATGGACAGATAAATTTACTGCGTCTTCTTGCCGTCATTATCAGATTATGTACATAAAGATATTGGTGTCAGCCTCCACCTGTCATCTTGCTGTGACTGATCATTTTAATATAATGGGCGTATGGGGAGACAAATAATTGCATTCCAGAAAGCCCTGATCACATAATAAATACTTATCACGACAGAAACTGTGGAAACATGAATGGAGTTGATCCATTTTTGACTAAAAAGCTCAAAAGTGATTTAATAATTAAAAGGCACATCAGTGCTCACATAGTCCTCTTCTACTCAGTTTGAGCTTTATTACTGCAAACCTCATTCACCCATTCACGTACACATTCATAAAAGTACTTTTTTTTTAAAGCATGTGCACTTTGAACCTAACACTCACACACTCACATGGATGCATATGGGAAAATTCTTGGTTCGGTATCTTGGAGACTGGAAGAGCAAGGAATCAAACCACCAACCTTCTGATTAGTAGACGACCTCCTGAGTCACAACCACCAATAAATCAAATTATTACATTTATAGATACATTTAATAATTAAACGCACTGTAGTTTGGAGTAAATACGGTCCAAGTGTGGATGAGAGTGATGACTAAAGCATAATGAAAGAGAGAATTGCAGAACGCAGCAGTAATTATCTGCCTTTATAATCAATGAAAGCTGCAAACAGCTTCATTGTTCAATAAATGTTTTCAGTGCTTAGAAATAAATAGTCCATTTTAATAATATGCTTAGAAAAAGCCATATTTAGTTTCTTTCTTAAGTCCAAAAAATATAAATCTACCTATAATGAACACTGGGAGCCAGACTGAGTCACTTTCTCTTAGTCATGTACTGCAAACAATTTGTTTGTTACTGACAGAAATGTGAATTTGAGAATTTATTTTTTTGTGTGCTTTGGACTCGTGTGCACGTCATGACTTGAGCGGGTATACGTCATACTGGCTACACTGAAAGTGCATAAATCATCATCCTTCCTGTCCCTCACTTCCCTTGGTTTCTCTTTTTAGTTCTCGTTACTCTTTAATCTGTCGACAGGCAGAAAGCACTATTGCTGACGTGCTCCAATCAATTTCCCTCCGTCGAGGACAATCAGTTTTTGACGCTCGCTGTTAAGCACAAATCACAAAAGGGAAGGAAATTGGTTAAACGCATTTCTCTGTAGGGATTAAAATGAAACTAAAGGGACACAAGATTACGTAAATCACAAACAAAGATGAGAGCTGTAATTTTACTACTTGATGTTCTGACTTGGAGGAAAAAAGAGAAGAAGCGGCACAAAAAGTACACAACTGAGATAAGGGTTCTCGTGAATCTAATAGGAACAAGTACAAGGAGAACCTTGAGTTAGATGGAAGAAGTGGTGATGATGATGGAAACCATCGGGTAATGATGAAGACAGGAAATGAATACTGAAAATAAAACAGCGAGAAAAAAGTAGGACAAAAAAGGGAAGTGAAGAAACAGAGAGATGAGATTTGAAAAGTAGGAGACATGGATGATTAGGAAAGTGGACCAGAGGAAAAACTTTAGCGAGTGAGGTTTAAATTCAAGAATGAGTATAAATAACTGGATTTAATGCACTAAATCTAAAGTTACCTTACTCCTTTTTAAACATGTACACATATGTTTTCCTTTGTGTGCCATTAGAAACAATACGTCCTCTCAGGAGTTCTAAATTCAATGAAGGCAAAAATTCTACAGTTATAAAGCGAAAGATGTCTTTACCAGCTGATCACCGGGTGCCACGGGTATCAGTTCGACACTCTCTAGCTGAGCGGTGTGATTGAGGAGCGCTTCGGGGCAGCAGTTCAGGATCTCGTCACAAACCGCCACCAACTGACGGCACTGAGGAAAGAAACACGTGCCATTCAGAATATCTCATTTACTTCATAGTAAAACAAAGGACAGCAAAACAGGTTAAATTACTCCAAGGCACAATGAAACGGACGAACATAGAAATAAGTGAGAAACTTACGACAGAGATGATGTCCTTTTCTTTTTCGTAGCCAGTGCTGTTCTGTTGGATGAATTAAAAGAAATGATATGAGCAGAAGGCTGACCAAATGACACCCTGTAGCCTATGTACGACATGCTAATGTTATTGATTTGTGGAAATGGGACAGTTTGACTAAAAACCCATGTCCCATTTCCTCTTCACAGCATGAGTCAGGAAGTGAAAGGCCTCGGGTTTTTAGAGGACACAGAAGCATCCCTGGAGATCTTTAGTGTGTTTTTTCTGGCTTTCTACAATGAATGAATGTTTGCTCTTCACATACAGACGAGTCAGTTATCTTTGGATCAGATCTGCACAATATTCTTTTAGAGTCCACCTATTCTGTTGTGTCATCCAGTTTTAAGCTTTATCTAATTTTTTTCCTGTAATTTTATCCTTGGCCTTGATACCATGATGGCAAACAGGCCCAAAAGGCCCCACACTGTGCACTTAAATGGCACATTTTTACCACAGCAGTCTTTATGATGATTCTCATTCACCTATTCAGCCATACTTGGGGCTGCGATTGGTGGACAACCCACTGAACCACATGAGCCACAGCTGCCCCTTTGCCCATGCTGATATTCAGCTCCCCTTTCCTATGCTAAACGAAATGAGTTCTTTCAATATAACTGAAACTTTAACAATTTAAAAGGTCCAGTACTCGTGGGTGCACAGGATTTTTTTTATTATTATAGTATAAAATTTGCAAATGGCAGACTTATAAAAAGAGATATTCCTCAACTCCAGCCTTTTATTTGATTCGCGTCAGCAGATACGTTTTGTGAGGAGAAAATTGAAAATCTCTGACGAATATCAAAGTGGCCTTGGCCTTGTTTGCGCTGTTTCATTTTTCAGATTTCTTGGCGTTATTACCCAGGAGTTCACATACTGTACTAAACAGTACACACTCTGCTAATACATTTCTATCCAGAGTGGGTAACACACTGATTTGTTGCTCATAACTGTCACGCAAGATGAACCCATCTTTTAAGACAAATGCTCTCGTTTACTGTACAGGAAACATTGCAAACATTATAATGTTAATGTTACAAACGGATCATCTAAACATGCACACATGCACGCACAGACATACACACAGTCAGTATCACAGTTACTAGAATTCATGCGACAGATGTATGTTGGCTAATCTCTGGTTTCTGGGATGAGGGTGTTAATAACGCCTTCCTATGAGCTTTCCTGCGAGGTAGCTGAGTAGTCCCGGGAGCTAAAGAAACAAGCAGAGGCTTTGAACAATGGAGGACAAATGAGGGGTTAAAGGTGAATAGGGCATATGTTTGCACACCATATAATATTCACTGACTCGTCTAATGCCACACACTATTACTGCCCTAAGCTAATTTGCAATGGCCAGCGATGTAATGGGTTACATAATGGATTGCAAGGGGAAACTAATCCCTGTGAAATGTAGCAAGGGATCAACAGTGAACACGGCTGGATTTCTGGGCTAATTAAAGGCTGCGACACAAGGCTGCAGGAAGAGGTACGACGTGATTACTGGCCAGTTCAACTGGTCCGCTTGTGCTTGTGTTCTTTGTATGCTGCTATTCCCCGTGGGGATTACTGCATGAGAGTGGCTGCAAACTGTTATATACACCAAAACAAACCGATAAAGATTCAGATATTCAGATCTTTATTTTGATCCCTACTACGGCAACAGAGTCTTGTGAGTTAGGGTGCTAAATGTGTAATAAGTTTGTTAGTTGCTCAGGCTTAAATCACAAAATAAACCAAAGAAAAGATGCAGAAAGCAGAACATCAACGAGTGCCTTGTCCTAAAGCACAAAAGCTGCATCATGTGTAAGTAAGATGCGAACCAAAGCATTATGATTATCATATAAAGGCATGATCAAAGCATTAGGAAAAAATAGATGCAGCGCTAATTTAAGCCATTTGCAGAAGTTTTACATGTCCCTCAATACCACAAGAAAATTAAGATAATCGCAAGAGGCATCTACAGCCATGTTAGAAGGCTTGATACTTTCTGCAGGGACATTTCACAATAATCTGTATAGCATCATTATTAACAATTGGCTTCAAACAAACAAACACAGCTGAGTTTTTCAGATACTGCCTGATCGCTCCCTTCACACTGATGCCTTCAGTTTCGTAGTTATGCTCACAGAATATGTAATATTTACCAAAACACATCCTTATTACAAACACAAGGACTCACCACTGCATTAGTTATGATGTGGTTGGCTGGAGATTGTTCACTGTATCTCTCTAAGCTCCAATAGTTACCAGCTACGCTCCTCCAAACAGCTTTTTTATGTCCAGAAGTTTTAGATGGATTTGGGGAAAACAGCATTTTGTTTGCATCTTTTAAAATGGGATGCTCTGCACATAGACCTAAACTTAAACAAAGTTTTATCTACTGCTGAACTTAAAAGCATCATATAAAATAATGTCCCCAAAGTTAGGTGTCATTTTATTCTTGAATGACTTTTATGTCCATGTTGTCCAACAAAACAACACAAAACAAAGACAAATCCTCTGAAAATCCTAGAGAACTGTAGGTCAAGAAATGCAAGAAAGTCTGCTCCTTGGAAGCAAAATATAAAGGCATTATGGATGGCTTAAGACTTTAATTTAACATATTTGAAGAACTTAGTTTGTACAAATCAGTGCTGTAAATAGCAACAGCAGCTGCGGTTCTAATTTGGTGCCACCTTTCAAACACATTATCTGTTCTGCATAAGGTTCTTTCCTGTAAAAACTCTCACCATAGCTTTATAGAAATATGGTAAAAATAAAGCCAAACCAACGCCTCTACTTTCTGTTGTATTTAAAGTCACGCCACAGGTTATTTCCCTTCAGCAATGCAGTCTGTTCTGCATTCTTTTCTAGCTCTGCCAGAATAGGAAATGACACATCTCAGGTGGGCGACAGGTACAGTTGTGCCGTGAAACTCAGCTGGGCGTGGTGGGAAAACAAAGACCACAAACTAACATTTCTCACTGCTGGTATCACACTAAGAATCAATTACGGGCACCAAAACTGTATGCATGGGCGTGTTCGTGCATATAGAAACAATGAATCACCCCTTTCTAACATAAGTGAGCATTGAAATTACGAATAATTATTACAAATCTATAAAAAGAATATGCGAGCTTGTCTGTGGTAAAGACCTGACAAAGAAAGAAGCAGAGGAGAGGAAATGAGATAAGACGTAAGGGGTGGGAAACATTTAGTTTTCAACAGCATGTTGTACTGTCACTCTCGAGTTGAATCAATTTTAGATCGCCATCAACAAAAGCAGAACAAGATGCCCACAAAACTGAAACAATGAAATTGATGCAGGCCTATAAACTGTGACTTTGCCAACAAAACACAGCAATGGCACTCACCAAGTTTTGAGCAACAACAAGTTTATTCTGCAGCCAGATTCTCAAGCCTAACCTTTAACATTACTCCAACTATAATAGTTACAGATTAGCCACAGTGTAGACATCAATAAATGGTAGACAATCCCAGTTAGGAAGAGCAGCAAACTTTAAAAAAAGAGACACAAATCTTTCTTCATCTCACCTTTAATGAACGAGAACAGTAGTTTGTGCGTCGCCGCACGGTTCTGCTGCAATACTGCGCTTAGTGTTGTGCCAGCCTGTCTTAAAGATGCTGTTGTGCAGCCAGTGCTTAAAAAACCTAATCTTGATTCCTCTGTTCTTGCAAACTTCAGGCCTATTTCAAAGCTCCCCTTTATGTCCAAAATTTTGGAAAAGATTGTATTTGTTCAGCTGCAATCTTTTCTATCTGGTCACAATGTTCTCGAGAGGTTTCAGTCTGGTTTTAAACAATAATAATAATAATAATGGATTGGATTTATATAGCACTTTTCAAGGCACTCAAAGCTTTTCATAGCACTGAAACTGCACTTTTAAAAGTCCTTAATGATCTTTTACTAGACTCAGCTGTGCTTTTGGATTTGATACTGTTGACCACAGCATCTTGATCTTTCGGTTGGAGCAATGCGGCATCAAAGGCACTCCAGAGTGGTTCAGGTCATACCTCTCTGATAGGACTTTCTCAGTGAAGATTGGAGATTTTACCTCTTCCACAGCCTCCTGTACTTGTGGTGTTCAGCAGGGTTCTGTACTGGGGCCAATTCTATTCTCTATCTATATGTTGCCTCTGGGTCTTATTTTTAGGAAATATAATATTAGTTTTCACTCATATGCTGACAACACTCAGATCTATCTTCAGCTAAAGAGAAACAGTTCTGCCTCCCTAGAACCTTTATTTCAGTGTTTCGGCGAAGTTAAGGCCCGGATGGCCTCTAATTTCCTGAATTTCAACAAAAATAAAACCCAAGTGATCGTTTTTGGACCAAGTTGCAATTCTAGAACCTCACATTTTAATTTGCGCAGTTTAGAACCGTTTATCAAATCGCATGCAAAAAATTTGGCGGTTATATTTGACAATAAGTTCACCTTTGAGAAACAGATTAGTTTAGTTGTACAGCGGTCTTTCTTTAAACTGAGGCTTTTATCCAAGGTGAGATCTTTTTTGTCTTTTACAAACCTAGAACAGGCAATTCATGCTTTCATCCTATCACAACTGGACTATTGTAATTCTTTATATGTAGGCATTAATCAGACTTGTCTTGCAAGGCTCCAGCTGTTTCAGAATGCCGCTGCTTGTCTTTTGACACAAACGAAGAGAAATGAACATATTTCCCCGGTGCTTGCCTCACTTCACTGGCTCCCTGTACATTTTAGAATCAATTATAAAATCTTATTTGTGACTTATATTGCACTGAATGGACAGGCCCAGGGTATCTGTCAGACCTACTGCAGCTTTATATGCCCCCTAGAGCTCTTAGATCGGGTGATGTTTTGCTTTTGGCCACACCAAGGTCGAGGCTGGTTCTTAGAGATGATCGTGCATTTGCGGTCGTGGTGCCTAAATTGTGGAATGATTTGCCTCTCCGCATTAGACAGGCTCCTACCCTCAGCCTTTTTAAATCCTATCTTAAAACACATTTCTACTCACTGGCTTTTAATACTGCATGAGAGTTATTTACTTATTTATTTGTTATTAGCTGTTTGGCATTGATGTTAATTGATATTGCTATTTTATTGTGTGTTATTTTATTGTGTAATTTGTATGTTTGTACAGCACTTTGATGAACACCACTATTGTAATTAAAAGCGCTATATAAATAAATACATAGAAATAAATAGGAATAGTGCTGAGCTGTCTTGTCTTGTGGATCATGGTGTGTGTGGCCCGATCAGGTGCTGGGCTAACTTTGGAACAACATCCTGTGCCTTAAAGCTGTTTGCTCCATAGTTGTCTAGGAAACAATGACACGCTTTTATGTGGGTGTAACATTCAGAAAAACAAGAATGGGCACAGCCATGCATGGGCACACACACAACAGGAGGCTAAAACCAACAACAAATGAGATGACAGGAATGTACAGTATGCTCAAACATGGACTGTTGATTGGAGGCTGTGCAACCTATTACAGATCCTTAAAATCTACCAAACTTTACATCAAAAGTCTACACAAGATCTCTTGAGACAGACCTCTGCTGCCTCAGCACGCATGTTTACATACTTGGACTACCCCTGTGTTAACCACCAACTCACAGACTTGCTATAAAAAGACTGGAAGACATAACTATGTTAGATCTCTTCCACTCCTGTTGCTCTTTTCCTTGTTTGTTTTTTTTTCCATACCTTTTTCAAATTCTGGTCTTTTTGGGATTTCTCTTCTGCTCTTGTTTTTTAACCCTAAAAATAACACAAGCTATAGTTTGACAGCTCTCATGCATGATGACTTTTTCATCCTCTTGCCAATTCATCCTGAGTCTAATTCCGGTGAGCAATAAGATCCCAATGCTAATTTTAAAGATGAAGTAGTTGTGTCCTACAATTCGTTTTATACAACAACAACAAACTTTATTTATATAGCACATTTAAAAACCAGTGGTGTACCAAAGTGCTTAATATTATATTATTATGTGTCTGCTTTAAAACACAAGATTAAAAAATAAAAAATAATTAAATAGATAAAAACAAAAGGGTGTACAATGCCTCTCGTCCTTTGACAGCTCAATAGGCTCCAGCCACCCTGGGCATAGTCCTTCAAGAGTTAAACATTAAAATCTCTTGAGTAACACCTTCACCTTGATGTTCTCATGTGAAAGGCACTATTAAAAGTCTGACTGTTGTTTTTCCAGAAGAAATGGAATTCCAGTTATACTCACGTACCGTTTTATAATGAATTTCCTCAGTTCATCGCCACCAATTTCCCTTCTCTGTCCCTCTCTCTTTGCTTGCTGCTTGGCTGCTTCAAAGCAAACTGAGCCTGTGCTACTGTGAAAATCAGACCTGACAACTTTAGTGCGGCATCTTCAACGACACCAGCTGACTACTGACCCCGAGCACCCTCGGGGTGAGAGAAAAGAAACACGCACACACTTAAATATACACAAGCACACAGGAAATAAGACTCCTTTTTTGATGCAAAGGATGTGGTTTGGCTTCTTTAAAAGCCCTTCTTTAGAAAAGACGTCATGCTAAAGGGTGGCCTCCTGACAGGACAGTAAATGCCACAGGGTGGGGTGTGTGATACCAGCCGAGCCTGAAGCAAAATCTTTGAAAATGCTAGTCTGTATGGATGCTTTTAGTGATGCTATGCTGCTAATGCGATTGCAGCAGTACAAGAACGTGTGCACACACGCTGCTCAAAACTGACCTTACAATTGATCTGCCAAGAGTTTTCTATCAAAACCGTTGATATCCAGCATTTATACAATAGATGTGGCTGATGTTTAAGAAGAGGAACCTGAAACAATAGTCATCCTGTTTTCTGGTTAACACATAAGCCCACTAATAATTTCCTCACATGCCTCTGACCTTACTTCACAGAATAGTCTCAGCAGCTCTGAGCAGTTTTATATAAAATAACACCTAGCTTTAAAACACCTGATTATATTCAAAATTTAAAAACAGGAACAAACAAAAGCTCGCCGATAACAAATGGTGATCAACCGGACAATGAAAGAAAACAACAGGGGACAACGCTGATTCAGCTCATAGGATCAAAAAAAATCCCTTCAGAGTCAACAACTAAAATCAATCTTAAATCCATGCTTCCTTCCTTGCCTGCTGCTCACTGAAGCCCATTAGGGTAATGTCCTGTTTTCTAGACCCCAGAGATTGATTTTTAACTACACCAGCAGAAAATACACTTGCTTTTATATCTAAGTGTAGGTATTTTAAGCATTCAAGCAAAGAAAAAAAGAAAAAAAGGATCAACATGTGGAGAGTTATCCAGTTAAAGAGATGAGAACTCTACCTGTTGTGGTGGGCAGGTGTCCAGGAGCTTTAAATAAACCTCTCTAAATACTCAGAGTTCTCTTTCAGCCACAGCTTCTCTCTACTGCTTACTGTCTCTGTATCTCTCGAATTATCTTCCATTCATGTTATCGCTGGAGCTCCATTTTCTTTTTCTCCTCTTCTCTTCTCAACTTCTGTCAGGCTATTTATCTCTAATGTCACCACAGTGCCCAGCTAATAACTTCTCTCTGCTTGTTGCTCTTTGCAGCGCGTCTATCAATCCACACTCCCTCAGGAGTCAAAAGTCATTTAGTAGCGGTGGTGCAATCCCTCTCTCAGTCTCCTCCCCTTTCTCTCCCATACCCTTTGCTTCCCACTCAGCTCTTCCCCCCCTCCTTCCTTCCCTCCCACAGGCACAACAACATATCCAGGCCTGCCTTTCCTGCTACCTGTGAGCACATTTCACCCACCTTTACATGTATCCTATTATAAATATTCTTTCTCCCCACCGCCATTTCTCTCAATCGCACCCTGCCGGGGTAAACACAGACCAAACCAAGCCGTTCATTTTGCCAGCCCTTTTAACCTAAGCGTCTTCAAGTTACAGCTGCCTCCAAATATGCCAGGAATGTAAAGATAAAAATTGCATTACTCGGGCTAAACTGAGGAACAGGGAGTGTGTTTGTGCTTCTGGCTTGCTCGTTTGGGCTTTTTGATTTGAAAAATAAATAAATAAATCGCACAACAGGTTGCAGTTCCCCTTTGGAGGTTTATAGTGTGCATGAGAGTGCTGCTGGAAACATTGTTCAATAGTGTTTGGTTCCTCTTAAAAGTATACACTTTGTGTGGACTCACGAGCACATGTGCTGTGAAGTACTTGTGTTCAATTCTCTGTATTGTAAGAGCAGACAGCTGATAAAAAATATATATTAGTATATATTATATATTAGTTTGTTTGGTTTCTTTTACTGCAATAATGCCATTCACAAGCTCATGCTGAGACTTTGATGCAGTTATTTAGAAAAAATGGGCCTACCTTGTGCACAATGTCTCCCAGCTCTTTGCAGTAACTGAATATGTTCTTGGTGGTGGTGTATGTATTGAGCTGGGAATATTGATATCTGAAAAGAAAATGATTGCAGTTTATATAGAAAAAACTCTAAAAACCAGAATATGCTTAAGAAACAGCAGGGGACCTTCCTGATTTACAATAACTTCAAATTTTAAAAATAAAAAGGTTAGCTTGCTTTCTGTTTACAGACCTGTTGAGCAAAGAGAAGAGGCCTTTGGCTGAGGCGATGAGTTCCACTACGAGCTGCAGAATTGTGGGAGTCAGCTTGGTAGTGCTCCGTCCGTCGTAGCTGTTGAGGCGCCAGCGGGCCTGGATGCCCATCTGTAGGCTGTGAGCAACAGCGCGGTGCTTCTCTATCAGACCACGTAGGTTCTCACCGCCTATACCATAGGTCTGGACACGCACAAAAAAAAAACACAAATCCAACTAGTACAGTGCCCTTTTCACTCAAAAAACAATGTGTTACATTAATGATGTTGAATGTTTAATTCACAACACCCCTTCTTCGTTTCTACTGTCCCTTTACAGTTAACACAATATATCGCTTAAGATACATTTGATATAGTGTTCACAACATGTCCCTTTGACTCTGAACTGGATGGAACCTGCTGTGTGTAGCACATCGGCCCCCCGCTCTCTCGTCATTTCCTGTCGCTTCTATTCGGTGTATTTTTGAACAAAGCCAAAAAAATGCATCTAAAATCCTTAGAACACAATCCTCAGCATGTCATTTCAATATAGCTGTGGGGAGAGAGTTCAGAGAATTCATTATACAGACTTTTTTCTTGGTATTGTAGCATGAATGCTCAGCAAAGGCTGTGCGACCTGCACAAAATCCAGCATTTCTTGTTGATGGAAAAATGTGTGTTGTTTCCTGTTTTGTTTTAAGATATGTGAAAAAGTGACCATGTAAGTTACTGTTGTCGAACATTTACTACCAGCATGACAATTGAATTGTTTATTACCCAATCAGACCTCTCAGGTCATCAGGTGCAGAACCAGAATTAGATACAAGTGTGGGTGCTTTCAGTTTCTGTGGTTTTTTTCTTTGGAACAAGCTGCACGTTCGTCTGACCTGAGGTCAATTACAACCGTATCTACATTCAAAGACAAACTTCAAACCTTTTATTCTCACAGGGTTACGCTTCATGACTCTGTGTATGTATATTTTATATGTAATCTTTTGTCAAGGTATTGATATTGTGTTATAGCACAGCTGTTATGAAAAAATGCATGTCTGTTTTAGGTATTTTAGCAATTGTCTGAGCGATTATAAAGAACCATAATGAGTAATTTAAAAATTCCATTAAACACCTGTTTTTCATAAACTGCCCACATGGATCTAATCCACCCAGAGCAATTAAAAAGAAGCACAGCATTTTATAAACAGTCTATCCTGAACCCTTAACTGCATAAATGATCAATCACAGCACAATGCAATACAAGTGAAAAGGGGAGAAAAGCAAATAGATTACACTGTAACAAAGAGTAATATCAATACATAATAATACAATCATATGCTTGTCCTCACAGTTTGCTGGCCAGCAGCATGAGACGTGAGTCTTTAAAATCACTGAAGGAGGAGCATGCAATTGTCGTGACCCACTCACCCATGGTCAAGAGGCTTGTTGGTACACAACCAGCCGGAACACTGGGCCTGTCAACAAGTGGCCATGAATTTTTCATGGCCTTTTCAACACTGTAGCTGGTAATTATCTAACCATGCGCGTGAACCTGTTTGGTCTACTCCATGTGAGTATCTGATGGGTGTTTTTATGAATGAGCGCAGTGTTAGCGCTTCGTGGAGCATTAAGTCCTGGAGGGAGGAGAGGAAGTGGGCACATGAAGCCACATGCACACTATAATGGAAGCTTGAAAAGCAAAGCTTTTACTTAAGTGTTGCACCCTCATTCGCACAGACTTTGGGTTTGAACTGTTCATGTTGTAACGACTAATCAGTATTAGTTATTTCGGCAGTTTAAGCAGCCTGAGTCTTAGGCTGATGTTTACAGGCTGTTACGCCACAAGAGCTGGAACCCGGCCTGGTACTGTCCTCCTCAATTAGTCCTAAGGCCATTCTGGAGTCCCCTCCACACACACACACAGACACACACACACACACACACACACAAACACATACGCACACAGAATTTAAGTCTCCTAAAACTTGCTCTTAAAATTGGACAAGCAGGGTAAATAATTAAGCAGCAGAAAAAATGGGATAGAGAATCAAAGGGAATGCATAAGTTTTTTTTTTTTAGTTGACTGCACGATTTCCCTAAAATTTGCATGCAAACTATTAAGCCCAAGCTTTTGTATTCTAAATCTGCTTTGCTTACAGCTGATGCATGACTAGTCCTTTGATCTTAGCTAGAAAACCAAAGTAAGTACTTTACTGTGATATGTTGGATTGTTGTAAAAGTGACAGAAAAGTCAAGTACTGGCTGTATGTTCTGGCTAGATTTGCAACCGATTGACCAACAGCTGCTCATTCCACTGTGCAAACAAAAATAAGGTGTAAAAACACAGCAGTGAGGCAAAATTATATCTCTGTGCTGCTGTATCAGAACATACGCACCACCAGAACATGATAGCATGATTACTGCACCGTTACAATCCGCAGCATAGCAAAAACATGACAAGAGATACTCAGAGATACACTCACCATCACTGTCTACATGTATTATAATATGTAATTCTCATTGCTCACTCACCAGAGAGCACAGTTTCTCCACAGCCTCCAGTATAAGCTCCTGGTGTCCAATCTTATGGACTCCCAACACCTCCAGGTCCTGAGAAGTCAACTGGAGCAGGTCCACCCCTGATAGATGCCACTGTGCAACTGGATACTGATGCAGTGGGGTATCCAAACCTTGCCGAAGGGCACAAAAAACAACAGGCTTTAGCTGCACACATGGCAAAAGTATAACTGGAAAAGTCCACATACTCATAAAGTCCCATGCATGTGCAGGCTTGAAAATGGTCTTCTTCTTCTTCTCTACCACATGTTGAGTAATTACGTTTGAAAAAGTAAAGACTTGACTGTGAAACACGAGTAGTTTACTAATATCTGAACACTATAGTGGTACCAAAGTAATACCTGTATTATGTGTATTAACTGTGCTATTAACTGTGTATTAAATTAAGCTATGATTTATGATCAAAACCACATCAGTAAAAAGCACAAGTCAAAAACATGATATTTAGAATTATCTCTAAAGCATGGAAATCATTAACACTTCTGTATATATATAACTACAATATATCAGTAATATGTAAGGATATTTTAATATGCTTTTAAATACTCAAATACTGCTTTTAAATTAACACTAAAATGAAAGTATTTACAGCAAAATGTACTTTTACTGTTCAAGCTGTATAATATATAGAGTGACTCCTTGTCAACAGTAATCCATAAAAAAGTAACATGTTTATAATTACAAAAAAGGAGCTTACCATAAATTCAGAATATTAAAGTTAATCAATTACCTCAAAGCTGTGCTCAGTTACTTTCCTCCACTACTTTAACACGCTTTAACATACCAACTGGGGAGGCCTGTTTATATGACGAGATCTAAATGTACATGACAAGCATTCATATAAACTATTGTTTATGAGGACACTATTTTAGTTGTTGACACTGATCAGAGCTACACTGTTTTGGCTTCTCCCTCTGCACGGGCCACTTCCTCATTCCACCTTCACCTTCCACCTCCAAGAGGATTTGTGTGGCGATTCTATTTCTAACATTACCGTGCGAGCCAAAGTACCTGTGAAGTGATCAAGGCGTTAGACAAGGAAAAGCAATATGTGTCTCACCTTGGAGCCACTTGCTCACTCTCTCCTCGCTCCACGACGTTATAGGCTCCATGCTCGGAGTCCTGTTGCAGTCGCTCGTTCAGTTCCCAGCGGTCCTGGCCGATTTCTACCTCTCTGGGTGGCTGGAAGAAACAAAAGTAGATCCTGATTTGGAATCAGACGACGACGACGACGACTGGCACTCCTTCTCTCGGGTACAGGTAAGAGTCTCTCACCTGCTGTCAGCCAATAACACAGAACTGTCAGCCTGCACCAGGAGCAAGACCCCTCCCACCTATCCCCCACCCCTTCCTTACCTGAAGGAATAGTGTGTTTACTGCGGCTTTAAGACTTCAGAACTTCCCTCATACTTTACTTTCATGCGCAGTTCACGTCGCCGCTCAAAAAAAGGCGCACGGCTCATGCAGCAATGTGGAAGTATGTATTGCACACAACACCTCAACACCTGTACAATGCAATATAATAACAATGCGATAATCCTGTAATAGCCCTGCGCTACTTGTGGCTGGACCTGATTCAACCTTTTGATTGCCCACAGAAAAAACCGCAGATGCTGTATAGAAAATTAGGTTTATAGAAATATTATGAGCCCTTTAACTCACACCATTGCTGATTTCCTTTTTCTTAAAGCTTCAAAATAGCTGAAAAACACAGAAACTGTAACTTGTTCACTGAGACGCAGACTTAATCCTGTCTTCCAAGAATAACTGTTAGCCGGTTTTCCCGGGAATTTTCCGGAAATGTTTCCTTTTTCATCATTTGAACTCAGCTGACTAGTTATTTTTAGCTATGGATAGGTTAACGTGACATTGCTATAACTTTATAAATATTGTAATAATGTCCAGTAGTTTTGCAGTGTCAGACATTTTCCGCTTGCTCATTTATTTATTGTATAAATAAATATCTTAGGATCATCCTCCTGGAAGAAGAAATATCTTAGCTTATTTGTAAACACATTTTTGACCCACAAGAAACCGCACAGATTATTATAATGCATCAAGTTGAATATATGATGCAGTTATCTACTTTAATATGGCCTCTTTGGCTTCTTATTTCTTCACCATAGGCTCCAATTCTACAGTAAATAATCTCTTAAAGAAAACTGTGAGTACAAAACAGCACCGTGAGAATGTGTGCTCTTGATCAAAATGTACTTTGATCAAGTGTGCTAAAGGGCAAGACCTGATGGAAAGGCTACTGGCATCAAAGAGCTACCCTCTGATATCTGGCACCCTCTGCTGTTATCCTCTTTGAACCAAGAGAAAGAGGCAGAGGCAGGGGGAAAGCTGACCTCATAAGTCAGTAGGCAAAATGACACTGTGCCCATGTGGCATATATGAACAGTGGCTATTCAGTTAGGTACACATGTTCATCCGCTTGTTAATGCAAATATCTAATCAGCCAAAGATGTGGCAACAACTAAGTGCATTTAGGTATGCAGACATGGTCAAGAAGACCTAAGGATGAGAAAGAAAAGTCACTGAAGGGACTTTAAATGTGACAAGTTTGTTGGTGCCGGACAGGCGGGTGTGAGTATTTCAGAAACTGATTGACTGGGATGTTCCCCACACAACCATGTCTAGAGTTAACAGACAATGATTTGAAGAAAAGAAAATATTGAGTTAGCAACAAATCTCTGGCTAAAAATGTCTTGCTGGAGAATGGCCACATTGTTTTGAAATTATGGAACAGTAATAGTAACAGTAAGAGCATTTCCGAATGCACAACAATTTGTGATTATTGCTGACTGAACCGCTATTGTTACTGTCAGAACTGTCTGTTGTATATTCTACTACGTGCACTGATAACAAAGAAATAACCAGAGCCAAACCCCTTGTATGTGTAGACACACTTGGTCAGTACAGCTGATCCAACTCTTGCTGGGTTAAGATGTTCTCAGCTGAAAATGTGAGAGGAAGAAGAAACAAACTTGTGTGTAACACATCACTCTACTAGCCTGACAAATCAAGTCTGAACCTGTCCCCAGTACTGCTCTGTGATCAAGTCCTAGATCAAGATCAAGGCTATCCTGTAGTGTTTTGGGGCTTTTTTAAATTTAGAAAGAGCACTTTTATTGGACATGGATCGCTTAAGCTGTTCTTTGGCTTTCCTGTTTTCCAGTCTACAAAAACCTAATAATAGCCTTTCGCATCGTGACTTTTGACTCACTGACATCACAATCTTAGATAGTTGTTTGTTCTTGCTGACTTTGGTGTCTGGGATTGTTTTTGTTTTAATATATATTTTTGTATAGGCATGTCCTTGGCCCACCTACTGGCCAAGCCCAAATACCTGGGCTACAACTTCAAGCCTCAACATGCTGTTTTTTTACTCGACAGTGAAGATTTGCTGTTTGTAGACCGGAGAGGTGTTCAAGCTGTTAGTGTAAAAAAAAGTGTCTGTGTCATTTAGATCTATAACCTGTCTTCTCTTCTTTATTCCTCACTCTTTTCTTGGAATAACTGTAACCCACATAATTTTGTTAGGGATTATTAAAGTATTTTGACTCTGCTTGATTTTCTTTTATAAATTTCTATGCCCAATCAGTATTGCCAGTGGGCTTTATCCTTAGTCATTCTGTCCTTTTAACTATTTCTTAATGGAAATTCCACAGATGTTTGAAATATAATAAATCTTTCTTCTCTTTGTTCATGATTTGTGCATGACACAAAGCCAGGATGTATTTTCAGTCATTACAACTGCATCTTGTCCTTCTCTAGTCAGTCAGCAGAGATTGAATAATTAGCTTTGCTTCACTATTGAGCAGCTAATTAATTTGTTCAGTGCAGTAATTTCCTGGTGTCTCTGTTGCATAATCAAATTAATCCTTTGGATTAACTACCCATAAACAGAATTATACTTAACCTTAGATTGTTGCAGATCTACTCATTGTTATAAAGCTGAGTAGGAAAGAAAACATAAAACATAACTGTTTAAAATCTATTAACCTTACATATATCATTTGGTTATATGTAAGGTTGTTCCAACATACACACATATACAAACAGAAATATACTAATACTGCTACTAATAATGTGTTGCTAACCATTTTTCCTGTGTACCTCCCTAGTTTAAGAATAAAGGAGTTGTTAGAAACCCATGTGGTATCAGTCTTGTGTAAATAAAATAGGCTATGTCTACTGTTTATTTTTATTATATGTCGCATTTCGACAGCAGAAAGAAAACGTTTAATAAATGCTGAAATACAGTAAATACAGACAAAGTGCTTGGTTCACTCAGTTGATGTTAAAGAAGCGCAACACTTCAAAATACAGATAAAAAATTGATGTACATCTATGGCACAATAGTAATGTAAACATACAAAAAATTAAAAGAGCAATAGAAATAATAAATCAGAGAAAAGCAAAGGCAATAGATAAGCAGATTTATTTTGAGATGCTTTTTCGAAACCGACTGCCACTTCACAATTGGAGTATCCATGTATTTGCATTTTAATTGCCCTGTTTACAGGGACTTACATAACACAATTCATTGTTTCTCCTTCCGCATGCTCGGTCTCGCTCTCTCTCCTTTTTACCTCTGTGATTTCAGCTCAAAATGAAAATGAGGTTAATCAACAAGGTCAGGTTTGTATCCGTTTGTCTACTTTGCAGACAGCCCTTTAGGGGGGGCCGAACAAGCCATCTACTTTACTGCTTCTTGGCTTCAACAGCTCAACAAACACGATTTAGTCATCTTTCCAATAAGCTAGTCTTGCTCCGCTGCACGTGCATATGAAGCTGTATAGAGTCATATTGCCCATTTCCTGTTGAAGGTGGGGGTAGGGCATTCCCAGAGTCACTGGATGGGAAACACCTCTGAGTCATCTGTGTAAGATGTGATATCACCACAGCATCATGAACAGAATAAGAGATTCCTTGTAAGTTAGTATAGCAGTGTACAGCACTCCTAACACAAAGACAGTCTCGACTTTCATTTGTTCGGTTATTTGTTTTATCAGGTTTGCCTCCTTTGTTGCTTATAATTTGCAGTTTACATTGTATTGATTTTAGGTCATCCGCACTCTTCCTAAATCTCTTGATGCGACCTTTCAACCCTCTAGATAATCACTTTATTTCCTCCTATAAATTGCCTTTATTTACACCCCTCACTTCCACTGAAGGCTCACACCAAAAATGTCATATAACACAGGATGAGCCGTGCACAGTGGCAAACCATCAGGATCATTCGACTGGTATCCTTGGAGAGGTGGAGAGAGAGAAAGAGGAGAGAGCGACACTTGCCCAGCACATAATGGTCAAGGAATAATGAGGAGAGGGAGGATGAGAGATGATGAAAAGAAAAGGATGGTCTGTCGTATGGCTTCACTGACAAACACCATTACGAGGTGCCATGAGCTTTCTCTTAGCAGCTCTTTTTACCACGGGAGACAAATCAATGGGTTAATGCAATCTCTGGGTGAGCTGTGACTTTCTATATTGCATACAATGTCAGCATGATGCATAATACTCCACTTAGGAAGGGCGATGTCACCTTTTGGTCACTCCTTGATGGTATGAATTTGTTACACGATAAATAGGCTACACATAACCACTGCGATATTTGAAGGGAAAAGGACAGTCAGCATATTCCCTTCCCCCCCCCCCTTTCAAACCCCTGTGTGTGGCAATGTTTGTGTGGGTATATGCATGTGTATTTTTTATTGTTGTTGTTGTTGTTATATAGTATGAATATTAATAGAAAACTGCAGTAACCCTTGAGACATTAATTAGTGTGGCAGTTTTTCTTGAGTAAACAGAAGAGGTGCTGCCAACAGGTTAGAAACAAAGTGCAGCTACACAAGAGAAGAAGCGCTTCCTTCTCTAGTTCATTTCTTTTGTGTTTAACATCTTGTAGCACTTAGATAAACAGGCTACATCAATGCAGCAGTAGAATTTTAGACCTAGATAACGCCGCCACTGAAAGAAAGGTGCCAAATTGTGAGCAATTTTCCATTCCACTTAATTTTTTATTTGTGTTTCTGTGAATGCATTGCCTTCCCCATCTTGGTTTGAATCAAAAGTTTATCAGATCCACAACACAAGGCGTTTTTTTATGCCCTCCAGTTGCCAATAGTAACCAAAGCTGGCCAAGAGCAAAATCCACTTAGCAGTGAATGAAGCGGAGAAGTGTTGAGGGTGGAGGGCTGTATTATATCGCTGAAGATTACAAGGACCTTCACAAGAGCTGTTGTCAATGAAGAGAATGCTGCATCAGAGTAATGGCCGGAAAGAATAAAACACCACCGGTCACGACCTTTGATTCTAGTCTTTTCTGCTCCCTTCTCTTGAATTCTTTACATCATTGTGTAACCACAAATGTTATGTAATGTTTGCAACGGTGCATGTCATTTTTAGACCCAGAGGAAGTGATGATGCAGGTCCAAAAGCCAGTGTGCACTAAATGTAATTTCATTGAATTAAAAATTTGAGAGGCCTGGCTGAGGAAAGCAGTGCCATTCTGGGTAGGAGAACTCTATTGGACTCTGCACTGGCAAGTCCATCTGTGATCAGTATATTGTGCAATCCAATATTCCTCCAATGCTTTTAGCTGATGGTGATTTAAAGGTTCCTCTTTGAAAGGCCAAGGATCTTTACTCCTCTGATGCACCTGCTGCACCACATCATCAAAGAAAGCAGGCCGTTCCATCGGCAGCAGGCTCCCGGTACGCATTACGTAGTTGCAGATCCACTCTCTACCAGATGATGGCGCGATCAGACTTGGGCGGAACAAGCACAGAAGGGGGCTGGATAAAATCCTGCCGGAGCCTGCCAATAACAGCTCGAGTTGCATCCCCGCTCGTACTACAGAGCCACACTGAGGTCTCTGCGCGTATCGCATAGCGTTAGGAAGCTGGCGGACAGAAAGAAGTCTTGCCGTTCTGACTGGATGAATTCACGAGCGCACAGGAAGACGTAAATAAAGATCCGATACGGCGTCGATTGCAAGGACAGCCCGTGCTCCGGATAATTCCTTTAGGTGGCATTAGACTCTCACACAGCCTCATTAAAGGAGCTTGGATCAGTGTTGCTCTCTGCGCTCTTCTCTCCCGCTTGTCAAACCAAAATCCCGAGCAAGCCAACGCTCTTACCTGAAAGGACACGCTTGCTTTGGGTGTGTGTTTGTGCTGTTTCCAACAGGATAATCACTTTCAACAAATACGCACGAGTTACCCATCGTCGCCGAAGTCAAATCACGGGGATTACGTTTGTTTGCAAAGCTCTTGACTGCAGAGACCGTATGTGTGTCCCCCTCCGCTGTGTAGAGAGCAAAGTGCTGATAAATCTCCTGTGACTGGACTCGGGACCTGAGTGAGGAGCTTCTCGGAGCTGCACTTGACAGGAGCGGTTGGGACGAACCAGGACTGACCAAAATTCGCACCTGAGGGGGAAACTGAAAAACCGGCGAAAATGCCTCTTGCACAAATCGCGGAGCCATGGCCCACAATGGAACTAGTGCAGCTCGAAACGGAGGTAAAGAGAGGTGACAGTGTTGGCACTGGGTGCATGGCTTGGGCGGATTTTTTGTGCGTTTTTGCGCATTTTGTTTTCAGATTAAAATAGCCAACATTTGCGTGTGCTTTTTCACGAACAACCCCACATCCACTGTGTTCACCATTCACTACTTTCTATAAAAAGTGATTGAGAGTAAAGTTACTTGAAACGACTGAATAAAATGTGTATTTGTAATTGGGGTAACACAAGTTTTGCAATCAGACTGACTTGTCCATTCAAAAATCTTCACTGATATTCAGGTTTTTGGGAGCGGTAAAAGAACCAATCCAAAGCTTTGCCGGGCTCCCTTAACCAATAGAAAAATGCTTCATTATTATCAGTTCATTTGAGAGCTTTGGATTTCCCTAAAAGTAGCTTAAAGACCCCCACCCCCAGTTTAATTCACCTTCTAGTCAGTCACTGAAGCTCACGATCAATTCAATTGCAAAGCTCAACTCCACAGGGTAGATTAGTTTGTCGTGCCGTGTAAAGGCTCATCTTCACACTCTCTCACTGTTATCACCTCTATAGTGGCTTCTATAGATCGCTGTTTGCGGTATATAGGGTAATCACAGTGGGAGAAGCTGTAGCCTGATTATGGTGGGTGATAGATTTCAAGTCTAAGTTTGACTCTTATAATTTAATGCTAATGAGTTGCAGGTTAAACTGTAAACATTTGTCCGGCATAGTGCACAGAAACAACCTGCTTACACGAGGGAGGATGCCTGCTATCAGATTTGAATGCTATCTGGTGTCCATCTGTAAGCCCTAGGGAGGTGCACACAATATAAAATAAGCTATAAAAAAGTGCACGATACACACCCAAGATGCATGTAAAGCAATATAATCAAAAATGCATGCATATCAGTGTTCAGCATGCTTTTTCCTCATATTTCACTTCAGAACTTATAGAATTAGGGAAATAGTGAGAGAGATTTGTAGCCACAGTGTTGTCCACCCTCCTGTAATTGTGTTGTTGCATTATTATTAATGAGCACTTCAGGTGCTGCTTGCAAGCTACCACATTTATGGTTATGAAGGAAAAAAAATCAGACTGCAATCTAGTCTAGTCTCTCTAGTTTGCTGTGTTTTAAAACAAAACCTGGCTTGTAGTAATGATACTGACAGTAGGCACAGTCTGGTTGTTTGGATTTGCTCTTTTTAATTACCCCTGCAATTAAGTGGGTAAAGTGATGTGATGCTCCTGTTTCAGGTGCCTGATCTCTACAATGAATAGCTTTGTGCATACTACTGCAAGTCTCCTCAATCAGCTTTGCGAGATCTGTCATTTAGAAATGAAGCTCATTTTTCTACCTCTCAGTCTGCATAATCATTCTGATGTGATAGCAGTGGGAATTTAACTTGGTTAGAGAAAATGTGAAGTTGTCTAAATTTGCTCTATTAACCTAACTGCAACACAAGAAATATCCCAGACAGCTTAACAAGTCTTCACAAATTAGACCCCTGCAGTTAATATGAAGATTTAGAAATTGAAAAATCTCCCCCTACAGATTCAGTTACGGCAGTTACTGTTGGAGGAGAGAAATATGAGTCTAAGAGTATAATGAATGGAAAGAAAAGTCTTTGGTTAACATTCAAACAGAGTCATCTTGACATCGTTTGTTCACGAAGGCACCACTATTGACAGTATTCTGCAGCATGTGAGTTGGCTGAGTAGCATATCACAGCTGAACAGATGGTGGTGCAGAGCCTGTGAAGAGTGCTAAGTTTAACGCTGTGAAAATGCCCTGCCTTTGGAACGTGTTATAGTTACAACTCTGTGAATCAAATCTGTGCAATTCCTGGTTTAAAAAAAAGTGTGTGTGTGTGTGTGTGTGTGTGTGTGTGTGTAAAAAATAAAAATAAAAAAAAAATAAAAATCAGGATATATATATATATATATATATATATATATATATATATATATATATATATATATATATATATATATATATATATATATATATATATATAATTTTATATGTATATCTATATTTTGGTGTTTTGTTTTGTTTTTTTGTTTTTTTTATTGTGTTTCAGCGTTGGTTACTGAAATCCAAGATCTGTAATTGGTTAGATCAGACAAACACTGCCAGTCAGGATGGGATCTCTGCCATTTATCTCCACCAACCTACCAACCAGCTGCACACTTTGGTTTCAAATAGCTTTGGGATCAGATTGATTGAGCAGAAAGCTTGAGTTTTAGACAGGAGGCCGTGCCAGTGAACATGCGAGTCATATGGGCAGATGGAACAGACAGAGATACGCACTTTTGGATGATTTAGAAAAAAAAAAAAAGGGAAAAAAAAACCCACACAGAGAATGATGTGCTCTGATACACCAACTGATGGGAAGTCTGTTTTCCCTTCATCACTCATAATAAAAGTACTTGTGTTTGGAGCTCATCACCGTGCCATGAATGGAAATTGGTTAAATTCGCTTTTGTGCTTTATTCTGCGACCAAGCAAGCAAGAGAGAAACGCGTGAAGTGAGCGATTTGGGAAAAAAAGTGTTTGATTGAGACCTTTTATGCCATATCTGTTGTGAATGAACTTCAGTGATTCATCCCTGATAAAGGCACTTTAACAAATATGCTCATGCTGTCCCAGCTGAGTCACTAGCACCTGCATGAGCCCCTGTCACTACTACGTTGAGGCAGGTCCACCAAAAGTTCTGAGTCATGCTTATGTCAGTATTTGGTAATTGTGGATTTCAAATAGAGGAAAAACTGCGCCGATCCAAATGAGTAAATTCCTCCACTCATATTCGACATATTTTCCACGTCGACCTTCTGTTTTGTTTAATTTTTAATTTTTAAGTTCACAAGATTTCCCTCTCGCTTCTGTGTCAGCTCAGGTTTAATAGCTCATAAGTGCGGTGAGATGTTGGCAGAAAGTTGTCATGTACAAGCTGGCCAGGTTGGGTTAGAATGTATTTCAGTCCAGATCTGGGCCCACATCTGTTGGCTTAAAATTAAAATGTAAACATGCGTGTTTATTTATAAGAACTTCTCAAGCCGTGGCTTACAGAGCAGGATTCCACAAGCTTATGTGGCGAAGGAGGTTAAAATAAGTAAGATTGATAGATGGAATGTGTGCTGTTTCCCAGCAAGGTGTGGTCAGCAGTGTGCTGTCAGGTTCTTGAGAGTTCATTTCACATTCATGCTTTGCTGTGTGTGTGTGTGTGTGTGTGTGTGTGTGTGTGTGTGTGTGTGTGTGTGTGTGTGTGTTCGCACTGGCGGGCTTGGCTGCAGCTAATCTGGGTGTGATCTGTGGAGCACCTGAGCACCTGGGAGTGGAGGAAGGCATGTGATAACATAACCCTCAGCTTGATAGGTTCAAAGAAAGATTGTGTTCTAATACCTTTTTTGGTTTTTAGAGGTAAATATTAATCAAGTCACTAAAGTCTGAAGTGTACATTGCACAGCCTCAGCCATACCTGTAGGCAGTAGTGCTACTCTCTATCTTTTTAAGGTTGCCGACTTCTGAAAGGAACTACTTGGCACACAGTAAAAAGGAGAAACACCTATTATCCTTTTTCTGGAACTGACTAGAAGCTGTCAATATTCACTGATGAGATTACGAGAAATTATTTCAGATAGTATTACAGGCATAGAGAATAAGTGGTTATTGTATTTCTTAGTTGCCTAGTTACAGGGCTGTACTGCTCACACTGTAAAACGTGGACTTATCTGTCAAACTCACACAGACCAACAGTGCTCTGAGATTTTTTTTAATTTGCCTAATCATACAGAGTCCTGTGAGAAAAATGTGAATTTCTGCTGTCTGGCTCAGACTTGCTTAACACGTTGGTCTTTAAATCGGTTTACAGCATGCTTGTGGTCTGAATATTTCTCCCATTGCACATTTTTTTGCTTCTGTGTTTGTATTTAAACGGCACACTTTGAGCATATTTATATGCCCTTTTTTGTGTGCCTGTGCTCTCACTAAGGAAACCCACTGGGGGGGAAAAGCACCATTAACTGGGCCACTTGGATCAGCCATGCAGTGCTAATGAGGTTGAAATGTGTTGAGCAGCAACGTCAGAAAGACGATGCGAACCGCACACACAAACTTACACAGTTACATTCACACAAATAGAATCCCCAATCCTGGTACAAACAAAGCTAGCCACACCGATATAGGGAATACCAGAGTAAGGCGGGGAGAGTTCCTTCAAAGTAGCCTGATGTGTCTATTACACCAACAGACTCTGCACTTCCTCAAGATTTCCTTTATCATTCCTTAAACACATCTGGGCCTAACTTTTGACTGTACTTCGCCATTTAATTGCTTCCATTTTTCAGTTTTCTACCCTATCCCCTCACATTACGGCTATTAAAATCTTTATGAGTGGTGCAGTATGGCTAAATTAAATCTCCCCCCCCTTGATCATGATTAAAGTCCAACTTGTAAAAATTCCTGGAGGTGTACAGAGCTGTACTATCCCTGCAATTTAGAAGTACTACTGGAATAAAACTCAAAGCAGAAAATGAGCCATCTCATTCGGTCGGCAGGCACATCCAGTCTTACAGAACGGGAGCGAATGTGTTCTGAGGTATTACAGCGACAGTAAACTAAATCCACAGTCTGCGTGCTTTCTGTCAGAGGGCCTTTTTTTTTTTCTCCTTTCAGCAAACGAGAGTAGCAAAGCTGCTCTGCTGTCGCTGCCTGTGCCTATATCTTAAAATCAAGCTGTATTAATCAGCACACACAAGAAATTTCCCCTACTGCACTCAGCGTTTCTATACAGGAACAGCCAGAACAGATAAGTAAAAGTAAAACAAAGCTGTAAGTGGTGTACTTTACAGTTAAGTGTTTAAGGAATAATTGTCTGTTTTGTCACCTTTTACAGTTTTTTTTCTCTATTTCCTCTTATTTAATAAATAAGTAAAATAAATATTTAATGTACATGGGTATATTATTGAGCAGGTATATTTATTTAGCCTTTATTTAATGTCTAATTTACAAGAGAGACCTGATTCAGACAAGCATTAAATCATAGCAATAAAAAATAAATAAAATTGTTTAATGCATGTATACATATATGCTGTTTAAGTCTACAGTTAACAAAACAATGTATTTAAACAGTATTGGGCAAAAGTCCTGAGTCACCCCTAATTTTTTCATATTTTTCCAGGATACTGGTAAATATGTGTAACCATACTTGGAAATACAGTATATAAGACATAAGCAGTTTGCACAATTCTAATAAACTTGAGAGTAAATCTTTGTTATGACTGCCTTCATTCTTCAACGCAGCCTGAACTTTCTTAGACAAGCTTTCTGGTAACTTCTTTAAGTTGTCTCCAGGAATAGTTCTCCAGGCTTCTTGAAGGATATATCAACACTGTCCATCGGATGTTGGCTCTCTTTTCTTCTGTTGCCTGTAAAGATGATCCCATACTGCCTCAATAATGTTGAGGTCTGGGCTCTGGGGAGGCCAATCCATGACTGATCTCCAGGTATGCTGTAATTGCATTGGCACTGTGTTTGAGATCATGGTCATGTTAAAAAAGAAAGTTGTTCATCAAGCAATCACATGCTTTCCAGCTGGTATTTCATGGTGGATCAAAATCTTTTGGGACTTTTCTGTGTTCATAATTACATTTTGGTCTATAAACCAGCTCTGCACTGGATAATGAGTCTAATGATCATCAGAGTAAGCACCTATAGAAAGAAACTCCCAGGGTTGTTCATTTCAATACAATTTACGTCCTTTCTGTTTATTGCTTGTCATTGTGTTGACTCCCTGTTGTGTTTTCTGCAGTCTGAGGGAAGAGGAAGACTGCATCAAGGAAGTGAACAGTCTCATTCTGAAATGGGAAAAACAAAGCATAAAGCGGAAATGGGGTGGGGAGGTTTTTTTTTTTTAAGTCCTCACTCATGTGTTTCCTTAATCACTGAAAGCATTCAGTTATAAGGAATCTCAAAAAGTAGAGTTTAAAGTACACAGGCCCTGAGCATGAAGGGTGGATCTGATGAAAGAGTGGGATCATGCAAGAAACTGAGGTCAGGTTATTTGAACCTAGCAGTGCAGTGTCACATTAAACAGAACTTAATAGAACTTGCCTTTGAGATAGAACTCTCTTCTAATGCAAAATGCAGGAGCTAGGAGACACATTTTCTGACGAGACAGCCTCTGATGAACATTAGTAATGCCGGAGTGCACAGTTAATCGCTTATGCCATTAAAATGAAGTTTGTGCCTATTGTGGGTTTTAAGCTATATCAAAACAGTTTTAAATAATAACCAATTTCATACGGGTCTTTCATTTTTGCTAAATTGCACTGACTTCTTCTGTCTCGTTAAAAATGAAAGAATGCAAAAAAATAATATGGACATATTTGTGTAGATATCGCCATAATGTCAAGATGTTATGAGTCGTAACTTTGCATATTAATGCAGTTCAGTTATTAAACTTGCATACAGTTGCAACAAATTCTAGACTGGCGTTGTGCACCTCAGGCCTGGATACCTGAGATAAAGATGAAAGAGTTTAAACACACTATTCTGTGTTTTGAAGAGGTGTTTGAACCTCATGCAAGCTCTTATTAAATGTCTAAATGCTCTTAGCCAGCTAGACAGTCGGTCTTCGTCTGCCTGGCCTCTCTGACCAATGATCCTGATTTGGACTGACATCATCGCAGCCCCTGCTATGTAAAACATTACATCACTCTCCTCTTGTTATCGTTCTGCTGTGGCTTTTTCTGTCTCTCTCTCTTTCTTTTTTTTTTTTTTTTCTTTTTTTTTTTTTTTATCTTTGTTTGCAGTGGAATAAGATCCACATCTAATCAACTAATCTGTCTGAAATCCCACCATATGTTCAAAGTTAGTCACTCACTTCTTCTGTGGGAACAGCATGTTGATTTTCACAATAGCTACCATTGAATCATTGTTTTCCAAATACCAATGATTACCCTTTTCAGTGAGACTTGCCTACTGAGGATATGCAATTGTGTGTTGGCCTTAGATTATTAGGTTTGCTAGTGAAGGAGCAAAGTGCTGGATACAGTGGACTGCTGCCGCCCACGCAGTCTTGCAAATATCGCCGTGCCTCGCTTCTTCCTCCTTTAGACCCATCCAGACACATGTGATATATGCACTTAACATCCACACTGACCGACTTTTTCTCATCTGCTTGTCTTGACAGAATGGACAGAGCACTACAGAGGATGGAGTCACAACTGCTGTCAAGGTAGGTGGCATTTCTGGAACAATGACACGCACTCGCACAAACATGCACAAATGTGACTCAATATTCATGCAGCTTAACGTCCAATAAATTACAGCGAGAACTTGGACGCAAGTCTTGTTTTGAATTCTTGGCTTTTGCGCGCGCTCTTCTGTGAAGACGAGCAGCAGAAGGCGAAATTCCATCAAAGGGCAAATTTTTGTGCGAATCTTCATTTTGAGCCGTTTCCATCTCTGTAGCAAAAAAGAAAGCCGTGGCGCTCTGTCACGTGTCAGGCGTTTGCAAGTGTGTGACTGTGCGTCGATTTATTCATTTAGCAGTCGCATTGACAGCCCTGAGAGGGTATTAGCTGGCTCAAGTTTGATGTGTTGAATATTCCCTGAGTGAGGCTGATTGAGCAGCAGTCTGGCTAATGGGTATAGTGATGAGTCTGGTTGACTAGAATAGAAAGGCCATGTAGTGTTACACATAGTGCACGTCCTGATCTGGCCCGCTTACATGCCAACATGTCATACAGGGACAAACGCACATCAGCTCGCACTTACAGAAACTCGGTGAAAAAACACTGCGTCAGCCCTTTGTGCCTCCTGGTTGGCCTCTGCCCCGTATTGTCCGGCTCTGAAATATGATCCCGCTTCCCCTTGCACTCTGTTCAGTCATGTAGCAGAGGACAAGGAAATGTTTGTTCTTGCGTAGCTAGCCTCTTCTTTTATGGCCTCACTCTCAAGGGGAAGAGCCTCTAAAGAGCGTGTCGTCTTTTCTTTCAGTGCAATGTCACAATGTGCTGTGACCGTGGACGAGCTGAATAAGAAAGGTTTTTGCTTTAGGAGTCCATGCACATATGCCACACTGGGCAAGGCAATTAACGTTTGAGGACAAGAATTTAAAAGAACAAAGGATTGTTCTTTTATCTATGAATTTTACTACTACGTGATCAAGGATTGGGGATTTTTGTGTGTGTGTGTGTGTGTGTGTGTGTGTGTGTGTTTACGCATACAAGAAAATGGCAAATCTATGCAAGTTTACTCCCCAAAAAATCATCTTTGTGCTCGAACCACTCTGTTCTGCTCCTGTGAACTACATGAGGACAGATTTGTCAAACCCTTTTTCTTTAAACAACTGATTTTTCATTTTATCTCCAACTTCCTTTAAATAATGAACTTGGAAATGATCATGCACACTGTGGATATTATCTTTGTACCTCACTGAACTTGTAATAATAGCAACCCAGACACCAAAAATGAAACCAGATTTGTCATGTCACAGCACATCTGGCCACATGAAGTCATTATTGGAAATTGTACCAATCCAGCATATTAGATTACTACATCCCTAATCATATAATGTCAATATGAGTCTCCAAAAAGTGGCTGATATTCAATTATGACTCAGTCCTGGTAAGCACTGTGATAATTTACATGTTTTGCTAATTAACCGGTGCATTCCAGTAATCTGATCAATTATGTAATCTCTTTAAATAGGCTGCTGGATTTTTCTCTCCTCTGACTCTGCAGCAGTGCTATCTTGTGCTTCTTCCACACCATGATAGATGATCATGGGTTTTTGGTAATATGCTGAGAATAATGGACCACTATATTAGGAACTCAACCTGCTCTCGCTCTTACCTGGGATGCCCAGCCGATACCTATTAATCTCCTTGATGCCTTGAGCTGTCTTTGATGCTTCAGACATAGTTACACGTCTCATCCTCCTAGCGGCATAGTGAATTCGGGTCCTTGTCGAGCTCCTGCTTGCCTTAGACAAGTTTTCATCTAAAGCTGGCGTAGTGATCTCGTAGTGCCTTCTGCATCTCTGTGTTAGAAAAACTACAATGAGAACACTAACTTGGTGGAGTCTTTAGGAGATGGGTTTGTTAGCCCCATGTAGGGTTGGGCAGTATAGCCTCAAAATTAGATCACGATATCTCATGATGTAGGAAAAAAACAATAACTTTTGAATGCAGCTGTATTTGCAAGTGTAAGGACGTAAAATACATTTTCCATCTTTTTCTCTAATGAGCTACTGTCAGCTGTCAGTGCTGACATACTACTTAATTAAAATGTTAATCTATTGGAACAAGGGGCCAGCACAAGAGGAGTCAACTGTGAGTACAAACGTATTTTAATTAAAAGTATAAACTGCTTAACACTGGAGTTCAACATTGACTAAAATAACTTGACCTTGTAGCTCGACAGGAACCCTAACAATGTTGTCCGATAATAAAAACTGAAAAATATATATATATATTTTAACCTAATTTAATGTTTTCTTTATCTTAGGCTTTGGGACTTGAACTTTTTGTATCCACACAAGTAATTTCCATCAATGTTTGCTCTTACTGTCATAGGGAGTGCAACCAGCTGGTGCAGCTAGCGAAGCCTGGCTTAGTCATTTGTGTACATTTAGGTCACACATCACAAGCTGCTGGTATCTCCTCCTTCGTAGCCTGGTTGTACTTGACGGTTTTAGTTTTTTATCATTATTATTTTTCTTTTGAAACAAATGTATTTTTTTTCCCACGTTAGGTTTGTATTTCCTAGTGAACTCTGCTTTCTTGGAGCTTGCTGAAGTAGCTCTTTAAGTACTAAATCATCATCAGAGGCACTCTTGCTCTCAGACATGCCTGGGCTTGTCTTACTGTTATGCCTACTTGAGAATTGGTATATAGTGTTAGTATAGCAATGATATCGCTGTTTGCCTGCCGTGGTTGACCCTACCAGGGCTAAATCTCCACTAGTATGGTTTCCAGAATTCAAACACTTTCCTCAAGCCTACCCATCATAACATGGTAGCAGCACATGGCCAGGAACTAAAGATGAAGAGGCTAAAATGGCTTGGCTGTGTTTTATGGATTCAGAGAATTTCAAATGCTGTCTTGAGATGGGCCAGTGTTGGAAAGTGAAAGAGGGGCAGGCCGAAGACCATCTGGTGAAGGATATAGATGGCAGAGTTGGAGGAGATTGGATTTTCACGAGGTGAAGTAAGTGCTCAAGCCCAAAACGGTTTCAAGTGGACAAAAAATATTGCAGCCATATGATCCACCAGGGAAAGCATGCTCTACTCTAGCATATTAGCAAGACTTGGAAAGCTTTTCCAGTTTCATGAATGATAGGATTGGGAAAATATTAGGAATGCTGTTTTATGTGATCATTTTAGGTGATCATTTGACTAAAGGTTTTATTGCACAGTCAACAAAGCTAAAAATGTAAGTAGTATGTAAATAATGAATCACACCGTGAAATGCTAGATGTTGGTGGGGTTGAAGGTAGACCTCATACCCAGACTGTCATAGCATCGCGCAGGCAGAGCAGTTGTAACCAGGCGCTACAGCGATCAATACTGAGCTGCTCTTTTAATGCTGGGAATCTGATAATGGCGGCTGTTATCTACTCTAGCCATGGGAGTTACCTGCCTCCAGCAGACCTAATAGAGGAATGGATGGTGTGAGAGAGGCAGGGTTTAGAGGCAACAACTGAGAAAGAGAGAGCACAGTGTTGGGAAAGAGAGCACCTGTCCTTGTCGTTCAATGATGTTAAAACCTATAACAGGCTTTAAACAATAACGTGATGGTCCTCAGCATTAAGCCGTGAGTGTTTGGGTCTGGGGGTGGTGAGCTCAACTGGGTTCTCTCTCTAATGAGCGATCTGCTCTCTCCTTTGTCTCGTTGTGTAAAAGCTGAGCGACATATGATTCTTGCCTAGTAGAGCTTCCCAAGCTATTTTTGGACCCATTAAACTGATAGTAATCATGATCAATATCTGTCTCTCTCGGTGAAGCAAGATGAAACTCATTTCTTCTTCACACTGACACAGATAATCAGTTTCTTTATTTACAAGTGGAATGTTATTAAGTAGATTGAATTAATCCTGGAGGCCATAAGATGATTAATAATAGTTAATAAGAGCAAAGAAAATTGCGACGCACTTTTGTTCAACCATCAGTCTAACATAATGATACGTTTTCTCAAGGAGAAAAGAAAGGAACGCAGCAAATCCTCATATCTGAGATTCCAAAGAGAAATAATATTTTGCTACCTAATTGACATAAATGATACATTATCTCAATTGCTACATTAGGGGAAAACAACTCTTATGAATAATGAATAGATTATTTAGCCTATACTATCAGCACTGGCCTTCTCTGTTTCATTACTTTCTGTCAAAGCAGTAAAAGTTATTTCTTGTATTATTGCATATGCTTTAGACCAGCTAAAACTAAGAATTCCAATACTTTGATGTGACATTAGAGTAGCAGTTAAAAAGACAGCCTTTGTATTGGTGTGATGATATCAGACAGCTGTGGACAGTCACCTGAGAAAGGAGGGTACTTAGTCGTGTCGTCGCAAGGGGATGATCTTACCCAGCAATTTAGTGCCTGGCAGGGTGCCAGGCTTTCAGTGATCTGCTACCACAGAAGTGATGCATTTGGCCTATTTCTAGCAACAGATCACATCAACTCCATTGCCCTTGAGGATGCCAGTGAGGAAGATTTGTTCAAAGAGCTGAAACAATGAATAAGACAATAACAACCTCAAACAGAAAAATTGAAAAAGGCATCGCATACTGTGCAGTGAGTGATGAGAGGTCTACCACAGGGCTGTCAAAAGAAGATAAAAACTAATTAGCCTGCCGAGCACGCAATAGGTCACCAAATCCATTTCAAGGAAAAAACCAACCATGCTCTGTTTCCACCTTCTCCAATGAGATATTTTGTTTTCTAGAAGTGTAAGGAAAGTAACAAGAATCTCCCATTTTTAACGACGTTCCTCTATTGGAGGAGCTGATTTACTTGCTGTGTGTGTGCGTCAGCTTAACCCTCCTAAGCTCATAACTGTTTTATCAGGGATTTGTGGGTGTGCTTTGATTGATAGCAGCCTGAAATTGACAGCAAACAACCCACAAACTGCCATTAGATTTGGACTCCGATGTCGGGAAATCATGATTGGTGCTGGGCATCATGATCTTTTCACAAACTTCAAACTATTGACACAAAAAGGCCGTACTGCTTCATATTTTTCCAAATCATCCAACTTTCATTTCAGGGGAAGCATTTGGGGATATGCTTCATATTTTAACAGTGACCTGCCATTAAAATGTATTTATGTGTATATTTTAAAAAAATATTTTTAGGTTTTATATTTTATTACCACAACAATAAATCACTGTGACCTAAAGAAGTTGTTATACTTCCTGAGTATAAGCCAAAGCAAATGACAGCCAGCCCAGCTGAGTGATAAGTAGATAACACATAATTTTCTGCATTCCTGTAAATGGTGGACATTTTCTGAGATAGTTATTACAGCCAGAGAATTTTTAATTATAAACAAAATCAGTGTGAGTGAGAGAGAGGGGGGTGAAAGATGAAAGGAAACTACTTCAAGGATGGAAAAAAATGTTACTGCCTGCAGCAAGGTGGGATGTCAGTGTTTTGTTGACATTTTGGGTCAGCGTGATTGAAGTGCAACAAAGGAGTGGCGTCGTCACACCTTAGTCGAAATTTGACTTGTAATTAAACTCGTGGGCATGACATTTAAATGTGCGCATCTGAGGAATGCACTGTGTGGTTTTCTGACATTCAAAATAAGCTGTTTGAAGATGTTTCATGGGTGTTTTATTGAAACAGTCATCCGTGGGCAAATGCAGAGTAACATTCACTATATGGTCAGGAGTGTGTGTCTGTGTGTGCACTTTTTTGTCTGACTTCCACTTCAGTATGAACTCCCACCTACCAAGCCCGAGGGCAGCAAAGCAGTAAAAGGTATTGCTTTTTCCATTGGTGTCAGTGACACTTTTTGTTGTCCCTAATGTAGGTAATGACTTTTTACTGCAGCTAGGTGCTGAGCGAGTGGTATTTATGCTTCAGTGGCCGAGGGACAAGAGGACGTAGCGGAGCGCAAGCGGGAGCGAGGAGATGTCAAGAGCGTGAGAAGAGAGGGAACGGAGGGAGGAGAAAACCGCATAGGACTGCAGAAGTGGAGTACAGAGAGGAGAGAAAAGAGGGGAGGAAACGGGAGGCACCTCCTGCGTAGCTCTTCATCAAGTCAGTTAGCTGGGGTTCCAGACACAGTCATAGTTCTGAGCTTTGCAACTAAAGAAAAACTCATATTGCAGTAAACTCAAAAGGAATCAGTGGCAGTAACTCGGCATATCAAACACACTCTCCGGGTCTTTTGGGAAATAGATGCACACACACTCAGGCATCTCCTTGTTGCAGTGTGCATTGGTGCATTGCGATCCAGTGTACCTGCGGCTAATTTGCCCTTTGTTGGATAACCACAAGCGTGCACATGCAATGCTTCTTTGCAAATATAATTATTTGTGTCTTAATATGATGGACATCCTGCAGCAATGGTGTTAAAATGTGTTCAAGACCGATTAAATATTTACCAGTGAGAGTGCGTAGGCAGGGATTGCAGCTTACATGATTTGTGTTTTGACCTCTGGGCTACTGTAGAGCTCAGCTGGGCTAGCGAGTCAGGAAATGGAAAGATGGCTGATGGCTGCGTAGCCTTGTGGCATGTGTTTGTATAACTGTGAGCCTCTGTTTGCACATGCATGTTGTAGGCATGGCAACTGCTCTCCCCATTTTTTTTTTTTTTTTGCAAAGCTGACCTTGGACTTGATTTACGTGGCTCTGCCTGTCCCCCCACATTGAAACACACCAAGCTCACCTCAACAATTCCTACACAATAAGTATAACAGATTTATTGCAGCATTTTAATTAGCAATAAAACTCTACAGGCAGTCAGACTGGTGAAGACTTAACCAAGATCCCAGAACTGCAGTGTATATGAACTGCATTGCACTGTGCTTGGATTTATGTAAGGGTAAAACATGTTCAAATCCCTGCCTCTTTGTTGTAGATGAATAGTTGTTGTTGCTACTGTCAGTCACATTAATTAAGACAATAGAAGATTCTTGTGGTAGTTGGAGCCATATATAAGCTTGGGCGCAAAGAAAAAGAGAGGAAGTGGGAGGGGAAGGAAACATAATGGGAGACAAAAAAGAGGATGGAGAGACTAAACTATACAACTCTTTCCTTTTACAGCAAAGAAGGGAGTTCATTTTGCAGTGTGCCACTCAGAACTACAGAAATATTCAATTCTTTAAAATCTCACCAACACTTGTTCGCTATGGGTGGGAGAAATTGAGTGGGTTCAGCTGGTCATTAAAGAGCATATGTTGCAGTGTAGGATAAAACAAAACAAAACAATTATAAGAACTATGGAATAGACTGCAATAAGACAGCCATCACCACTTCCTCTTTATGCTAAATATGAAGCTATTATCAGCCTAAGTTAGCATAAAGATTATAAACAAGTAAACCACAATTGTTTGTTTTACTGTTTGATATTGAGATGTAAGGGTTTAATTAGCAAGCTGCTGCAGAGCCAGGCTGAATGCTGATTACCGTTTTTAGCCTCTAAGCTAAGATGAGATAAGCTATGATAAGCTAACCATTTGTAAGCTAAAGCTTCATATTTCTGTGTTCTTTGAAAGTCTCAACATGAAAAAAATGGGCATATTTCACAAATACAAAACTGCTTTTGTTCGAAGTGAAATGTTTTCATATAGTTTCTCTTCTTGACTTCTTATTTATACTCTTTTATGGGGGATATTTTTAGTAGCCATACCATTCCTTTGAGGGCTTTCAGTCTGGAAAATTCACTTGACTCTCATCAGAGGGTGCAAATACAAAGGAGAAAGAAAAGGTAACAGCATTCCTTTTCTTAGTTCCTTGTCTGTTTCTATCTTGCTACTTTAGATGCCTCCCTTTCTCCTGGGATGGCATCCCTGCAGGGGATGTCTGCATTATAATCTCTCATTGAGATGCATTCTATCTTCTTAGACTGCTCTACTTCCTTTGGGATTTGGTGACTGGGATTTATGTTTAAAAAAAAAACAAAAAAAACATGGCCATGTGGTGTTTTGCAGAAGAGGTCTAAATTTTACCCCAGGCTCCTATTGGATTTTATTTTCACATCTGAATGCTGTGTTGCATTTCTGTTAAACTCCATGTAGTGCTAGATAGTGGAAGATTGCAACATGGAGCACACGTCAGTTTCCTTGTGTTAATTAATAACACAACGCTATCTTAATAAAACTCTACAACCATCTGTTCCATGTGTTCCTGTTTGCCAACTTATAATAAAGGCAAACAGTTATTTGCAGATACAGCAGATCTCTGATCCTGCATTTGAAAATGTCTGATTTTTGAGCTCCTTATTTCTTTTTTCAACTCTGTGTTGTTAGCATGTCTTGTCTCGTCCCCTCCTACCCTTTTTACCTTGAGAAAGAGCACTGCTTTATTCAGCTGTCCAATAAGAATGCAGACTTTTGACTGGCATACGTTACCTCTGCTTAACAAAAAAAAAAAGAAAAAAGAAAAAAAAGAAGCCATGATCGTTTGTTATTTTTCTTGGCCTTTCCAGGTTTGGAACATAAACGCCATGAAATATGTAAGAAACTCCATAAATACTTAATAAAATGGACAATTAGTACAGCAGACGGCTACTGAGCTGTACCTCCAGCTAGAACCTGTGTTTGCTGTGTTTAATTTTTCAGAGCTTGAAATGTGCATCACAAAGAGATAGAAAAAGCATTTCATATAGTGCTTTTCTATATGGGCAAAGTTTGACGTTTCTTAGAAAACTTGAGCACCATCTTGCAGAGCGCATGAAATCTTGCCAGAGGAGCAATGCATTATACCGGCATCTGCTTGGCTATGATCCCCAGTGAGCAGAGGCCTGTATTAACAAGGTCTGGACAAGCCTTGGAGCTGCGCAGAGCTAAACACTTCACATTCCACTGCAGGGTTTGAAGAAGGGGTTATTAACAGGGTAGTGCGGGTGGGGTGGGAGGGGGACTGGGACTGATTATGTCACACTCTGCTTTGGGACGTAGCCTGAAATGCACACCTGATGCTTTAGTGTGGCTGTGTAGGTAAATTCGCAACACTTTAGTCCTGAAATCAGATTAACTTTACTGATATTTGCTTTTAAATCAACTGTGTACTCTCATCTTCCTATTGCCGAATAAACACTATAATGTTGCAGCTTTCTGCATTTATTCATTTCTGTTGAATTGTAAATCTACTTTGTTTGTATTTGTGCAAATGCAGGGTGTTAAAATGCGCATTTTCCAAAATATTTGTGTTTCGTCTGAAGGATGCGACAACGGAAAGAATAAAAACTGTCCAGGTTTACTGGACTATTGATGGCAGCATTGTGACTCAGGCTCAGAGGTGACGTCGGTTCCCATCACAAATGTTTCTCCGGCACACACACACTTTTAACAACCAGGGTTGTGTGTGCATATTTGGTTTGCATGTTTATAGCACTGTTTTGCTGACAGCTCTGTCATTGATCACACTTTGTGATACGACATCTAGGTGGAAGCCTTCAGCCATGCACACACTCATACACATGCATTGATACAGCACAGACACCGATACTGTGCTGTTTGTCTGCTTCTAGTGGAATATTTTATTCTTTTTGTTTGTTTCCGTTGGACTGCTCATCCTTTTCTTGTTTCTTGATGCCAGATTGTTTCCCGTTCATACGTGACTCACAGAGTTAACAAGCCTCTTGAGTGTGATTATTAGTTGACAGAACTTATTGCTCTTTCCAGTCCTGCTCTGCTTCACTTTATTTTATTTCCTTGAAATTATAATTTTTTACTCATCATATCTCATCCCGCCTACAGCAACAGTACAACATAGCACACCACCATTTAAACTGACTAGAATAACGCACTCTCTGGGTGGGAAGCTCGCTTCCTTGACTCTCCTCTATTGAGATTTTTGCCTCCATAAACTAGCCATCTTAATTGCTTTCATTTCCAGCTTCTGCTACACCACTACTGATGATGTGCGACGTAGCAAAAACAGAATTGAAACGTAGGATTGAAATCAAGAGACGGCCTCCGTAGCTGGATCGTCTCTGGGGCCAGCTTTTCAAGTCAGGATACGATACTTCAATCTAAATACATTATCTCTACATGACTGTATGTAAAAAGCATGTGTAGAAACGTATATAAATATAACTAGCAGTTGAGAAGTAGTAGCACATAATTTGGGATTTTTTAAAAATATATATTTATATTTGTGTTTTTGTTTTTTTTTTTATGTGCAAGTCCAAAATTAGAGGAGAATGCCTAAATTTCTGTAAAATAAGCTAAGGCTTCTTGTCTTTACTGTACGCAGACTGACTGTGTACCACCGTTTACCTGAGGCCCATTCAGCAAAGTTCTCATATTATGCTAATTAGCCATGTGGTTGTGTTGCTTATGCTAGTCCTTGTGAAGCTGTGGTGAATCAAGCGTGGCTAAATCATGCTGATGTGGTAAAAGCTGTAATGTGTAACTGAATAGTAAACTGGAAATGCATCAGAATAAGCAAATTTTTTTGTTTGTTTGTTTATGATGCAGTCATGAATGCTCCATCAAAACAAAATAACACTTTTTTTTTTCTATTAATACTGAAATATTCGTACATTGGTCTTCTTTTTCAGTCAGTCAAAAATCAAATTAATACAAAGTTAAAACGGTTCAGTGTCATGATAAAGCAGAATATAGTATTGTAGCTGATTTGAGCTTTGTGGTATGGCATGTTATCCTGCTAGAAGCAGTCATCAAAATATGTATATGCTATAGTTATAAAGGTCATATACCATTGATACAGGGCGATGTAGATTCATAGATTGAGACTTATCGTATTAGCAATATATTTAAAATCTTCTCCAAATTTTAGTGACTTCTTGCGATTTGTAGCCTCAGTTTCCTGTTCTTGCTGTCACCCGGTGTGCTCTTTAGCTGCTGTAGCGCATTTGCTTCAGGGTTCTATGTATTTTTCATTCAGCGATGCTCTTTTGCTTACCATGTTTGAGTTACTGTTGCCTTCCTGTCAAGGTATTTTTACCCAGAGAACTTTACTCAGACCTACCCATCTGGCACCAACAACCAAAGTTACATAAATCACCTTTCGTTCCCCGTCTTGATGCTCAGTTTGAACAGCATGTGTCTTTTTTGTGTGTCTCTCCTTTTTTTAGGCTTTTTAAAGCCTTTTATTTGGATTTCACCACGATCAGCATTTCATTAGCTATTGGTGAATAACAAGTGCAACAGCCAAATATTTGGGTGACATCAAAATAATGATCCATTAAGCTTACATTAGAGCAGTAGGAATAACTACCGTATTTCCCGGACTACAAAGCGCACCTGAATATTAGCCGCACAAGCTAAAATCAGGGGAAAATCCTGTTTTGTACATACATTAGCCGCACCTGACCAAAAGCCGCAGGTGTTTCAATGTTGACTCATCATATGTAAGAGAATATGCACAAAGGGAATTGTCAGGAAAGAGATGGCTGTTTGGAGACACACCCTTTTATTAATATTTTGAAAAACAAGTTATGGGTACATATTTGCACATGTGCTGTGCTTCATAAATGAGTAACAAATGTATTACATAACAATAACCTACAGCACACCAGAAAAATAGATTCGGACTACCTTTTAGGCTCAGGTGCAGTGACACGGCTTTAACAAGAAGAAAAGTCAGTCATTCACCACCATCTTCCTCTTCTTCCTGCGCACTAAAACCACCAAAGTCCTCTTCTCCAGTGTCGGATACGAACAGGCTCAGGATGGCTTCGTCATCCACTCTCAGCTTCTTTCCTTCGTTGTCACTTTCAAAACCAAAGAAATCCTCATTGTCATTGTCAGTGTCGGAGTCGAACACCCTCTGAAGGGCCGTGGCGGTGTCCTCCTCTCCATCATGCAGCAGTCCAGCCCTTCGAAATCCGTTGGTGATCGTGGATGTTTTCACACTTTTCCACGCTGTCAGAATCCACCGGTGGAGTTGAGCATAACTTGCTTTTCGCAAGTTTATCGCCGCTCGTCATCCACGACTCCCGCTGAACGCGTAGCGCTACTTTGAAGTTTGTTTTTCGCGCTACTTGTACGGCACTATGTTGCCTGGCGGATGGACATGTGACCAACATACCACTCTTGAACCCCGATCCTTCCGCCAGGCAACGTAGTGCCGTACAACAGCGGAACAAACAAAACAAATCGTCTTACGATATCACAAAAATCATGGAAAATCCATAGAAAAGCCGCACCTGACTAAAAGCCGCAGGGTTCAAAGCTTGTGCAAAAAGTAGCGGCTTATAGCCCGACAATTACGGTAGTCACATGAAGCACATAAAAATTAGATGAAGCCTCTTTTTTTGTCATTGTTGGCTATATGGTAGTTATACATGGGCTATTGTGCTTGAAAAACACCATCTGATTTCCTTCAGTGTGAGGTCATCTCGTGTAAATTAATAAAGTAAAGTGCACTTGAGGCAATATATTCCAAAATTCCCATTAGTTTAATGTTATTTGGTTGTTTTTATTTATTTATTTATTTTTTACCAGAAGGGGTTAAAATGCTGGACTTTCAGCATAATTTGTGGTAGCTCTTTTAAAGGGCTTTTCGGCCACAGACTGCATTGAGATTGAGGCATCACATACTGTGCTCCTTTCTGTTCCTGCTTTTAGCGACAAAATCAGCACACTCCCAAAAGATTTATGCATCCTGTCACCCTGCTTTGCCAAAGTCCTCAAATAAAACGAACAGGCCAGCATTTTCTAACTCGCTTTGAATATGCATAACTGAATATGATGAGACTCGATAGGCTTCTGAATGGATGCAGAAGTCCCATTCAGTTTACCTTGTCACATTGTTGTGACCTTTTGCAAAAGATTTGTTTGTTAGTAAGACGCTGAATGCTAACACTTCAGTTTTTTTTCCCTTTTTCTTTTTTCAGGCCAGCGTGTGATTGCTTTGTGTGTATTTGCATAAATGTGACAATAGGCCTGTGACTTTCTTTGCATACTTTCCATAACTTACAGTTATTCTTTACTCATTCATTGTAACAACACTTAGCTTGACCCGCTGTCCTTTCTGCTCTCATAGGACTCGGTGTGAATGAATGGAAATAATATTTCATTATGTTGTTATTTCTCATCTATTCTTCTTTTTTTTCTTTTTTTTTTGGCTTATTTCTACGTGTTTAATTACCTTGGTGATATGATTTCATGTCATCTGTTGTGTCACTGTAGAGTCAGTATAAAAATGCTGACATAAAGTTGCACACTAATGATGTTACACGTCAATAAACCTCTTATTGATACTATAAAAATACATAAATGGCAACATAAGTATTATCAGCACATGATTTTTCAATTTTATCATTTTATTTCTTCAGTGGAAGTCACGAGCACATGACTTCCACATCTTGCAACACCATTTTTTTATATTCCATTTCATGCGTGATTATGATATGAGGTTTCCGTCCTAATTGAACATTTGTCTAGACGCAGCTGAAAGATAAAGGCGCAGCAGATAGATGAAACACCACAATACAGAAGCTTCAGTTAGTGTTGCTCAACTGTAAAGCGGCTCTGCCTTAGACTCTGAAGTACGAAAAACTGCAATTGCATAAAGGGGAAAGCTAAAAACCGAAGATTTAAATAATAAATTGGCTCTTTGAGGAAGGGAGTTTTGTGTGCGCGCTGTGATAAACTCGATGCGAAGACATTTAGATACATATGAAGAGATATTTTCACGTGACGGCAATCGAGTAAGATGTCAAAATAAAAACGCTGCAACTGTTTCTGTTACTATATCAACCTAATATTACTCAGATGCTGAAAAGCTCTAATCAACCTTTTCCGAACCGTGAAATTAAGTCAACTTTATGCTGAAGAACCACCTCAGCTCAGGAAACCTCTTTAAAGACGGTCGATATGATTGCTGTTTTGTAGACGAGCGGAGCCGATGGCTCTGGCTGAGGTTCCGCAATTGTCTGAACTTCACAAGTAAGCCACATCCTGAAAGTTTATGTCAAAGTCTGAGACAAGACTTTAAGCAGTTGTTGTTCCTGTGTGTTAATAAAAAGTAGCTCGGGCCTATGAGAGGCACAGCAAGTGACCTTTACGAGAAAAGAGAGGTTGAAAAGCCTGGATTATGGAATGGAAATTAAAGGATTAGTAAGTGAGCTGCATCTTGTTTTTTTATTTTTGAAATATTTAGTTCTGATTTATTTAACTGTGTACGCACAAGTGATTTGATTAATTAAAATTAGTTGTGTTTCTTTGGGATTTTTTTCCCTCTTTCTTGAAGAGCACTCTTCAAGAAAGCAACTTCCTACTACTTTCATATACTATGTATAATTATGCATGCTATTGCTGGTATATTTAAGATAGGCGACCACAGACTTGCAATAAATTGCCGCAGTGTGCTGCAGATTCACTGTGATCACGCATGCAGGCAGCAGGCACACTCATTGCTCACTTTAAAACAGAAGGTACAGTGTTGCATGGTTTAGAGTCTTTATCTAAAGTGCATCACTTCTCTGGAAGTTAATTACAGCTCCTCCTTCAAGCATCTGTTCTGCAATCGATCCCATTAAACTGCGTGAAAAAGCTCTCTAAGTGGTTGAGAATAAGGTAGCTCGAATTTTGATTTGTCATTGTCCAGAAAGGAAATACACATGTTTCATTCTTGTTTTTTTCCAGAAAAGAATTGTGTAAAAACCTTCTTATCACAAAGACTTGATCTTATCAGGCTGCCCATATGGGTGTTGGCCTGGAAATGTCAACTTTCTTTTCTTTCCCGTGCTCTCAATCTGTTTGATTTTCCCTGTTTCCTATTTGTCTCTCCACCCTGTCACATCACACATAGAAATGTGATTGTAGGTGTCATTTTCAGAGGCAACAAAGTCAGGCTCATTTGATTATTTCACCAGCAGGCCGACGCTGAACAACCGGACTTGTCAATTGCCTTCATTTCTACGTCACGCATTTTGAAAAGCCACTGTGATGATAACAAGTGCAAACAGCCTCTGGATTCTGTTAAAGTGGGCTCTGCTGTTCTAACGGCACTCTGGATGATATAAGGGAGGGAACCCTGATGACGCACACATACACGTGTGCGCATGGACGAACGCACACAGCCCTGCTAAATGAGAAAAGCACTGAGGCTTGAAGATGCCCTCCTTCATTCTCTCTCTTACTCTGCCCTTCATCATTTACCTGGTACATTCCAGTACATCATCCCCTTCCTCTCTTCCTCATCCCTGTCTTCCATCACTACTTCTCTGCACTCTTCAGCAAAGTGTAATTCATCATCATGTCTTGTAGTTCAGATAAAGGCCGACTAATGATTTGTTAAGCTTTTGTCCTTGACTCATCTCCCTTTAATCAAACTTGTGTTATGAAGTTTCTCAGTCTAACTTCTTTTCTATGAAGTTAGTTGTTTTCAAGGCTGTTTTTGCTTTTTTTTTTTTTTAAAGCGACTATGTCTAGAAGTCCTTTCTGTGACTATGAATCCTTTTTTTCTCTCTCTTCTTGAACAAGGTCATCCAAAGTATTACAGAAAGGATGTTTGGCATTGATGAGCCCGATTGAAAGGGTTCAGGTAAACTTGGCTTTCCATGAGTGTTAACAACGATGTCTGGCTCATATGTTGTGCATAAACTACTCTTGGTGTTCGTTTTCATGGCAAGTTAGTCAGTTAACAAGATTCTTTAATGGAAAATTGACTTCATTACGCAAGATGGACTTTGTGCTGAGACACAGCCTTGCACACAATCATCAGGTACAATAAAAAATGATCTATTAGCAAGGCTTATCCACACAGGCCCACGCAGACACAAGTAAACACGCAAAAGCGCACCATCATTCACGTCTTATCAAGTCCCAGTCATGCAGTTGTTTATGCAGCAGGTTAATTGAGCCTCTCCAGAAGGTTTTAATGCAAATTAAAATGCCCCCCTATTCTTTGTAGTAGCTAACAGACGCTGTTATGATTGCATGTGCAGACCCAAGGGGAAGGTGTGGTTTGTGTGTGTGTGTTTGTGTCAAGCGGGTATCCTCTTATCTGAGTTTGTCATCAGCAGTAACAGATGCAAATTGCAGTTTCAGTTTAGGTGCGTTAGAGATCTGATGAGCATATAAACAGACACACACACAAACAGAGACACTAGGAGATGTGGTTTGCAGCCTGCCTCTGTTCTAAAAGGGGGCTCTAAATCTTTGGATTTTGTCATACACATGGGAATCTCTGTTACCCTCTCCCTCTTCTTGATTTGCAACTATATAGCTGATCTCATTGCTCGGTTTTCATAGGATGGTGTTACACAAAAAGTGTTCAAGGTCCAGTTTTGCCAAGAAAAAGAAGCGGTGAAAAACACCTAAATGTTTTTGGAAGTTCAGCATATGTTACCTGAAAATTAATATTAAATTTATATTAGAGGCCTCTGTCTGCCTAATGCCACAAAAAAGTTTTTTATGTACATGCACTGCAGCCTTGAACTTTTGTAGGCATTACCCGATGGAGGTGCAGGTGAGAAACCAAATGTGCATTGCAGTCACAGTACGCATTAAACACTATTTAACCTGTGTGATTCTAGTCCACGTGATGTCTGATTGTGCCCATGTGGAAATAATCCATTCGACCAGTGAATTCATATCGAATGATTAGGCATTCTGTGCCTAAGTGCACTACTAACTTTGCAATCAATTTGAGAAGTGATTAACTAAAGTAAATGTAGTGATTCATCAAAATTACAACATTATGCATGTGTTTCACTGGCACATTGTGTTACCTAATGCAAGTTTTTTTTATGATAAAGGATCAACTGATCATTTAAAAAAATGCAAGCCTGTTCTAAACTGTAAGGATGTGACAATTAGGCATCTAGATCTGATCTATTGTACAATAGAACAATAGTTTGATAAGGGCTGTATTTCCCCAAAAGAGAAAAATCACATTTGACGTTCAGAGATGAAGAAGAAGCAATGAGATATTTTCAAAGTAAGCACTGCTCAGAAAGAGATACTTGATTAAAATGGAAATCTAAGGCTAACTTTTAACGCCTTAAGTCCAATTTAGAGTTTAAAGTGTTTTTTAGATGTGCATCTAATCGATATAGGATGTCTTGCTGAAGTTGTGTTTTTTCCATATTGTAAAACCTCTTGAAAACAGGTTTGTTATAGCTTATTAAAAATTGCATGAAAATACAGGCAGTCTTAGTGCAGTTTAGTTCATGCTACACTGGTTAGTTTTCATTATTGTCGAGAAGTAATGCAACATGTTGGAATGATGTAGAGCAGACTGTGGTGTTCATGGTCGGCCTCATGAAATCACATCTATTTCTTTAAACAAGGGATCCATCCATCTTTTCTGGTCCTTTTATCCAATTTTTAGTGTCATATTAGATGTGCTTTCTTTCAAAAACAATGTTGTTTCTAACTTTTTGGTAGTTTACGTCAAAGCTGAATCAGAATTTCAATTTCCTTATCATTCAACTTCTTTCTCCCTTTTCAACAATCTTGCCCGACCTGAAGGGTTATCATGTGTTGTAGCTGTTTCCCTCCCTGTTGATCTATACGAATGACAAAACAGATTTAAAAAAAAAAAAAAAAAAGAAAGAAAAGTCTTAACTTGAAGCAGATGCCCCTCAGATGCTTGAGCCATCCATCTATTCACTTCATCCCCTCTGTCATCCATTCATGTCTGCTATTGGCCTAGTCGTCATGGTTACTCTGCCCTCAGCGTCACTAAGCCCCAATTGTGACTTGTGCTGCCAGGAGGAGAATGATAATGCATATAAACACAAGAGCAGACTCACACAAACGTATACTTTCGTAAATCGTAATGGGTGTGCTCATTGGGATTTTCATTCATATACCAGTTGGGTTTAAAGACACACACACAGAGAAAGTGACAGTCTGTTTCTCTCTTTCTATCACATTCAGACATGGTCATGGTAATACACAGGGATGCTCTGACAGAAAGTCAGCTCCATTAATCATCCAGTCTGTGTGTGCACTCTGATACGTCTGTGTGTTCTGAAAGGTCTCTGATATTAGAGTCTCAAGCTACATAACCTTTAAAGGCCATCATCGTATATTACCTCCAAAATAAACATAGTATAATCCATTTCATGCTGCATCGGTGATAAGTAGAAGACATTTCTGGCATCAGATTCCAAACTGAAGTAGAGTGTGAACAGGAGTGCTCCATTTGTGAAGATGGAGGCTGGCAAGTGTTACCTGGAAGCATCATCTAAAAAGATGTTTCCTATGTGAATGGCCTTGCCTCTGAAACTACCTCTTGTCTTGCAAAGAGGATGCTGGGAGACGGAGACTGCAAAAACGCAGTTGCCATAGTTTCACACTTCTGCCTCTGAGGGTCAATTAAGGAAAACGTTCCGACCATTTCCACTCATCCTTTATAGTTCTCATCAATATGGATGCTGATTGTGTCGTCTCCATGCTCTGCCCTTTTGCACCTCTCTCTCTCTGTCAAGTTAACAAAAACTATCCTTTTTTTCTGTCGGTTTATCTTTTCAAGTTAAAGTCTTGTATTGGTGTCCCTCTGTTCCTGCATTTAAATACCTACAATACATACAATACAAAAAAAGCTTTGATGTCTGTCTGTATGTGAATTTTGGGGGTTTATTTGGCATTTGGTTGAGCAGATTTCTAAAGGGGAAAAACCTGGGACTAAGCAGGAAGTGCAGATTGAGTAGCACTTGAAGTTGCTATTTTAGATGTTGTAGAAATGTTTGTGTGATGACACACAAATTATAGATGAGTGACAAAATGCTCAGGAGATGTTGAGGTTTGGTGTTTCTGGCTTGTACTCTTTATTTATTTATTTTTTATATATATTTGCAACCAGGTCCAGAGTGCTACACATTTCCACCGCAGCCATGCAGCTTAGGTTTAACATCGATGACCTCATTGTGTATATTCACTCTTCCGTCTCTCATTTATCCTTCTATCCCGCCCCTTTGTTCTCTCTAAATCATTTCTGCCATTTCTTTTCGTTCTTTTCTTAATGCATTTATTGACCAAAGCTCCCACTGTGGATATTACACAAGGCCGTTTTAACCCGATGTCAACTGGCCCATTGAACTGCCAATCATCTGACGGCTATCCATGCTGCTGCTATAAATATTACAGATGCCATGACAGGATTTCCTGCAGTATCTGTGCTAATCCTATACTCCTGCTGGGACATTTCCTCTGGCCTCTACCTTCCACTTGTTCATGTGATTAGTTGTTTTAAAAGTCTATAGAATGTTTCTCCTTTTTTTTACACATTTGCTGTTCTGTTGTTACAAAAACTGCATCCAATCAGGAAGTAACGTGGCAACCAGAAACCACAAAAAGGGAAAGACATTCAGCAACTTCATTTGAGCTGAGTTGCTGATGAGCAATTGAAGAGACTACCAGTGAGATTGCAGGATACTATTGACTGACATATAACCTGGTAGTAAATACATTATAGGGTTACCTAGGCAACAGGAGGCTGGAATGTCCACAAGAGACTGATCGTCAGCTTCAAAACAACGCGTGATAAGCAAATCGCCTTCAGTGTGGATGCAAATTTAATGATGCCATGTTGTGTAGTGTACTCTGAATTTGGTTCTTAATTACAAATCTCTCTCTCGAGAAAATAAACAAATAAATACATAGCTTAAATAAGTGCTTTAATTTGGCAAACATTCCCTTTGTAGTAGGCTTCCTGGGCTGCACTGTGATTTTCTTGTGTTTTCATCATGCACTGGATCTTGTCCACTTTATCAAAACTGCAACCCTTCAACTTCCTTTTGAGGAAGAGGGTGAAGTCACAGTGAGCCAGATCTTGCAGTGGTGACCAAAGAACTGTGTTTGCAATGGATGTTGTGCAGTCGAATTTTATGTGGACAGACTAACACTTGGGGGCGATTCACAGTGCAAAATCCAGTGGACACCAGAGGAACAGATTCTTCTGGTAGGACTAATGATCTGATCTACTGCCTTTAGGACTGCACACTTTTGACTCTTTAACTAAGATCTGCTCTTTAGGCTGCACATCTGCTATATTGAGATAATCCATCCCACCTCACAGGTGTGCCACATCAGGATGCTGATCTGACATCATGAGTAGTGCACAGGTGTACCTCAGACTGCCCACAACAAAAGGCCACCCTGGAATGTGCAGTTTTTTGCGCTATTGGGGGTCTGGGGACCCAGAACCGGTCAGTATCTGGTGTGACCACCATTTGCCTCATGCAGTGCAACACATCGTCGCATGGAGTCTATCAGATTGACAATGTGGCCTGTGGAATGTTGGTCCACTCCACTTCAATGGCTGTGCGAGGTTGTTGGATATTCGTGGGAACTGGTACACACTGTCGTATACGCCGGTCAAGCACATCCCGAACATGCTCAATGGGTGACATGTCCGGTGAGTATGCTGGCCATGCAAGAACTGGGACGTTCTCAGCTGCCATCTGCCCTGAACAATGTGAACCATGATTCATCCGTGAAGCGCACACCTCTCCAACGTGCCAGACGCCATCGAATGTGAGCATTTGCCCACACAAGTCTGTTACGGCGACGAGCTGGAGTCAGGTCAAGACCCCGATGAGGACGACGGGCATGCAGTTGAGCGTCCCTGAGATGGTTTCTGACAGTTTGTGCAGAAATTGTTTGGTTGTGCAAACCAATTGTTCCAGCAGCTGTCTGGGTGGCTGGTCTCAGACGATCTTGGAGGTGAACCTGCTGGATGTGGAGGTCCTGGGCTGGTGTGGTTACACGAGGTCTGCGGTTGTGAGGCTGGTTGGATGTGCTGCCATATTCTCTGAAACGCCTGTGGAGACGGCTTATGGTTGAGAAATGAACATTCAATGCACGGGCGACAGATCTGGTTGACATTCCTGCTGTCAGCATGCCAATTGCACGCTCCCTCATTGCTTGTGGCATCTGTGGCATTTTGCTGTGAGACAAAACTGCACATTCCAGGGTGGCCTTTTGTTGTGGGCAGTCTGAGGTACACCTGTGCACTACTCATGATGTCAGATCAGCATCCTGATGTGGCACACCTGTGAGGTGGGATGGATTATCTCAATATAGCAGATGTGCCCACTACCACACATTTGGACTGATTTGTGACCACTGTTTGGGAGGGATGGTTATATTGTGTATCTGGAATGAATTTTAGGTCTCTACGTCCATCCCATGGGGAATGGGAGCAGTAACAAAGGTGTTGCGTTTATATTTTTGTTGAGTGTATATCTGTTTGCAAGTCATGGGAACTTGCTTATGAGGGTTAAAATTCGGGTCCAGATGATAGTCAGAACAGACAGTATGTGTCGAGCTTAAGGGGCTTAAGTGGTCGTGATTTTAGATTGTGGCTTGAATTCTGATCTTTTAAGTTTTCCTCCTTAAATAAGCAATAAACGATGAAGCGAGTGCAAAAAATGTCTTCTCATTAATGACCCGTAGAGGGTTGTACACTAATATTTGAACTGAATGGTTAGTTAATCACGTGCAAGTGATGGGAGTATTTGCCAATATTACTAAAACATGTGAGTTTTAAATGAAACTAGTTCTACGTTCACATACATATTACTCAGGTTTAAGTATCAGTGTTTGACAATTTTTAGACATTTTTATACATTAAAAGTTGATTTAACCTCAATCAACTGATTATGCAGCTGCAGATTTTAATGAGGGTGCAACATTTCACTACAAGGACTTTTATTAGGCATTAACAAAAGAAGCAGTTCCTGTTTATAACCTTAAAGCATTTTTATTAGAAATGCCTAAAAATATGGTCCATGCTGCCTACAGTCTCTTTTTGTCTTCAGTTCTTATATAATCTCAGACTCTTTCGTCATTGTGAGGGTACCGCTGCAGTGTGGTTTTTTTTTGTTTTTTTGTTTTTTTTTTACCCCTCTGAGTGTGTTTGCTCTTGCAGGCAAAGTCTAGTGTGGGTATTTGTTTTTACAGATGAATGTTTAGACTGCTCCGTCTCCCTCTCTGGACCTTCCCGCTTTCACTCGTCATCCTCTGTCTGTGCAGTCGGAGCTGTCTTGCAGTTGAAAACGTACAGGTGCTTGCGCTTCATTTTCCAGGAAGGAGCAGAAGCTACAGTGCAAGACACAAACACTAGGAGAGCAACAGCCTAAATTAACTCCTTCTTCCAGGCTCATGCACCATTTGACCAGTGACTTCTCTTTTCCTCTTGACTCTTCCTCTTGTCTTATTTTTTTGTAATGATTCTCTCCTCTGAACTCTGCCATCATTTCGAGCTTTGGTGCGTTGCTTTGACGCAAGACGTGACTGTTGTAGGGTTTAAACTCGTTTGACCTCTGCTGCTGTGAATGGACAGTGTTTGGACAGCACTCCAGCCTATCATCTCCCACATGCTCCCTTTCTGTCCCACTTTGTCTCCCTTACTGTAATTGGTGTCAGAGCCAACACTAGGATTTGGATGAGGCATGAGCTAACAATGTGAGCATGCCCTTACTTGGCTAAAGCTCCTATCTTATGACATCCTTCTTTGGAACACCTACCAGTGGACTGGCTGCAGACCTGCACTGGCCCCTTGTGTTAATCAAAGGGCATTACACCATATCTGTCTCTCACAGTTGACGCATCTGTTCTCTAGCAGTCTGAAAAGGTGATCAAATGTTGCATAAGCGGACTCAGAGAAGCATTTGTGTTAGCTCGTTTAAGCTTCGATTCGACCAAAGATTATCATGACTGTAGGATTCTCTTATTGTTAAACTTTTACTGTGCCCTTTTTCAGGCTTCGTTAGACTTTTAGTCAGATGATGTGTCAACGGAAATTGAAAACCTCGCATGATTGCTATCTTGAATCTCAAACTGAAGAAAAAGCATGAAGTCAGTTTCCCCACTTTTTGCCTAAAATGACACAAAAGATTCAAGTTCTTCTCATTGTTTCCGTAAACTTGTCCTTGAAGCTCTTGTATAGACTTCTGATTCATTTTCCCATTGAGAAAGAGCTATTTCCTGCTTGAGTTGAGCCTTTTCCTTCTACGCTGTCCACAGCTAATCGGTCCCCTGCTCATATGCATTTTTTATAACTTTACTTCCCATTTTGCTTAGCATACAGGAAGGTTGTATCTGTTGCGGTATTGCATACAGAGTTGTTGGCTAACTGACACAGGCTGACATAGAAGCAAGTGTCTAAGTGTGACTGTCACAGAGGTTCACTGACACCCAGTGACAGCATCAGTGACATGGAAGTATCTGGACACAGACATGTGGAGGTTCTTATTCCGCACCAAAACCCGCATGGCAGAGGCAAGTAGATGCTTTTATTTCATGTGTGCGTGTTATGAACCTCCGCTTGTTACAAAGTGGGCAGCTGCGTGTGAGTGTGGTCAGGTGAAGAATGTGCTGGGGACTTGCCGAAAGCTTTAGGGAGTGCTTGGTGTGTGTGTGTGTGTGTGTGTGTGTGTGTGTGTGTGTGTGTGTGTGTGTGTGTGTGTGTGTGTTGCGTGATATTTTGGGAGGGATGAAGGGGTTTCCTCTGTGAGGGTGGATGTGAGAGTTTTCATCTTCCCAGCTATGAATTGACGGGAAACAAAGGAGGATGTGGATGGAGGATCTTCCACCTCCTCCAACCTCAAAAATCATAAAAAATGTTATTTTCAATGCTAGGGTTAATGCTTCACTGAAGATTCTGCCTTTTCACTCAACCGGTGTAGCAAATTTAAAAGTTAGATGCTCAGTTTTTTCATCTTTGCGTTTTGGCCAAGTCATGGTATTAATGCAATCAAACTGAAACTGATCTGCAAAACCACAAAAAATATGTGTGAGGCCATGAAGTGTGAATACTCTTTTTCTTTTTCTTTTTTTTTTATCTCCCACACACCATGTGACTTCATTTCAAAAGACAGCTGTTCCTGAGTACTCTAGATTCCGGATAACACGAGAACCTTTATAAATAGTTAGTCATAACGCTGAATTTCAGCTTCTTCTCTGCAACAGCTGTCATGCTTGTAAACTCAGCTCTCCTGTGTAGTTGGTTATCTAGTTATCGAGCAGGAAGGATGTGAGATCAGTTCAAGAAAAGAGGAAGTGAGAAGTAGGAGGGAAGAGAAGTTTCCTGTCACTAATGTGGCCCTATTCTACCCTCTTCTCTGTGTGTGTGTGTGTGTGTGTGTGTGTGTGCGTGTGTGCATGTGTTAATGAGATGTACCTGCAGCAAGCCTGTATGAAGAGGTACAAATGTACCTGTTGCAAAACCCGTCATGTTTTACGTAACTCATGTTAACTGCTCCATTCAAACACTTCCTAGAACGAGTCTCATATCACCTGGATAGAGAGGGACTATGCCACTATTAGAGCCCAGGTAAGCTCTCACCACCTGTGTACTGTTGCTTTTAAATCCGTTCATTCTGCAGCTCCTCCCTCGCTAAACAAACATTACATCCTGCTTCATCCATGTCACATTGTATTTCCTTTTTCTTTTTTTTTCTCGTCTCCCCACCCTCTGGAAAATGTACTCTCCCATCACAAAATTGTTAAGCAAATAACCTTTTCTGAGCACAGGCTGCAGTGCAGGTTCGCTGCCAGCCAAGTAACGCTGCTCTTTGGTCAAGAGGAGTTGACTCATGCTCTATATACAGGCGCGTAATGGCGTATTCTCTCAGGTTAAAGAAGTGTTTGCTGTATAAACGGCAATAAAGTGAGCAATGGAGGAAAGTAAGAGGATCTCAAGACCACTTTACGAGCAGCGAGAGCTGTGTTAGGAGACAGGATGAGCAGGAACAGGACTGTTAAGAGGGGGAAGAGAGCAACATGCCTGGCCACAGACAGGAAAATCTCTGTCATCCAGAGGCAGTGAGTTGTCTGAATCCTCTCTGGTGTGTTGACACCGAGAGGGGACACATCATCCTCTCTCTGCCATCCTCCTCCACGCTGGCCTCTGTGTTGAATTATGGGTAAAGGGAAGTGGCACAGAGTTGGGTTCTTGAGTCTGTAAAATTACTGATAATGCAAGCAAATTTATTCAAGAAAGCATTTAATTGGCATTTTCTTTTTACTTTTTCTCCACCTCTATCTCTTTTTTGTGCTTCTTTTGAGTTTCAGTGTACTCCTGTTGCTCGCTTGCTCTCTCTCTCTCTTTCTCTCTCTCACTCTCTCTCTCTTTCAGCCGCACACATGTGTGTGTGTGAGAGAGAGAGTGTGACAAGAAGTTGGGTGCAGGACTGTGAGAATATAGCAGGCTCTTCCTTCCTGCTCGCTTCGGTTCCAGTTCATTTCAGCTGCAGTCATTCACCGAAGGCACACCGGTCTAATCAGACAGACACAGAGGCAGGGAGCGAGCAAGGACCGGAGATAGAATGGAAGAGAACATGAAGATGAAGCACTGAAGGAAATTTAGCAGAAGGCCTCTGCAGTCGACTAAAGAGCAGAGGCTGAGAGACTTTTCAATATTTATCTGCAGTCCACACAACGAATCCTAACATGAAAGCACAAACGATCTTAAAGTGTGCTCTCGGTGAGATGAGGTGAGATTTGAGATGATTATATGAGAGGTAGAAGAGTGTGTACCTTGTTATGGATGAAGGTAGGATGATACAACACTCTGGGAAATGCTGAGATGGAGAAGGACAAGAGAAAGTTCAACCTGACTCGCATGCTGTCCATCTACTTGTTCAAAAAGAACAAATCCTTGACTGGCAGCCCTGCTCACTGTAACACCTACAGACCCACGGCGGCAACGGACAACGACACTGGCACTTTACCTCCGCCGGAGAACCACTGGACGGTAAAGTGACACCTCCTGATATTGACATCTCGATCAGCTTTGAGTAGTTAAGTCGTCGACAGAGCGTTCAGTGGCGTCGTCTTAATGAAACTGAGTTTTAAGAAAATGAGGAGAAAAGAGGGATTCATCAGCACAGCAAAGTGCAAACGAGGTTTTGTATTCGCTCTTGTCGCGGTTGTTCAGAAAACAAGGTGCAACTGAAAGCCTGCTGTGTTCAGCCAACTCTGGTTTCCTGTTGTCAAATTAAGTCCCAGGCTGCAGTGGTCTGTGGTGATGGCGGTGGCTGTTGTTTTGTAGAAACTTTTAAAAAGCTGAAAGAAGAGACTGCTGAAAATATGTCTTTCATCACTTCTTTGAAATATTGATTATGCAACGGTCAGCTGATTGCACTTTATTTTTTGTTTGGTTGTTTTTTTTAAATAACTTGTAATTGCCAAGTGTAACTTTATTCAGGATCCATGGTAATAGTGTAAACCTGAACATGCCTATAAAGGAGAAATTAGGAGCAGGACAGCCCAGATGTTCTGCTTTCTGATCCCTGAGATTTGGATTTCATAGGCAGAAGTAGGGGAAAAGTCTTTCCCCTGAAACTGCACTGGTGAATCTAAAATTCTCCCAGCAGGGTACCTACTGTACTTTGCTTCATCACAGGGCCCGAGGTGTGAAATTCAAGGAAGATTATCAAGGGAGGGGAACACTCTTGAAAGAGAATTCTCTGCATCGTTGTTATTGTTGTTGAGTTTTGGGTGAGGCTGACACCAGGTCAGCTGCGCGTGTTCATGTGGTGGAGCTATGAGCGGTGTCAGCTGGGATCCACCCAGTTGTGAGAGTGCGCTTGCTGTGAACTTGCTTTTACACAGATCTACTTCCACTGAATATTTACACCACCAGTTCCCGTGTGCTAAAAGCAAATAAACGCATCGATAAGCAACTGTTTGTGCTCACGTGCACATCTCACTTCTTACCATGCTTCCTCTTTTTTTGAAATGTGTTATATTGACAGCAGGAGGCACCTCCACAGGAGAACTTATCTTTGCATAAGCAAGCGGCTTGTGAAATTTTTTTTTTTTTTTTGCAGCTGTGCAGTATTGCTGTCGTTCTGTGATCATTGACTGCTTTCCCTCCGTCTGTTTTCTTTTCACTCTTTAGGAAGATGGAGACATCAAAGAGATCAACATCACCCATGTGGTCAAGGAGGGCTCAGAGAAAGCTGATGCCTCTCAGTTTGAACTGCTCAAAGTCCTGGGACAGGGATCCTTTGGCAAGGTAATTTGCTTTTACTCTTTCGGTTTCTTTCTATTTTGACTACATGTCTATTTTTCTCTTCCTCCTTTGCTACTCTTACTCCCCAACCTACAAAAATCGTTGCATCTTTAACAGTGTTTTTGGTGTTTGTTATATTTTTGGGGGGAATTTTTTTGAAAAAAAATTATTTTGCAGGTGTTCCTGGTACGAAAGGTGACTCCTCCCGATGCCAACCAGCTCTATGCCATGAAGGTCCTCAAGAAGGCCACACTAAAAGGTACAGCAACGTCAGGCTTGGCTATGGTCGTGAAATTTTAAGAATTGCTACTTTTCTCTGTTTTGGCTTTTGGCTTCATTGACAGGGAAAAAAAAACAAAGAAAAGTGAGTGAGTTGGGTTTTTTTGTTTTTTTTGTTTTTTTGTTTTGTTTTTTTTTTGTAGAGCTGCACCTTTTACCTTTCCGGTGATGTTGATTTGAAAAGGCCTTGTGTTTGGCAACTTCATTTTTCAAGTGGTTGTTTAGTTTCATATAAAAGGGTGTATGAATTTCCTGTAACACATGCAGTGGTATGTGTGCATAGTAAGACCACCACTGCTTTCAGTGGGTTCCTATGAACAGGTGTTGTGGTCTCACCTTCTGCAAACATCGGGGCATCAGATTTCTTCTCATCATCTCCCAAAATCACGTGGGTGGTTCTGTGCAGCTTTGCAAATTTAACAGGGACCTGTTACTCTCATTTAAATCTCCGTGTTTTTATTCTTTAACAGCTTTTCATGACTAGCAGGTCAAATTGATCATAATTCGCCTTATTTTGGGTGTAGCTCCTCTCTGTCTGAAATTCGCTATTTTACATTCCTTCCCTTTTGCTTGAAGTCAGCTTTTTTCTGATTGGCTGCCCATGGTGAAGTTTTTAAGCAGCAGCTGAGTTAATCTACTGTGCTCAGAGTCGCAGTTGCATGCACAAAATCCCCAAATTTAGGTCATCATTAACATTCAGCACTGACCCCATTATTTAAGTTTGGCTATGCTTTAATTTGAGGATCCTCTCCTATTGCAGCTTAATGAGTCCAAGTTGAATTGTACTCTCATCAGCACCAGCATTTAGTGTGTTGTAGTACTTTTACCATACTCTGTGCTTACGTACAGACACGTTATAAATCTTTAATGCATACTATCACACTAACCCTCGATCATTGGCCTTCAGTCAGAGACCGTGTGAGGACCAAGATGGAGCGAGACATTTTGGCAGACGTCAATCACCCATTTGTTGTCAAACTGCACTATGGTGAGTCAGCCTGATGCTTTTGTTAGACTCTGCTTCCCTTCCCTCTTATTAATGTTATTTGATGTACTGACTTGATTTACTGTTTTATTACTTCAACTTCCAGAAGCTTAACTCATGCTTCCTGATTTACAGTTGAACTAAATGTGAATTTGTGCATCTGTAGCATTCCAGACTGAAGGGAAGCTGTACTTGATCCTGGACTTTCTCAGAGGAGGGGATCTTTTTACTAGACTCTCCAAAGAGGTAAAAAAAAAGAAAAAGAAAAAAAAGAAGTGACTACTTAGTGTTGTTATGCTGACCTGAGGTCAGGATTTCTTTTTCTCAGTCCTATGTCCACTTATTTATCCTATAAACTGATATGTGCTTACCCATTTATTCTGCATTGTGTCACTCTGCGGTGTTATGCTCTCTTATAGTCTCATTTTCCTTTTCTTTGTGTGTCACATCCTCTCTCTTCTTTGTCTCCTTTACCCCTCAGGTGATGTTCACAGAAGAGGATGTGAAGTTTTACCTAGCAGAACTGGCATTAGGACTGGACCACCTTCATAGCTTGGGTATCATTTACAGGGACCTCAAACCTGAAAAGTAAGAGTGGAAAACCAAGCGTTTTGCATGCCATGCTGCAGGAAATGTATAATGACAAATATATATAAAAATATACACACAGTGCATCAGTCATAAACGTCTCCAAGTTAGATTAATCCAGAAGAACAGCATGCATTTCAGTGAGTGTGGGAAAAGTGTCTTCCCTGCTGCAGACCTGTAGCCACAACCCCAGACAGCAGTGATGACTTCAAAGTGCAACAATTTCCTCCTGTCATATTTCTATTGCACTCACTGCAAAGTATTTTTTACTTGTTGAACCCTGCACCATTTTCATTAGCTTGTGTTCCCTCACTCTCTGCTGTAATTGGCACATCGGTACTTGTTATGGTACATTGCTGCCACCAGCTGTCGATGCTTGTTCCTCAGCGTGTGCTGTGCACAGCACTCGATCTCATAGTATGCATGTAAGACCCGACACCGTCGCTAATTTAAAGAGCCGGTGATTCATTTATGTGTTGCTTTTTTAAATTTTGGTGCTTTTTAATGCTAACATGTTGTATTGAAACTGAAACGTGTTTTTATAACTTTGACCACCACATACGGACTGCTTTATTAGCCTTCAGTTGTTTTTAAGGGTACCTAATGATCCGACAGCCGAGTATACTTTGACACCAAGACATACTACAACTGAGCAAAGCATACAGCAAAGAAAAGTTTACTTTGTACAATCCAGATGGGTAAAATGTTCAGACTCTGTAAGATTTTAGTTTGTCTTATATGTGACATTGTTTTCTCCTAGCATTCTTCTGGATGAGGAGGGACACATCAAACTCACAGGTGAGCCTCCTTGTTGTTTCTTTTACATCTACCTCTCACTATTCATTTTGCACACACACTTTCCTTTCCTCTACCACATTGACCTTGATTCACAGCAGTGATGGCTTTATCTCACTGACTCGTATCTCCATAACATCCTGTATATGTTCCCCAAGTTAATTATAATACTTTATCTTGAATATCTGTGATAAACCTCTTTAGAATCTCTTATCCTCAACCAGAGGAAACGAATGATAATTAAGAAGTCGCCTTAACAGAGCTCTTGTGGGAAAACTGTTTCATGTTAAAGCTTTTTGTAGCTATTATCGTGCTGCTATATAATATAATATAAGGATCCAGGTCCTTGGTTAATGTCTTGTGTGTTTTCAGATTTCGGCCTGTGTAAAGAAGCCATTGATCATGAGAAGAAAGCTTATTCCTTCTGTGGCACTGTGGAGTACATGGCACCAGAGGTCGTGAACAGGCAGGGACACACCCACAGCGCTGACTGGTGGTCGTTCGGGGTACTAATGGTAAGGAGGAAAAAACGTACTGGCTGAGCGTAAATATTACGTAAATAAATATGCCGATTACATTTTTTGTGTTTTCTCTCCCAGTTTGAGATGCTGACGGGGGCGTTGCCATTTCAAGGGAAGGACCGCAAAGAAACCATGAATCTCATTCTGAAGTGAGTACCACCTGGATTCAAGAACATCACTCATTTTTTCTTTTCTTTTAACTACTTACTCATGTCCATCAGCAAAAGCGTGTGAGTGGACTAGAGCCTATTCCACCTCACTTTGGGTGAGAGATGTGGGCTACACCTTGGACAGGAAGCCGGTAAATTACAGGGCTAACACAGTTAGACAGCTGAGCAGGCACATTCACAACTACATCTGAAGTCAATTTACAATGACCAGCTAAGTAGCTCTCAAACGTTTTGTGGCACGCCCCCCATTTGTAGGCTGAAAAAAGTTTTGGTTTTTTTTGTTTTTTTTTCTCCCTCGCTCAGGAATCCCTTTTACCAACTTATTTTAATTCAGTTGTTTTCCCAGATTGTCCATGCCCAACCTGCATAGGCGGTCAGGTGGGGTATGACGTCCTAAACAGGCTCTCAGCTTAAGAACTAACCCGGAGAGTAAATTTGCAGGCACATGGAGAACACGGAAAAACTCAATTCAACACAAAAACCTGTTGCCAAATGTACTTATTCCAACATATTCCAACTGCCTCATTCTATATCCGGTGCAATAATTAAAGCTGGAAGCCCTCTTTGTGTGTTTGTGCAGGGCTCGTCTTGGAATGCCTCAGTTCCTGAGTGCAGAGGCCCAATCTTTGCTCAGGGCTTTGTTCAAAAGGAACCCTGCCAACAGACTGGGTTAGTATCAGCTCTGGAACATGACTTTGACAAATGACGGTACACACTCTATCTGATTTCACAGGGAAAGGCTGTGCTTTACATTGGTTTGTAGTTTTCTATTGTGATTGATTCTATTTGATGTTTTGCAGGATCTAATGCCGATGGCGCTGAGGAGATTAAGCGGCACGGTTTCTTCTCAACCATAGACTGGAATGTGAGTTCTGTGTGATTACATATGTGTTTGAATTTATAGCAACCATCACAGGTGGCATTCAGAACTTCAACTGCACAGCGTGAGTTAAGCTTCTTTATTCCTTTTTAGAAACTCTTCCGAAAAGAAGCAAAGCCTCCGTTCAGACCAGCGGTCGCACGTCCGGATGACACTTTCTACTTCGACTCCGAATTCACCTCCCGCACACCTAAAGGTCGAAAATCAAAAATCAATACACATTTTTTTTTATTTAAAGGAGACACAGCAACATTGGGATGCACTAACATATTTGTGATTAGCTGTGCTTGTCAATAATACCTCAATGTGAAGTTTTTATAGCAGTGCCTTTTTTGTTTTCTAACATTACTGCAATAAACCTGTCTGTTTTTCCGAAGCCTTTATTTTTATTTATTATCCTGCAGACTCCCCTGGTGTACCCCCCAGTGCTGGAGCTCACCAGCTCTTCAGAGGCTTCAGCTTTGTTGCATCAACTCTGTTAGAGGAGGATGGTTCATCAGAGCCAGTGCAGGCCCCACCACATCCAGTGGTTCAGGTCAGTAGCTATTCACTCTTGGGATAGATAAATACTGGATACTGGAGCCTGTTCTGGCAGGACACAAAGAAAACCAAGAAATTTCCCCTATGACTCCTTTGGCAACAGTGGGAGGGGAAAAAACTCCCTTCTAACAGGAAGAAGCCTCCAACAGAACCGGGTTTAGGGAGGGGCAGCCATCTGCTGCGACTGGTTGGAGGTGATGGGAGGAAGTTAGGTTAACTGGTCATTTAGAGTGTCCAGTCAACTAAGTGCATGTCTTTGGACCCTGGGAGAAAGTCGGAATACCTGGAAAGAACAAACTCATGACATGGGAAGAAATTGCAAACACCACACAGAAATTCCCCGGCTAGATGGTGGTGAGGCAGCCGTGCCAACCACCCCACACTGTGCTGCCCGCAACATGATCAACAGTAACTCGACACACTAAAACTGAACAATGGAAGATTATAATAATATTGGCTGGTGTGATGAGTGTGAATTCGAATAGTAGGGTTTGGCACACTTCAGGCCCCTTAGTTATTCTCACATTGTATCCATCTTCTGATGGCTGTTATCAGCAGGAAAACAGACCACATCACAAGGCTCAAATCATCTCAAACTGGTTTTCTGAACATGACAGTGAGTTCATTGTGCTCAAATGGCCTCCACTGTCATCAGATCTCAACCCAATAGAGCATCTGTGCACTCGAAAATTTGCAACATGGGTGTGCAGCTGGAAAATGCGCAGCAGCTGTGAGATTAAATCATGTCACTATGAACTAAAACCGCTGACGAATGTTTTCAGTTCCTTGTTGATTCTATGCTATGAAGAACTAAAGCATTTCTGAAAGTAAAAGGGAAGTGAGCCTAGTAATTAGTACCTGATGAAGTAGTCGGTGAATATGCCCATGTACTGTAATCTAAAGGTGTGGACAAAGTTATTTCAGTGTGTTATATTTCTGTCGAGTTCTGACTGCTGATGGCATGAAATAGAGACAGATTCTGTGTGTACGGTGTGCGAAAGGCAGACAGGAACACGATTAGAAAGAAACGACTCAGATGAGGTACACGGCTTCAAATCTTGTGTAATGCCTGGCAAAAGCAGTTTTTCTACTGCGTGTGTGGTAGATTTGAAGAGACACTTTGACAAAGAGGAAGAAATTGACTCCAGAAATAGATTTCAGCCCCTTCCCCAACATCATCAACCTCCCCCCACATGAGCTCTTGTCAGTCCGTCACTCCTCCAACGCTCATCACAATTTCAAATCTTCCTCTGCAGCAACTACACGGGAAAAACGTCCTTTTCAGCGATGGCTACGTACTGAAGGAAGATATAGGGATGGGCTCTTTCTCCGTCTGTAAACGTTGTATCCACAAAGCCACCAACACTGAATACGCTGTCAAGGTATGAACACATAAACACACACACAGGGAAAAGTTAGCTTGTGAATACAGGACAGCAAAATCTAACAAATATGTTTTTCAGTAGTTCTTCAGTAAAAGAAGGAGGAAAATATGCAGCCTTTCAAAAACATGATCCTAATGCCGTTGTTGTGCTTTTGATTTCCAGATGATTGACAAGACTAGCACAGACCCCTCTGAGGAAATAGAGATTCTGCTTAGATACGGACAGCACCCTAACATCATAACACTCAAGGATGTGGGTCTAAACACGCACTCTGTCTGACAACCTTTGTTCGCCTTGGGTGTTGAGTGTAATAAGACTCGCTGATGTTTGTTTGTCTTTCTGTCGCAGGTGTACGACAACGGTAAGCAGGTGTTCATGGTGACGGAGCTGATGCGTGGAGGAGAGCTGCTGGATCGGATCCTCAAGCAGAAGTTCTTTTCGGAGCGAGAGGCCAGCGCTGTGCTACACACTATCACCAAGACTGCTGAGTACCTCCACTCACAAGGGGTGAGGACCACTAAGACCACTAGGACTTTTAGTCCTGTTTTATATGTATGTTTTGTCTAAGGAGCTTGAAAAGAAAAGCCTTTTGGACTTCTTTGAGTTTCTTGAAGACGTTTCACCTCACCTGAGAAGCTTCTCAGTTCTAAGGTCAAATGGTGGAGAGTCCCAGATTGAAGTCCTAGGGGAGTGTCCCCCGAAGAGGGTCATGAACCCCCTTGTTGATCCTCTACCTAAACGCACGAGCCAAGGTGTGAAAATGGGTGTAGGTCACAATCAGCCAAGGTTTCGGGTGAACCCGCTGTGAAACCTAGCCCCACCCTATCATGTGACTTTGAGGTCAAATGGCATTATTCTGAAATGGCAAACCTGTGAAGCACACAATGGGTTTTTTTAAAATTATTTTCTGGAGCTGTATTTGAGCAATAGTGTTTTATCAAAATAACTGCTGTGAAATAGCTCTGTCTTTTAGAAATATTAGTTAAGGTGCTATTAGAGTTTAGTTATTTGATGTTCATTTTGCTTTTTTAAGAAAACTGTTGAATAGTAGTGCCTTTGAAAACCAGGCTAAAGTCTTTACTTTTCTTTTTCTTTTTACTTTTTTATGTTTCCTGATGTTTAAAAACTTACAACACATGTCTACTTTTGTTTACTTTTTATGAATTTCTAGCTTGAAGATGTCAAACTGTGTTCATCCTTTTAATTATTTTGGTTTAGTAACAACACATAGGGGAATAATCACTTGAAGCACCTCGGTAAATAATTCAACTTCTGATTAGAATAAAATTGAAAATAATTTATAGAAGACATTTTTAAAGCAGATAAAAATGGGAAAGAATTCCACCCAAGAGTGTTTACTGACACTTTCAATCCTAATTTTCTCCCTCCATTCCACTCTTGCCCTCTTGTGTTTCAGGTAGTGCACAGAGACCTGAAGCCCAGCAACATCCTCTATGTCGACGAGTCGGGGAATCCCGAGTCAATCAGAATCTGTGACTTCGGCTTTGCTAAGCAACTGCGTGCCAACAATGGCCTGCTAATGACCCCGTGCTATACTGCTAACTTTGTAGCTCCTGAGGTGAGCAAGTGACGAGTGCGCTCGCAAGACATACTCACAAAAGTCAAGGTTCCCCCAGTCATTGTGATATATAGTAATATGTGATTCCTTCTGACTCTGCTATAGGTGCTGAAGCGTCAGGGCTATGATGAGGGATGTGACATCTGGAGTCTCGGGGTTTTGCTGTACACCATGCTGGCTGGGTTAGTAGGAACACTTGAAATCATTCTTTGAACTTTGTTCTCTCTCATTATTCTTTGCATTAACCTTACCGTCTGTCTACTTTTGTTCTCACCAGTTTCACTCCATTTGCCAACGGACCTGAAGACACTCCAAATGAAATCCTGAACAGGATAGGCCACGGCCACTTCAGTCTGACTGGTGGTAACTGGGACTCTGTGTCTGATGCCGCCAAGGTAGGAGTCAATATTTGTTAGACAACTCTTTTACTCCCTAGAAAGAATTTTTTGTTGTATTTGCGTCAACCTACAAGTTTTCCATAATATTATTATTTGGCTTTTTCTAGGACCTGGTGTCCAAGATGCTTCACGTTGACCCCCATCAGAGACTGACTGCTAAGCAGGTTCTCAAACACCCATGGATTGTCCGCAGAGACAAGCTGCCCAACAGCCAGCTCCCACACCAGGACCCCAAGCTGGTCAAGGTAACAAAACTGCCTGGAATCAGGTTAAAGGAATTCATTGATTCATTGAAGTTTTAGTAGTTGAAACTCAACATGTAGAATGATTTTTATATCATATCAGTTCCTTTTAGTGTCACCAAAATACCAATATGATTGTACACTGCAATATACTCGCATCGTGTGTTGCATTGTCGATTAGAAAACACAAGACGAGCGGGTTTTTTGCATTGCAGTAAATCAGACAACATATCAGTAATTCATACTCTCATCTGGGCTTCAATCATGATGTTGCTCTTTATGCACAGGGTGCAATGGCAGCCACCTACTCCGCCCTGAAGAACTCACAACCTACTCCAGAGCTCAAGCCCATTGAGAGCTCCTTCCTTGCTCAGAGGCGTGTTAAGAAACTTCCCTCCACATCTCTGTAGAGACTCTGAATAGCCAAACAGGTCACAGGAGTCTGATCAAAACCACACCTCCTGGCTCCAAACCACCCCGTCAGCTTGCTCGGGGACTTGGTGTCGACCCGCCAATACCAGCCAAGGAACACTGACTGTGGTCCTGCCCCCATCTTGTGACATCAGTTGTCCCGCTCTAGCTATCATCCTCCTTGTGTGGGCTCGCCAGCTGCAGCTGTTAGCCGATCTCCTTTTGCCTATCAAAATATCATGACGATGGATGGGGGCAATGAGGGCGAAAAAAAAAAAATGTAAAAAAAAATGGGTGCAGGTTTTTTGGCAGATGTTCTGGCGCCGTGTGGGTGTTTGTGCGAGTGTGTGAGCGTGTTTGTGCATGACCCGCTACAGAGTCGATGCAGCCCTGTTTTTGATGGTGACAATGAAAGTTTTCTCTTCTCATCTTTGCTGTAATTGGTTGTCATTCTCGCTGCACGCCTATCCATCTGCCTGTTTTTTGGTTTTTTTGCCGTCTGTCCGTTCTTTTTGTAGGGTTTTTGAGCTTCGTATTAGCGGTTGTGCTGCCAATTCAACCTGTGCCGACAGCACAAAACCACAGTACTGTCCAAACTGCTGTTAAATGTTTCTCAGAGAACGTTATTGATATGAATATTAAAACATTTCTGCCATAAATGCCTCTTTGGCTTTGGTACAGCCAGAATATGTGCATTCTAGAAAATGTCAGTTGCTGATGTTTTGGTTAGTGTCAATCTATGCTTGCGTTTTGTTTTATGGAGAGTGTGTGCGGACGCGTGCGTGTGTGTGTGGGCGTGTGTGTCAGTTGCATGACTTGCAGTGTGTGTCTGTACTGTCTCGCGGGATGCTGCAGAGTCATGTGCATGGTCCGGTGATGTGGCTTTCTCGTTTCGCTCCTATTCCTCTTCTCTGCTTGGTCAATCTGCTGGCAACCATTTGAGATGTCTGTTATTTTTATTACTATAAAAACTAGTAACATAGATGGCTTTCTGTGAAAGAAACCCTGCCCAAGGAACAATGTGGCATGTTAAAAATTCTATATTTGCATTGTTTTCTTTCTTTTTTTTAGTTGTTTTCACTGTGTTTCTTGGATAATGCCTATTGAATACTGTTTCCTGTGTTGGTTGTTTTTGCTGTCGATTGTTTGTTTTTTTTCTCTTTATCCAAAGAAAGTAGTGATTTAAAATAGTGAAAGACATGCTGAGCACATCGCAGCCTGTGGACTTGATGCCGCACAGGTCTCTTCTTCTGTTTAATAAGTCAGGGCTGGCTGCTGTCTTTACGGAAATAAGCACTTGTTAAAATCTCTGTCAAATCACTGGTTATAATGTCACACATACTTGCCCTTATTGTGGATTATCTTTTTTTCATTCATTATATTGGAATTCCATTTGTTGATTATCTGACTCGTTGGTATTTTATTGACACTGAATACGAGGCCTAGAGTTAAAGGTGTCTCAGTGTAAGCTTCTCCACGGAGTAGGTCCTGCTTTTAGCTCAGTGCCTAGGCCTACAGGTGAGGCGGAATGTCTTGCATGGAAAGCACACCGTAAGGATAAGAAGATGCTGTGCATGTGTAGAAGAAAAGACCTGTGTGGCTTAAGAATCTATGAAGCAGCTGTCTTACCTCAAAAGAAATCAAAGTTATATTATAATTCTTGTTTGGTGGCAAAAAATCTCCCTCCTTTGTCAAAATTTATGGTAAGATGTTATTGTATGATAAAGATGAAGATTTTTATATCTTACAATATTAAAAATCGAGTTGCTATGACAAAGTGTCTGTCTTGCTTTATTGTTTTTTTTTTTTAACTTCAAGTGACATTCAAGTGTATAAAAAAAACACAATTCCCAGATATAGAAATATGAAAAAATATCACATTTTTGAAACCTACAAAGAACACATAATACTGTAAGAGCAGTAGTACTTCTTATAACTAATAATTCTTTATGCATACAGTTTTTTGTGAGTAGCTGTTTTTCATCCACAAACAAGTATTGGTGCTGGACCCATCACTTGGTTATGCTGCTGTTGGCTCAGGCTGCTGACTTCCTTACACTGAGTACTTCTCCACTCCCGTCTTCTCACTCCCCAGTTGTTTACACAAGAAAACTGCACCCAATTAAAATGTCATCTCTCTCATAATGTGTGCCGGGGGGCTCCCATGATGCACTGAGTGTTTCCTCTTCACTGATCTCTTTCCACACTGTGTGTTTATCCACCATTTTGCATTTAATTATTAGTAACTATTAAAGTCTGACTCTCTCCTATAGTTCGCCTTTTGTCCTGTCTCCCTCTGTTCCTTTCTCATTTCCCTCACCCCCATCTGGTCGCGCTAGACGGCCGGACCTTCCATGAGCCTTGCTCTGCCAGAGGTTTCTTCCTGTTAAAAGGGAGTTTTCATTGTCATCACGTGCTTATTCACAGGGGGTTATGTGATTGTTGGGGGGTTCTTTCTAATGTTATAGATACCAATCAACGTTCCCTCTAAGCTGCGCGCGTGCGCAATTGCGCACGGCTGGCACGGTCTCTGCGCACAGGAAAAAAAAATCTAACCTGAATTGAAATTAAAATTAATACTTTAATAATTCTGTTTTGCAGTGTTAGTCAGTAAGTGACTGGCTGCTCCCGTATGGGATTAGAACGATGCCACTTTATCCCATAGTCCAGCCAATGATGCGATTCACATTCGTATATATGCAGCTAATCAACGTTGTTGACAGGCTATGACAGCGTCCTTATGTGCCGACACCGGTGTTTTAGCAAAGCGGCGTGGCTGATGTGGAGTGAAGCCACGTTAATGACAATGTGTACAACCATTGGAGACGTGAGCAGGACAGACGGAACAATTGACGGGAAAAGTGTGGACTTTATACCAGTTTTTAAATTGTGTAAAACCAGAGTTATGATAAAAAAAAAACATGCAATGTTTCGAAAGCACTCTCCGCCTGTGCCCAAAACCCAAAGAAAACCCCACCCTTTCCTATTGGTGGAAAAATCTACCATGTCGACCAATCAAAAAATGATATGGCAACATGGCATTTAGTTGTTTAGGAAGGGGGAAGTTTTAGGAGTGACGGCAGTGTTTTGAGATGTGAGATATTTGCGATGTTCAGCGCAAATCTTGTGTAGTTGGTGTGTAGTGTAGTCAATAGTTTTCTTGTGTGTGTCAGAACAATGAGGCGACTACTGAATGTTACAGGAGTGATAAATCTGCTGTTGTCAGGCTGTTGTTCTCTTTTATCTCATAGTGGACATAAATTATTTTTGGAGCGGCACAAATAATTTACATGGCATCAAATTTGATGCAGAACAGCTGATTGTTCTGTAAATAGTTTGAAATGTTTATTTAAAAAAAACTTGGCTGCATAACTCAGTTACCTTTTTGAAGACGTAATGATATAATTAACTGCCCAACATTGGTCATTATTTACTGTATTTTGCAGACAGAGTTACAGGACTCTCTCCCAGACCACAGACTCATAATACAAGTCAGAGCTTTATTTATTTATTTATTTATTTATTTATTTATTTTTAAAAAAAGAAAAGAAAAAAAGTTGTGTTTTCAAATTTGGAGCTCAAGATATTTTTACTTCCAATAGTGTTAATGAATGAAGAAGATTTTTTAAAGTTTTCATTGTAAGTGGGCTAAAGCAGTTAATTAAAAGTAGTCTAACATAAATGTAAATGCTGTAATTGGATTATTTTAATAAACCATGTGACTTGGATGGATTCGATGCTGGCGTGACCACAGTGCACACGTCTGCTGTTGCTCACAGAGGTCCAAGGGACCGCTCAGGGAGTTTAGAATAGAATAGAATAGAATTCAACTTTATTGTCATTGCACATGCACAGGTACAGGGCAACGAAATGCAGTTTGCATCCATCCAGAAGTGCTTTAGTGATATAGATATATTACAATATATATTAGCAATAGTATAGATATGTAAGTATATTACAGAAATGGGTCTATTATGGTATGTTATAATGTACACGGTATGAAGTATGTTGTGAATATGCTATAACTATAAGTATGTACAGGCTGTAGTGAGTACAAGCTATGTACAGGCTATGAACAGGATATAAATATGAAAAACTATACAGAATAAAAAATAAATAACTTTACAGAAATCTGAGATATACAGCTATACAGAAATGTGAACTATGGAAGTTGTAAACAGTTGTAGAATTAAAGATTATCGAATGTACAGAATGATTATTTACACAGAGCTATACAGTAGTGCAGTTAAGATAAGTGAGGGTGTAGATAGTTTCTACAGAGGCTATATAAAGTGCTAGTGGTTGTGAGTGGTGGTTCAGTCCATGTTATTATTGTGTGTTTGAGGGTACAGTTGTCCATTGTGGGTGTGTGTATGTTCAGTCCATATGTTAACGTGGGTCAGTGTTTGTGTGTTCGCTCAGACACATGAAAAATTAGAGGGAACATTGCTTACCATATAAAGCACATTGAGGAGACTGATGTGATTGGTGCGCCTTACAAATAAAATTGAATAGCCAGGGGTGTCTAACTCCAGGCCTCGAGGGCTGGTGTCCTAGAGGTTTTAGATATGCTAGGTCAACACACCTGAATCAAATAATTAGTTCATTTCCAGGTTTCTGGAGAACTTCAAGATATGTTGAGGAGGTAATTTAGCCATTTAAATCAGCTGTGCTGGATAAAGAACACATCTAAAACCTGCAGGACACCGGCCCTCGCGGCCTTTTCCCCCTCTTCTCTTTATCCTCATACCCCGAGTGACTATGACAAATGGCTGCTCCCCACTCTCTGAGCATTTTTCTGCCAATGGCTCTTCCTGTTCAAAGGGGTTCTTTCTTCCCTCTGTCACCATCTGCTTGATTGTTGTGAATCTAATTAAGGATGTTGTCCCTGCTTGTGAAAAACTTGACTCGATTGGGCTGGGTTGGTGCATTGATGTGTGCCTTTAATGACCTTCACTTCCTGTCTCAGCAGACCAAAGCCTGGTGTATTTCCACAGATGGTCACTGGAGGGAGATAAAGTGCAAACATACAAACATAGGTTAAATCAATCCATGCCTGCATAAGTAGATGGATTGAGGCAAAGGTCAAGGCTTGTCAACATGAATACTGTACTTCTTTATTTTTTTTATTATTCCACTATGTTTAATTATTCAAACCTCATGTTTAAAACTGCTGCTGTCACTTTTTCCCTGTGATGAAAAGCATCAGTTGGTAGACCAAATTAAAGCCACATTAAATATTGTGATTCATATTTATGCATTCGCTTGGAGACAATATCAGTGTGTGAACGACTTTCTTCTGCAGCCTCTCTCCATCTGCTCTTGCTTGTAGCATTTTAACTGTCGTGTCCCAGCTTTCCCTCCTTCAGCAATATGGCAGATTCAGCTTTATTAGTATCAGCTCTTAGTATCGCCTCATGGTTGTACTTGATGTTACCTGCTTCTGTATGCACAGATGCAATCACTTACATAACAGCCACTGCTGCTCAGCGGTTGTGGGGGAGGATGATTTATGCTGACACGGTGTGCACCATCATGTCAGAGACAAATGCAGCTATTTATTTACAGACACACATACATAGTGTGATATATTCCCACTGGTCTGTGTTTGACGTCATCTTACCAGTAAGTCACACTGCGACGAATGACTTCCTGCTCTTTTACACTTACACACACGCACACACAGACAGACTGACTGACTCAGCCTGCGGCAGCAGAAAGAAGTCACTGATATTGATTACAAAAAAACAGAAAACCATCATCTGTTTCCCATCTCAGTAGAGAATAAAGTGGTGCTGTTTTTTATCCCCATCCTGTCTCCTTAGTTTACAGCAGCTGCCAGCTGGAGTGGCTCTTCTTAGATGCTGAATTTTCCTGGGTTTTTACAACAGTGGAAGTGTCTGTGGGTGTATGTGATGATGCATTCTTGTCTGATCTGAGCTGTAAAAGAGGACACTCTGTATGGATGAATATTTTAGGTGAAATTCCTCGCTATTTTTGGATGTCTTTCTGGCTGTGTTTTTGTTTTATTCTGTCTGATGTGAGTTGGTTGTGAAGTGCTGCTTCGAGCATCTCCAGAGGTTCTGTTAAAATAAATACAAAATCTATTATTGAATCTTAATCTTGTCTTTTCTATCCTACACAGCAGCCTCCAGCGTGAATTTAAAATTTTATTGCAACAAAATAACCACATTTATAATTAGTTCTTACCTCCACATATAGATAAAAACACAAATGTGTTGGTGTGGAACGATGGCGGTATGTCTCGTCTCAGTGACTTATCAATAACAGAAGTACAGTGATTGAGTACATGTTCAAGGAGCCAATCTGAAATGACTTGAGTTTTATGATTTGGTATATTATGATGGGTAAATGATGCGTACACTTTCATCATAAAGGAATGGACATGGTCATGTCAAATCTAACCCTTGAGCCGGGCGATCGTGGCTCAAGAGTTGGGAGTTCGCCTTGTAATCGGAAGGTTGCCGGTTCGAGCCCCGGCTTGGACAGTCTCGGTCGTTGTGTCCTTGGGCAAGACACTTCACCCACTGCCTACTGGTGGTGGTCAGAGGGCCCGGTGGCGCCAGTGTCCGGCAGCCTCACCTCTGTCAGTGCGCCCCAGGGTGGCTGTGGCTACAATGTAGCTTGCCATCACCAGTGTGTGAATGGGTGGATGACTGGATATGTAAAGCGCTTTGGGGTCCTTAGGGACTAGTAAAGTGTAGCACTTACGTGGAGTTACATAAAGTACCGATGGATAATTACCAAAGTAATAAGCAATTTGGGCTAGTGTCAGAAGACTGAGAACGACTCTTAGAGCTCTGGTACACGAATGGCAGAGAAACCAGACAAACACAGTTATGTGGCTTTAAAAGTACTTTAGTGATGTTAAGCCTTGTAAAAGAAATTTGTAAACAACACAGTATTACAACAGGTTTTAACAGAATGTCAAGTATAAAAATTTCCCCCAAAGTAGCAAAAAAAAAAATAGAATTAAATAAAATTGTGCACAAGTAAAAGAATTAGTCTTTTTTAAGTCCAAATGGTACCGGTGGGGCCCATAGAATTCGTCTGACAAGGAGTGTGTGTGTGATTGTCTGTCCTACCGTACTACTTGTACAGTAGAGGATTGTAGTCCATCAATGTGCAAATGAGTGTGCGTGTACATGTATATCGTCTCCTAGGATCTTGGGTTGGCTCGCCATCCAGTGAACACTGGAACACTCTGGGTTCTGGAATCGCTGACCTGGTCTTTGGATTCGTCCCATATAAAAACCTGACCTATAAACAATGGCCAAATATATGTCACGTGCCCTTTAAGGATAACTCTCACAAATTAAACTAAAGTAGTGTCACAGTGCAGTAACTACTATTCAGATCAGCTATCATCAATTCAATCATCATCAGTTCAGTCATGTTGTACAACATTAAAATATCAAGTTTCAAAGGTCAAAGTATCAATATCCAAAATTTCACAGTATCAAGGTTCAATACTTATTTGTAACCTGCAGTAACATTAAAGATTATCTACAAGGTTTTAAACATTCAGGAATTATAGTCACCATATAATTCACTTTCATTGTAAACATTAATTACATCGATCAAAATAACTCACTGTACATATATATATCTAATCACAAATAAATAAGTATATTACCCCTTTTAAGAAATGGAATAATATGCAAATGCTTATCAGAAATTGAACAAAGTGCAAATAATCAATTTCAATAACACGTAAACACAAGGACTCAGTCCACAAATAGGAGTATTAAAATAGACGTGCTTAATCCCGCTTGTACCATAGGCCTACCAGTACAAGTGGAAATACACTAAAAATTACCTCCAAGTGTTCAATACTGAGTATTGTAAAACAACTGATTGACATCAAAATTTAAACAGGAAGCAGGATAAAGTCTGATTACAATTATCTCTCATAAAGTTATTTTTAGCTGCTTTAACCATTTACAGCTTTTCACATGTTAATGACTTAGTTAACGATCTAACTAGCATAACAACAGCGTTTCAGAGACATCGAACAACTGTACCCACACTCCGCACATCACGTGTCTGATTAGCCACATTTAGCTTACCGCCGTCGAGTGGATGCTCAGCATTTACATGGAGCCACAGCTCAGTAAACCCTCCGGTTTCGCTCTGCCCTTGACAACAAAAGTGCAAATACATAATTTGTGAAAAATATCAGTTTAGATGGTATTTCTTTTAACTCGTTAGAGGTTAATTTCTCCAGCTTACCGATAACAAAAGTTTTAGTCCGTCTGCTCTGTTCGGCTGTAGAAGCAAGAGACTGAAAACTTGGGAGCTGGTACTAAGGAGGGACAAGAGCTGCCTAGAGCTTCACCGATTGGCTGACATGTGAGGAGTGGAGTAAAACAATAGGCTCTCATCAGAGCTCATCAACCCTCTGAGAAACTTAACCCTTGTTTGACCAGAGCATATCATATATAATCTGCATCCCTTCTATGTTTAAATAATTATTTTGATCTCATTTCACTTTCATTAACCGGGACAGTAAGAACAGAACAATGAACATTAAATGTTTTAATTTTTTTTCTCTTTCTGTTTGAGATGATTTTAGGAACTGGGTTACACCCTCCCCTCTTGAATTCATGCAAGTCCCTTTGCATGTCTACTGTGAACTGCATCATCTAAGAACAATAATTCAGCTTTAGAATTTAAAGAGTCAATGAAAGCTGTGGTTAAACCCTGAAATAATGATTTGACCACAGTGACAAGGGGATTTCCCAATTCAGCATAGTCTAGCCTTTTTGGTGGCTGGCGACTTCTTTCTGATCTTCGAACAGGAATTTCTTTGCTTGTTTGTTCATCTCTCTCTTTGTTTACTGTTTCCCTGTCAAATATCAAGTCCTCTCCTTCCTCATCACTCCCTAACATGTCCGAAAGAAGTAGGATTTGTTCATCCCTCATGTCAGGGCGATCCGTAGAAGGTAAGTCTCTTTCCTTTTCAGGTTCGTCATTTCCGGGTAAGTCTCTTTCCTTTTCAGGTTCGTCATTTCCGGGTAAGTCTCTTTCCTTTTCAGGTTCGTCATTTCCGGCTAAGTCTTCCCCATACAAGGCTTCTCCATAACTCGCAATCTGATTGTCATAAGGTTGGTTATGGTCAGCATGACTGGCTGGAACAACATCGGAGATGGTGTCTGCACAAGCTGGAGCATTACCAGCCAACTTGTCTTGATCTGCAGTCACATCATCTTGACCAAGACTTGATTTATGGGTCAGCAGAAGATCTCGCTTGACAATGTACGCCGAGTCATTTGGCACTGATCTATCTGCAAACCAGTGGACTGAAACAATATCATCCTCGTCCGAGGGGTGATCTGCTCTTTCATTGTCTTTCTGAGTGGTCCGTCGCGTTCTGGGCCTTTTCTTGGGTTCTGGTTGTTCAGGTTTCACTTCCTTGGCTGCAGAGAGGAACCCACAAGGGAGTAAGAGGTCTCTGTGTAGGGTGCGTATGGGGCCATCCCCGCCCTCTGGTTTAACGGTGTAGACAGGGAGGTCTCCAGCTCGTTTCACCACCACATGGACGGTCTGCTCCCATTTATCGGCGAGTTTGTGTTTTCCTCGAATGCGTATGTTCCTGACCAGCACTCGGTCCCCGATTTCCAAGGTAGATGTGGTCACATGTTTGTCAAATCTGGTTTTGTTCCTTTCGGCTACCTTTGCAGCACTCCATGTAGCTATTCTATAGCTCTCCTCAAGATGGGATTTGAGGTCCTTAACATATTGGGAGTGTGACTTGTTTTGTTGTTCTCTCACAGGTAAACCGAAAGCCAAATCAACAGGCAACCGTGGCTGACGCCCAAACATCAGCTCATACGGTGTGAATCCAGTTACCTCGTTCTTGGTACAGTTGTACGCATGAACTAAAGGCTTTACAAAATCCTTCCAATGTGACTTGTCTTTGTTCTCCAGAGTTCCAAGCATACTTAAGAGTGTTCGGTTAAAACGCTCCACCGGGTTGCCCCTGGGGTGGTACGGCGTAGTCCGAATCTTCTGTATGCCTGCTACTTCACACAGCCCCTTGATCAACTGAGACTCAAAATCAGGCCCTTGATCGCTGTGTAATTTTTCAGGAATGCCATAGTGTACTATGAAATGGTCCCACAGACACTTTGCGACAGTCCGAGCTTTTTGGTTCGATGTTGGGATAGCGACTGCATATTTAGTAAAATGATCTGTGATGACAAGAACATCTTTCACATTACTGCTGTCTGGTTCAATGGATAGGAAATCCATGCAGACTAGCTCGAGGGGTCTTGTCGTCATGATATTCACCAAAGGTGCAGCCTTCTCAGGTAACGTTTTCCTGCGCACACACCTGTGGCAGGTCTTTATCTTTTTCTCCACATCTGAGGACATTCTTGGCCAATAGAACCTGGCTCTGACCAGATCGAGTGTGCGCTCTATTCCCATATGACCCATATTGTCATGTAGGCTTGTCAACACAGACTCTCGCAGGTCTTCAGGTAAGACCAACTGGTAATGTTTATTACCGCCTTCTCTTCGTGTTCTGTAGAGAATGTCATTGCACAGCTCGAACCTGTTCAACTCTCTCAGCAACAGGACTACGTCTGGAAGTTCTTTCCTCAATGTGGGAGGGGGTTTCTCCCCACTCTCCATCTGGGTAATAACATGTCTGATGCACCGATCAGATCTCTGGCTGTCTCTGAGATCTGCCGGTGACAGGTGGGGAATGATGTGTAAGCCTCCCAATGTTTCTTCCTGCTCAAAGCTGTCAGGTATAGCATCTCCAGAAATGGCAAGACTTTCGACAAGGGTTATACCTGCATCATCACCCAAAGCTTCAGAGGTGGTTGAATGATAAACAAACTGTCTCTCACAGATAGCATGAACAACGTCCTGATCGACTGAGTCAATATTGTCTGGATCTGACAGATGTTGTTTTGCGAACTGGCATATCCGGTCTCTCTCTTTTTGAGATGTAAGGTCATCAGGTAGCCTGCCATGAGGACGACGCGAGAGTCCATCGGCATCTCCATTTTGTTTTCCAGAACGATACTGGAGTCTGAAATTGAAGGTAGAGAGGGACGCCAACCACCTGTAACTGGTTGCATCGAGTTTTGCTGAGGTGAGGATGTAGGTCAGAGGGTTTGAGTCTGTGACAACGGTGAACTGATTGCCATAGAGGTAGTCACTCAGCTTCTCTGTTACAGCCCACTTTAAAGCCAAAAACTCGAGCTTATGTGCTGGATAGCGGGACTCACTACTTGACAAACCTCTACTCGCATAGGCGATAACCCGCAGCTGTCCCTCCTGCTCCTGGTATAAGGCTGCTCCAAGGCCCGTAGTGCTCGCATCCGTATGAAGGATGTAAGGCAGCTTTGGGTCAGCAAAGGCCAGGACTGGAGGCGACGTTAGCTTGTAAATGATAGTCTCAAATGCTTTCTGGCATGCAGGGGTCCACCGTCCATAAAACGGCTCCTTTGGATCATGATACTGATTACTCCTCCCTTTTGATTTGCAATGCTTCCTCAGTGGTGGATAACCGGACGTTAGATCGTTCAGCGGTTTCACAATACTTGAGTAGCCTTTAACAAACCGTCTGTAATATCCACAGAACCCAAGGAAGGATCTCAGCTCCTTAAGGTTCTGAGGGACTGGCCAAGTTTTAAGTGTGGCTGTCTTTTCTGGGTCAGTTTCTACTCCGTGTTGAGAAACAACATGCCCCAAGTACCGAACTGAGGACTGGAAGAACTTGCACTTCTCGGGGGACAGCTTTAAGCCATACTCCTTTAAGCATTCCAGGACTTTCATGAGTCTGGCTTCATGCTCCTCAAGGGTTTTCGAGAAAACTATGAGATCATCCAGGAAAACAACAACTTCCTTCAGATTTATGTCTCCCATGCATCTCTCCATAAGCCTCTGAAAAGTACTTGGCGCGTTTGTCACTCCCTGTGGCATACGGTTGAACTCCCAGAAACCTAGTGGACAGACAAAGGCAGTCTTGGGCTTGTCACTCTCTGCAACTTCGATCTGATAATAGCCGGATTTAAGATCGAGTGTACTGAACCACTTGGAACCTGAGAGTGCGGTGAAGGTGTCATCCAGTCTTGGGAGGGCGTATGCATCTTTCACTGTTTGTAAGTTTAACTTACGGTAGTCAACACACAGACGTACCTGACCGTTCTTCTTCCTGACCACAACAATTGGCGAAGAGAATGGGGACTCGCTCTCGCGGATTACTCCAGTTGCGAGAAGCTCTTGCAAATGCTTTCGAACAGCCTCTATGTCGTGCGGGTGAATCGGTCGGGCTCTGTGTTTGAATGGTGTCTCATCTGATAGCTTAATGTGGTGTTTGACCTTGTCTGTCCTTCCAAAATCCAGATCAGTCTGGGCGAAGACCTCTGGCATACTGCTCAGCTTTTGAGTAATGCGGTCTTTCCAGTCAGAAGGGATGGGAGAGTCGGCAAAGTCAAATGTCACACTAGAGGTCCTGGATGGTTCACACTCTGATGGCTCACTCACAATTTGTTTGTGAGATAGGACAGTCTGTATTGCACTGAGTTCTGCAATCACACTCTTTGCTGGGATGGTAATGTCATGCTCTGACTCATTGGAAACTACTACAGGTAGCTTGCACAACTGGTTATTTGGCAAGTCAAGGAGACAGGTTTGCACCAAAAGCCCCCCAGGCAGGGAAGATACTGAAGGATATTCCAACAGGGCAGATCTCTCAGTGTAAAATTCCTTGATTGATACTGTCCCCTCAAGAACAACTGTTTTCCCAGCTGGGACGTTCACTTCATCCTTGCCACGCATCCTCACTAATCCAACGTTTTCATCTGAACCTTGCTTTTGCCGCAACTCCAGTACTTTGAGTACGGTTCTGTACCCATGAGGAATGGGATGGTAGCCCTCTGGGTTTGCCTCTCTGTACATTTCATACACTACATCAAGAGTGTTTGTTCCTATCAATACACAAGACTTCGTTAATGTCCCGGTGTCTGGGACTACTAGAGCTAGCGTTTTGACTTCTAGTTCAGCACCAAGAAAGTCTTTAGGAAAGGTGATTCCAATCTCAACATAACCCAGGTAAGGTACAAGCTGCCCATTGGCCCCTTCAACCTCCAGAAGGTCATGTAGTGGCTCTATCTGTTGCTCAGACAAATACTGGTCATAGTAGGACTTGGTGACAGTGGTCACTTGAGAACCTGTGTCAAGGAGACAACTGCACACCTTACCTTTGATCGTGACTTGACCTGTACTCTTTGTGCCTATGAGCCTCTTAGGTAGTCTGAAAGGTTGTTCTCCAACATGGGATTGCCTCAAAGTGGCCTGTGCTCTTGGTTTAGCTTGACTTCCAGATTTAGCGGGACGATGTTGACCTGCTTCAGTCCCAGTTTGCCCCACAACTGAGACTGCGTCTAAAAATCCTGGTCAGCAGATGGAGTGTTTTGCATCTCCCAAATGCGACGCTTCTCTCTCAATTGCTTCCTCTTATCAGCGACAAGAGTGGGGTCTGGGTCATTACTGCAACTTGCTGAGATGTGGCCATCCTGACCACACTTGAAGCAGTACCATGGTTTTGGCTGGGTGCTCTGCCGCAAGTTGGCAGGCTTCGCACTTGTGACCTTGATGCTAGGTGTTGCCATAGCCATCTCACGTAAATCACACTCGGCCTTGTCCTTAGGCTTCGAGCTTTTCTTCTGTTTCTTTGCCATCAAATTAGTAAGCTGACTCTGTAGGGATGCAACTTGCTTCCTCAGATCTGTCAACGGGTCAGAATCAGATTGAGTCACTGCCTGTAGCTCACTACAAGTGCAAGTCTTTTGACAGTGCGCCACAACCCGCTGCCGGGTTGAGCCAAGGTGTTTCTTCATCCGTGTAGCTTTAGCTGCCAGTCTATCTTCTTCTGTCCGGAGCATTAATAGAAGTTCTGAGAATGTTGGGGGTTGGCTTTTCTTGTTTTCAAGATTAAGATCTGAGAGCAAGGTGTGGTCCCAACATCCACGACAAAACTGCTTGAGAATGTGTTTATCGGCATCCCCAGCAGAGACTCCTCCCCTCTTCAGAGTAAGGTTCAATGCGCCCTGAAGACGGCAGAGGTACGCAGAGGCCTTTTCACCAGGATCCTGAAGAGTGTTCATGAATTGGGCGAAAAGCTCCTCTCCATCTTCCACTGTTCCAAAAGCTGCATCCAACAACTGAAGGTAAGTCTCAGGTGTAGCTTCTGGGCTCAGTCTGTTGACAATGTCAGCTGCAGGGGACAACAAGCTCTCAAAGATCTTTCTAGATTTTTGAAGTTCAGACATGGCAGGGTCTTTCCTGAGAAGTTCGACATGTGAACGCCATGTGTCATAATCTGTCTCACCGCTGGGTCTGGGGATCCTGCCAGAGAATGACCGGAGTCTCATTGGAGAATATGAATGTGCAATCAAGTCATCTTTCTTCACGATGTGTTCCACAATGACTTTCTGAATTTCAGGTGGGTTGAAACTGTTTGCCGCACTAAATGGGCTCTTTTTGAAATCAACAGGTAGGTGTGGCTCCGCACCACCTTGAATCAATCCTACCTGGGGTGGATCTTCAGAAAACTGCTGGCGTGCAATCTCAGAAGTTTCAAGAGAGGGGTGAAGCTGGTTCTCCCTGTCTGGATCATCAACTTGCATGGAGGAGAGCATACATTCATCATCGGTCTCTGAACTCCCAATGATTTCACTGATCTCTGTCATCATCGACTTCAGTACCTCTTCAAAACTTTTGCCACTCAGTTTTGCCACCTGCTTTATTTCATCTAAGTAGGACTTAGTAGCACTGCCACCCACCTTGGCAGTGTAAACGCTGGAGAGAGCTCTTACATGGTATTTTACACCGGGCTTCCCTTCAACTTCATATGTGTATGGCAAAAGATCAGTTAAGGCATCAATGGCGTTACCACTTCGGTACTCGACGATCAGGTTTTTGAAAAATTCTGAGTTTGGATCTACAACTGGGACGGCTCTAAAGGTACCATACTGCTTCAAAAAGTCAAGAACCCCTTCATCATCCAATGAATTGAGTGTACCACTAACAATTACTGCATTGGGGACTTTGATACCTGAGCTCAATACAAAATCCATCTTGTGGCAATAGCAAAAGATGTTTCAATGACAATACACACTTTAAGGAGGTTTCACTGCTGATATTCATGCACCAAAGAGCTCCTGGCTGGCTCGCCACTTTTGTAGCACTTACGTGGAGTTACATAAAGTACCGATGGATAATTACCAAAGTAATAAGCAATTTGGGCTAGTGTCAGAAGACTGAGAACGACTCTTAGAGCTCTGGTACACGAATGGCAGAGAAACCAGACAAACACAGTTATGTGGCTTTAAAAGTACTTTAGTGATGTTAAGCCTTGTAAAAGAAATTTGTAAACAACACAGTATTACAACAGGTTTTAACAGAATGTCAAGTATAAAAATTTCCCCCAAAGTAGCAAAAAAAAAAAATAGAATTAAATAAAATTGTGCACAAGTAAAAGAATTAGTCTTTTTTAAGTCCAAATGGTACCGGTGGGGCCCATAGAATTCGTCTGACAAGGAGTGTGTGTGTGATTGTCTGTCCTACCGTACTACTTGTACAGTAGAGGATTGTAGTCCATCAATGTGCAAATGAGTGTGCGTGTACATGTATATCGTCTCCTAGGATCTTGGGTTGGCTCGCCATCCAGTGAACACTGGAACACTCTGGGTTCTGGAATCGCTGACCTGGTCTTTGGATTCGTCCCATATAAAAACCTGACCTATAAACAATGGCCAAATATATGTCACGTGCCCTTTAAGGATAACTCTCACAAATTAAACTAAAGTAGTGTCACAGTGCAGTAACTACTATTCAGATCAGCTATCATCAATTCAATCATCATCAGTTCAGTCATGTTGTACAACATTAAAATATCAAGTTTCAAAGGTCAAAGTATCAATATCCAAAATTTCACAGTATCAAGGTTCAATACTTATTTGTAACCTGCAGTAACATTAAAGATTATCTACAAGGTTTTAAACATTCAGGAATTATAGTCACCATATAATTCACTTTCATTGTAAACATTAATTACATCGATCAAAATAACTCACTGTACATATATATATCTAATCACAAATAAATAAGTATATTACCCCTTTTAAGAAATGGAATAATATGCAAATGCTTATCAGAAATTGAACAAAGTGCAAATAATCAATTTCAATAACACGTAAACACAAGGACTCAGTCCACAAATAGGAGTATTAAAATAGACGTGCTTAATCCCGCTTGTACCATAGGCCTACCAGTACAAGTGGAAATACACTAAAAATTACCTCCAAGTGTTCAATACTGAGTATTGTAAAACAACTGATTGACATCAAAATTTAAACAGGAAGCAGGATAAAGTCTGATTACAATTATCTCTCATAAAGTTATTTTTAGCTGCTTTAACCATTTACAGCTTTTCACATGTTAATGACTTAGTTAACGATCTAACTAGCATAACAACAGCGTTTCAGAGACATCGAACAACTGTACCCACACTCCGCACATCACGTGTCTGATTAGCCACATTTAGCTTACCGCCGTCGAGTGGATGCTCAGCATTTACATGGAGCCACAGCTCAGTAAACCCTCCGGTTTCGCTCTGCCCTTGACAACAAAAGTGCAAATACATAATTTGTGAAAAATATCAGTTTAGATGGTATTTCTTTTAACTCGTTAGAGGTTAATTTCTCCAGCTTACCAATAACAAAAGTTTTAGTCCGTCTGCTCTGTTCGGCTGTAGAAGCAAGAGACTGAAAACTTGGGAGCTGGTACTAAGGAGGGACAAGAGCTGCCTAGAGCTTCACCGATTGGCTGACATGTGAGGAGTGGAGTAAAACAATAGGCTCTCATCAGAGCTCATCAACCCTCTGAGAAACTTAACCCTTGTTTGACCAGAGCATATCATATATAATCTGCATCCCTTCTATGTTTAAATAATTATTTTGATCTCATTTCACTTTCATTAACCGGGACAGTAAGAACAGAACAATGAACATTAAATGTTTTAATTTTTTTTCTCTTTCTGTTTGAGATGATTTTAGGAACTGGGTTACAAAAGCGCTATACAAATACAGGCCATTTACCATCCAAGTTTCGCAGCAGAAATTGGGAGTAAGACTTTTTTCTTTCTATATTCTGTTGTCCAGTTTTAGTGAGCTTGTGCAAACTGCAGCCTCAGCACTTGGTGTGTTCTTCTGCTGCAACCTATTTAATCTCCCAAAATACTCTTTTGCTTTCCTTGGCTGTAACGAGTAGTTATTTGAATTACTGACAACAACAACCATGCCATGGCTGCTCAGTTTGAACCTCAGCAGGTCATCTTGATTATGTCTACATGCCTAAATGCATTCAATTGCTGCCAATTAGTAGATTCGATATTTGTTTTAACAAGCAGCTGAACAGGTGTACCTAATAAAGTGTCCAATAATGTCTGTGACAATGAGTGCTCCAGCTATAAAGGAACTAACCACCACTACTGCAGTTGTAGAGACCTAAGAGTCACCATTACAGTAGTTAAATATAAAAATAAATAAAACTGAGAATCCAGTACTTCAAATCTGTGTTCCATGTATAACCATATCCAACATTTTTGCCTTATAATATTTTCCATATCCTTAGGATCCATACTGCTACATACCCCACTACAGATAACTTGTCCTTAAGACAAACCGCAAAAAGAAGCTCACAATACTGTTATACAATTCTAATACTAGTTAATTTGACCCAAATAGATTCAGCAATCAGAAGGCACACAGATCCTCTAACTCCTCACACGTGCACGCATCAAATACAAACACAGCACACAGATTAAAGTAATCTGGAACAGAGATTGAGAACGGACGTTAATCACAATTTTAGTTTCGCGGGTAGAGGAGAGACATTGGTGAAATGGGATGAAAGATAATTGTTTCTGAGAAGGATTTTGCACTTAGACTCAATTAATTCTGTATATTCTGTGACAGAATGACTTGTTTTTCTGAGTGTGAAAAATGTGTGAGTACATGAGGCTTTTTTTTTTTTTTTAAAAAAAAGAAGCTTCCTCTTCTTTTCAGACAGGCCCCGTCTTGCCAGTCAAATTGTTCGCCAGTGATGATGGCAAAGCGCGCGTACAGCTGTGTATTCAACATTCGGGATTGGAGTGGAGTGAGTGGTTTTTAACTGTGGAATGTTACACAACCAGTAGAGTCTTCCAAAAATGGAAATCATGTTGGAGAAAAAATAAGAAAACTCCACTGAGGAATCTTTCCCTTGATCCCTAAAGGATTTACTCACACAAGCCATCGTGCTTATTGTATATATATTTCTTTTATGTATATCTAAAAGAAATTGTAAAGCATGTATTAGCTCCATATGGTGTTTCATGTAGACACTTTAACACCATGCAACATTTCCATAATAACAAAGTTTTATCCTGAGCCTTTAAATTTCTCTCAGCCCTTTCATCTCTTCCCGAAAATCACAATGTCTTCTTCAGAACTGCAATCTCTGTCATGTTGTTGTTTCAGATCTTTTTTTAAATAGCAGGATAAAAGCCTGAAGAGCATCTTTGGGGTTTTTTGGCATTTAATCTTCCTATAAGCACTTATAATCCTGCCTCCACTCTCGCTTCTTGTTTGCTTCATTATCTGTGTAATTTTCTGTGTTGGATCCTGCTCTGTCTTCTCTCTGGAGATGAGTAAAGCTAAGAGCAGGAAGAGAGCAGTTGGTGTTACTGCTAATGCATTGTCAATCCTCAGATAAAAGCAAAGAGCAGAGTGAACACTGAAATATGCATGCATGTAGATGCTCGCAGAAATACAAGTCAACCTCTGACCTGCTAAAAGCTTCAGTTGTTGATTCAATCTAGCAGAGGGCAGTTATTTAAAGCATCACTTCTTACTGTAAGGCTCTGAATGCAGCAGTGTTACCCTTTCAAACTGTCTAAGTATGCGTGTCCTTTCAGGTGTGTTTGAGTGAACTCACCCTGTGTCTTACTTTACATATACACTGATCATATCACTTGCAACCACAGGATGAAGCAGTCAATACTTGTCTAGACAGAGAGGGTGTGCACTAGGGATCACAGCAAGACGGGGTGAAAAGTCAGGGTACTCTATCACGATGATGTAACCAGATCATACTGACTAAAATGGTTAGACTAGTCATTAGTTTACATACAATACAGCTCGGAAACATGAGAGTATTTTTCAGTATTTAATGTTGCTGCATTGCAGTAAAAAGGTGAAACGTGTAGAAAGTTCAATTCAATCCAATTCAATGTGCTCGGTTTGCAGAATTGATGTTCAATTCAATTTTATTTATACAGCACCAAATCACAACTGCATCGAGGCGCTTTATATTGTAAGGTAGACCCTACGATAATACCTGCAGAGAAAAACCCAACAATCATATGACCCCCTATGAGCAAGCGCTTTGGCAACAGTGGGAAGGAAAAACTCCCTTTTGACAGAAAGAAACCTCCGGCAGAACCAGGCTCAGGGAGGCGCGATAGATAGTCCCTGTCAGTACTCTTGCTGCAGCATTTTGGATTAGCTGAAGGCTTTTTAGGACATCCTGATAATAATGAATTACAGTAGTCCAGCCTGGAAGTATTAAATGGATGAACTAGTTTTTCAGCGTTACTCTGAGAGAGGATATTTCTAATTTTTAAGATATTGCACAAATGGAAGAAAGCAGTCCTACATATTTGTTTAATATGAATTTAATAAGAATGACGTGTTTAAAATGAGGATTACAACACTGCAGCAATAGTTTAGTTTAAAGAGCAACTCTGCAGCAGAGACATTGAGCTGTTAGCCGTTAGCATGCGTCCGTACTACCTGCCCCGGGAGTTCTCGCATGTTATCGCGATAACAGCGTATGTCCCCCCCTCGGCCAACGCGGATGCAGCCTGTGACTCTCTCCACTCTGTGGTCAGCAGACTGCAAACACAATCACCGAGAGCCCTTCTCATAATATCAGGGGACTTCAATCATGCCTCACTGGACTCCACACTGCCCACCTTCACCCAGTATGTGACCTGCCCAACCAGAGTCAATAAAACACTGGACTTACTGTATGCCAATGCAGAAGAGGCATACAGTTCATCACCTCTCCCTCCCCTGGGCAGATCTGATCACAACCTGGTGCACCTTGTCCCTGTGTATGAGCCCTTAGTGCGCAGGGAGCCACCAGCCACCCGCACAGTACAGAGATGGTCAGAGGAGAGCGAGGAGGCTCTTAAGGATTGTTTTGAGTCGACTGTGTGGGAGGTGATTTGTGATGACCACGGAGAGGACATCGACAGCCTTACTACATGCATTACTGACTATATAAACTTCTGTGTGGATAACACTGTACCTACTAGGACTGTACGGTGTTTCTCCAACAACAAACCTTGGATTACCCCAGAAATTAAAACCGTCCTCAAGCAGAAGAGGAGGGCCTTCAAATCCAGAGACAAAGAGGAGTTGAAAAGGGTGCAGAGAGAGCTGAGGGGACTGATAAGGAATGGGAAGGAGAGCTACAGGCAGAAGATGGAGAACCAGCTTCAACAAAACAACGTTGGTGAAGTCTGGAGAGGCCTCAGAACCATCTCGGGCCACAAACAGCAGAACTCTCTGCCTGGGAGGGATGTGAGGTGGGCAAATGAACTGAATCATTTCTTCGACAGATTTGATTCAGCCATGAGGCAGTCTGCAACATCGGCTGCAGACTCACCCACCCCCACTGCTGCTGTTCCACCTCAGACACTTCACATCTCCTCTATTCACCCTGTTCACTCCCCCCCACCCCCAACTGCAGCATCCAATACACACTCAACACAAGGCTCCAGCCTGTCTCTCTCAACCACCCAGGTTAGGAGGGAACTGAGGAGGATTAATGGCAAGAAGGCAGCGGGTCCAGATGGCATCAGCTCGAGGGTCGTCAGGTCCTGCGCGGACCAACTGTGTGGGGTGATGGAGCACCTCTTCAACCTGAGCCTGAGGTTGGGAAGAGTCCCACAGCTCTGGAAAACCTCCTGTGTTGTACCAGTGCCAAAGACTTCACGCCCCAAGGACCTCAACAGCTACAGGCCGGTGGCTCTGACATCCCACCTGATGAAGACCCTGGAGCGGTTGGTCCTGGCTCAGCTTCGGCGCCTAATAAGCTCATCACTGGACCCACTTCAGTTTGCCTACCAGCCTGGCATTGGAGCGGATGATGCCGTCATTCACCTCCTACATCGTTCCCTCGCTCACCTGGAGACCGCTGGAAGCACTGTGAGAATCATGTTCTTTGATTTCTCCAGTGCCTTCAACACCATTCTTCCCTCGGTTCTAAAGGACAAGCTGGAGAACTCTGGAGTGGACCATCACCTCACTACCTGGATCCTGGACTACCTCACCGACCGACCACAGTATGTGAGGACTCAGGGCTGTGTGTCGGACAGGGTCGTCTGCAGTACGGGGGCCCCACAGGGAACGGTTCTGGCTCCGTTCCTCTTCACCATCTACACTGCAGACTTCTCCCACAATTCCACCCAGTGCTTCCTGCAGAAGTTCTCTGATGACTCTGCAATAGTTGGCCTCATCACTGATGGGGACGACAAGGAGTACAGAGGTCTGACCCAAGACTTTGTGGACTGGTGCCAGCTGAACTACCTCCAGATCAACGCCAGTAAAACCAAGGAACTGGTGGTAGACTTCCGCAGGCACAAGCATTCTCCACTGCAACCACTGAACATCCAAGGTATGGACATTGAGGCTGTGGACAGCTACAGGTACCTTGGTGTTCATCTGAACAATAGACTGGACTGGACTCATAACTCAGACGCCCTCTACAGGAAAGGGCAGAGCAGGCTGTACCTGCTGCGGAGACTCAGGTCGTTTGGAGTGGAGGGCCCACTCCTGAAGACCTTCTATGACTCTGTTGTGGCTTCTGCTATCTTTTATGGTGTGGTCTGCTGGGGCGGCAGCATCTCTGCTGGGGACAGGAAGAGACTGAACAGGGTGATCCGAAGGGCCAGCTCTGTTCTAGGATGCCCTCTGGACCCAGTGGAGGTGGTGAGTGACAGGAGAACGACGGCTAAGCTGTCATCCCTGTTGGACAACGTCTCCCACCCCATGCAGCAGACTGTGACAGCACTGAGCAGCTCCTTCAGTGGCAGGCTGCGGCACCCACGGTGTGGGACAGAGAGATTTCGCAGGTCTTTCCTCCCCACTGCTGTCAGACTCCATAATAAAGACTTTAACTGATCAAGCACACACATCCATACATATGCAATAATACTAAGTGCAATAATCCTTTCTGTCATCGTTGTATTTTTACTCAGTTGTATATAGTATTTGTATTTGTATTCTATTTTTATCTTATTGTATATTTATTTTATTGTATTCTACTGTATATAGTATTTTATTCTATTCTGTACAGTTGTGTACTGTATTTATTCTTATTGTATTCTAATTTTTGCCTCATAACTTTTGCACTGTCCACTTCCTGCTGTGACAAAACAAATTTCCCACGTGTGGGACTAATAAAGGTTATCTTATCTTATCTTATCTTAAATACAAAAAAATAAGAAGACACTGGCACTCTGAATGTTAGATGCTGGCTTTCAGTTCTCTTTGTTTTCCTAGTTAAATTTTTTTACCTTTGTGTTTATAAAGCACCTTTAAAAAAAGTTACAAAGTCCTCAACAATGATAAAAGCGACCGATATGACAAATTTAAGTTAAGAAATAAACACAATAAAAATGTTAAAAATAATTTCCAGTTCAAAAGAATGAAGAGTTCTTTTGTGATCTCCATGATGATACTGTTGGATGTAGTTGATGGTCACAGAATATTTTTGGTAGGCTGGTCACTCTGTTCCAAGTTTTTTTTTTTTCCATTTGTGGATAATGACTCTCCTTATGGTTCATTGGCGCTCCAAAGCCTAACGAATGGCTTTGTAACCCTTTTCAGACTGATGGATGTTAATGACTCTGGCATGATTTCTTGGTTCAACAGTTCTGGCACTAATCAGGCCTGGGTGCGGCCACTGAAATTGAACTCAGAGGTTTACTGGGGTTATCTTTGTATTATATTAAAATGTGTTTGATGATCTAAAACATCCACGTGCAACCAATGTGCAAAAAACGAAGAAATTAGAAAGGAAGCAACTACTTTTCAGTGCTGTATCATAGTGATTCATTGTGTTTTCTGTCAATTACTGCATTAAATCTTTGAAGGAGACCTATAAGTGGTAAAATTCACAAAAGTGTTTGTTCTCAAATTAATCTTTTACAGACATGAAGGTGAAGCAATTTAACAGACAAAGTTATGCAATTTGCTGGAAAGACTGCACATTCACATATGAGTAAAACAAGCGTCAGGGTGTGAGGGAGAAGTGATACTGAGCAGCAGGCAATAAAAGAAGGGAGAAACTGAAACATAACCCCCACCCCCCTGTTTTTGCTATTTTATGTCAAGGCGGTGTTGCTAGGGGTAACCATCCGAGCAAGAAAGGAAAAAAAGGAAAATGGAGAGACCAGCTTGTAAGAGGGATGGCAGCAGAGAGGCTGGGAGAATAGGAAGCAAGTGAAAGAGTGCAGAAAAAAAGAGAGCGACCTGATACTACTGCATCTCTCGCTTGAGTGAGCAGAGCTGATCAAAGCTGTGCTCCAGATGATGATGACGACGACGAAGCAAAATAGTCAAGCAGAGGATGAGACAGCCTGCCAACATCAGCAGTAGAGCGGGAGGCTGCCCAATCATCAGCTGACATGCTCATGAGTTCAGCAGCCAATGAAATGCCGCACAACCACTCAGACGCAGAGACGGCACAAGCCTGGCTCAGATCTCTTATTAATGAATGGAGCCGTTCCCAGGCTGCATCACAGCACACCTCTGCACTCCCTGCTCGGCTGCTCTCTCAACTGACACAGGAAAACTGGGAGAAAACATCAACAGTGACAAAAAGGACAGCAGCAGCACAGGAAGAGTCAAAAACTGGCTATGAAGAGACGACAAAAGAACACAGAAACCCACAATGAAGACACAACTGAGTACATGACGGAAGCCATTAAAAGCCCGGATTCAGAGCCTGATCTTGAGCCACCGGATTCTCCATCGTCATCATCATCATCTTCCCCCCCTCTTCCTCCGTTAGCCATGCCACCTTCTGGATCTGCCTCAGCTCTCCTGGCTCTTGCATCTCCAGCCACCAGGCGCTCCATTTCCATGGGAGACTTCCGGAGGGTGACAGGGGCTCTGCTAGCAGGTTCGGAACCCCCGTCCACCTCTGCCACGGCCCCCTCCTCCAAACTTGTCACCCCCAGCTCCAGCATGGAGTTCGAGGCAGCTCGGCGACGCCTCCTGGAGGTAGAGGAGCGCCAACGTGTCATCAGAGAGATGGAAAAGCGACTGGAAGAGCTCAGGGAAGTGTTTGTGCGCTCCGAGCAGGAGGTGGTGCTTCACGGGGAACTGGTGTCGCGGATATCAAGTGCAGCCCAGCAGGGGGAGCTGTACGTGGCGGAGAACAGCCAACGGCTCAAGAAAGGCCTGAAGTTCAAGAAGCATCGGCCTACCATCGTTTTTTCCTCTATGCTTGGACTTCGCACGTGCCTCCCCTGGTCTATGAAGCTAAAATAGCTAACATTTCATCCATAACTTTAGAAATGTGCTTTAAATAACTGGGAAGACAGACTTCCGTTCTTTAGCTATCACTCATTGACACGGCTGCTCTCTAGTTTCCACCTTTTCTTTTCTTGTTTCCTGAGGCTGGTCCTCGGGGGGCTTTAGAGTGCCTACAATAATCACAGTTGCTAGTAAAGAGCTTTCCTTTCAGTGTATTACTGAGGAATTTTTTTGATTAGGAAACTAATCAAGCCAGTACCAGTGCAATGTGTACAGGATGTCATTAGTTCTCTATTTTTTCCGCACACAGTTTGCTGCTTGCAGTTTGTTGTGAGGCTGGAGTTGCACAGGAGAGATTCAGATAGAATCTATCTGTGGTGCATGGATGAGTCATATTTCAGGTGATGTGCAAGGAGAGGTTTAGACTGTGAGGTACCGAGAGCTTCCGTGTATATGGCTTAAGTTATACGGCTATGAGAATTATGTAATATTTACCCATTCACAAAATGGAAAAGAAACAACTCTGTGAATTGATTTAAGAAAAAAAAAGATGAAGAAAGGATGAAAGCATCTGCGTTTTCGGCCTCGTTGTGAGGGAAGTGAAGGGCAGTGAAAGAGCAAGCTAAAGATTGCTGCAGTGTTATGTAAAACCAAGTATGCAGGAACAGGAGATGTAAGAACCAGAAAAATAGAAAAGGAACAAATCTAGAACTTAGATGGCTTTTACCTACAAAGTAAATGTGCCTTGGCTTCTCTGAGACCACTCGTCCACTACCACAGCATCTGCTTCTGGCAGCATAAACAAGGAAAGACAGCAGGAAAGAAATTCGGGCTGGAAGAGTTCCACCTGTGGCCTCTTTTTATCCAGTCACCTAGCAACCAGTTGTCTCTCTATCCTAAATCCTCTTGCGCAAACATACAGAATGTATCCAGCAGAGAGCTGTAACTACAACACTATGATTTGGCTTTAGAGATCTACTGAAGGATTTAGGCGCTAATAATTCTACTTATTTAAAAATCTACTAGAACTGCCTGCGTAGGAGGAAATACTATTGATAAAAGCTTGTGGCTAACACGGTTTATGATTTGGGGCTACACCCATGCATCTATCATTTAGAAAACTAGAGCATCACCATTTGCTGATTGTGTCTTGGTGCTGCATGTGACTGTAAGAGTTGCAGCGGCTCCCCCTGTGATTGCACTCTTAAGTTAGATAAGTAGTTCACATTCAGGGTTTATTTGTGAGATGTGTATGAACATCCAGAATATATATATTTGTCTCGTTATATTAAGCGATCAACCTGTAATTACATTGTAATCCTTAATGCACTGCAAAGCATTGTCCCATGTGCAGAAGGTGACCTAATTTTTACATATAGATTGCTCTCATTTTTTTGCCCCAGTTCTTCATTTCATTCCACCCATTTCTTTTGTCTTTGGATTAACAATGACAAAGTATCTCTTGTATTCACCTGATCCACCAATCCCTTGCTTCAGCTAGGTCTGAGTGTCCAGAATTCACAGCCAGTACTCCAGGGACATCTATTTCCGGCATTTGAAGGTTATAGCAAAGAAGCAAGCACTCAATTTCAGTGCAGCATATGTTGAAAAAAAGCATGTATAGAGCTGTGAGTTTGTGCTGGTTTCCATCTACGTGTGCTACTTTTCAAAAGAATCAAAAAAGGGTTTTCACAATCCCTGATGGTGCTTTGTTTGCTCTCCTATTATAAACGACCTCTCTGAAGAACAAAGGAGCAGGGCTCGTCATGTGACGGTGTCATTGCTTTCTGTAGGTTTCTACAAAATCCCGTGAGTTTAGGCATTCCTGTTGTAAATGTTTCAGAGATGATGCATCACAGAGTCTGTGACTCTGTAAAGTAAGGAATTTCAAAAGAAACTCGTAAAGCGTTCAGTTTCAGAATCATGCAGTCAATGTGAGGAAAAAAAACAAGCAAAAAAAACAAGATGCATGTTAAAGTAGATGTGACAACTAAAGCATAAGCTTAAATTTTATAGGATTGAAAGCAGTGAGAGAAATAGTTGGGGTATTTTCTAACTTTCCTTTTAAAGGCTTAAATGGTCTGTTTGTCTAAGTTTCTTTTCAGCACAATATAAAGGGGGTACTCCATGAATTTTACACATAAATTTCAGCTCGCTTGTAAATAGAAAACCACTAGGACTGTGAAAACTGATGCAAAATGGAGAGATTATTCAAAAATCTGATTTGGAAGACAAAGAGGTCTATCAAGAAAGCTCCTCAACTTTGTTACCTTACAGAATCACTGGAGTACCCCTTCAAGCAAAGGAAACGGCATCTTCAGTGTTACCGCTGAGCAACCGACCTTATCACTGAATGTTGACTAACTCTATTTAAGCATTCCACATGACTAAGGTATTTATCTACTGCTTGCTTGTGCACATATACCAAACGATATTCAGCTCTGCTAGTTGATAGCAAAATGCTTTGCAGAACAAAACGGTCTCATAGGCCTTAAACGTGTATTCATGGTCCTATGTATATAGCTTGAGTTATAACTGATCATCCAGCTGACCTATACTGTAGATTGCTTTCAATATGCCTTATTCAGTATGTGTGCATTGGCAGTTCCTATACCGATGGTAATGATATATGAACAGGTTAACTCATGGCCATCATAGACCTCATCCTGAAGCATCTTTGTCTGAACAGGAAAAAACCCACACTAGTCATGCACTGCTGTGGGACTGCACCTTTTGTGTTTTCTATGAATGAAAATAACAACAACTATGTTTCCCAAAGATCTCTGGGCCCACTTGCAGAATGAATGTAATGTTTATTGCTTTTTTTTTTTTTTTTTTTTTGCTGTTTGTTATCTTTTTTCTTCCAATATAATAATTACCGTACATGTATCTTTTTTGGACCTGTGGTTTGCAAAAAACAAAACAGAAAAATGCTCTTGTGTTCATTCTGTACTGCTGGAATTACTTAAACTTTTGATACGAGGGATTTTAACTCTTTTTGAAGATGTGGAAACTATTACCACAATTGCATCTCTTTACAGCCCTTTACAGACTCAGACGCTGGCCGACCACAGATCCAAAACTACTTTTCTGATTGCTATTCATCCTTAGAACGTTTTTAATATTTTGTGTTTGTTACTGTGTGGTGTGATGTGGTATAATATATATATAAATATATTTATGTTGTAAGCTTTTCATTTCCGGTAAATCAGGTGTCAAATATTCACAGTATGATATTTTTACTGATTGAGAGCTGTATATTCTACTATAGTATGAATGTTAAATCAGATTTTAGTCAATGTTATATGCTTAACTGCAGGGTTGTGGCCACTGATTTTCTCTCAGTGTTAAAAATTGAGCTGAAATGGAAGTTAATTATCTCCTGAACCTTGATGTAACTGATGTACTTTTGAAAAACAGGCTTGTGGTTTTTGCTGGAAAGTGAAATACTGAATGTTCTGCCCTGTTTTCTTATTTTGCTTGAATTTGCTACTACTTCTTTTTGCTCTCTTGACACTGTTACAAACTTGAGGCACAGAGCCACATTGTGCAAGGCTAGTATGATTTCATTTTAAGCATTATAGGGGTGTTTTTTTTTTTTGTAAAATAGCCTGAATTATTAGAATAAATGGACTTAATGATTCAAATGCTGCAGAAATAGGCTGCTTTTTTTCCTCCTTCCCCAGAACCTGCTAATATAAAGTGCTCAAATTTCAGATGGAATCTCTAAATTTAATCTGTGTTCTCGTTGCGTGGGAGGTTTAAGAACTATTAGGGTCACCTTGCAGCAGCAGCTTGCAGTAGCTCACAGCAGTGTAGGCCCAGGTCAGCAGAAAACTGCTTTTTTGACGTAACTGCTGCAGGCCAGAAAGGAACAAACTGTGAAAGCATCATCCAGCAAATACATTTAGCATGTCTTACCAGTGAGTGTGCCATTTAGCCATTTGCTTGTCCATTAGAGTCCTTTCTTAGCTCATTATGCAGTTAAGTGGAAGCTTGATAACCCTCTGTTCAGGGAAATTGCATAATTACTCAAATATATCCCACTTCTAAGTGCTCATTATTGCAAACAAGTATGTCTTATATCACTTTAAGCCAGTGATTTTACTGCTTCTCAGTTAATAAGAAGCATGTGTATGGGTTTTACACAGATTTCACTATCTTGAGTATTAGGAAGTTAGTATAATCTCCATTACATTTTATTAATTTTAAGAGTTTGCAAATTTATATTCAAACCTATTATATTTACAAAAAATTGCTTTGGAATCATTAATTTTACTCCACATTTTATAGATGCCTATAATATTTCAGTGTATTACATTAAATTATATTTGTGCATTCTTGTATTCGTGTATGTAATGATAAAATAGATAAGCCTATTAGCGAACGGATGTTTGTTATTTAAAGGTTTTCAGAAAATAATATTTTACAGCTGACATTTATATACTCTGGGTGTACTAGTACAGCCAGACAGGACAACGGATATGGGTTTACACAAGGGCTGCTCAGCCAGCAGAACAGACTAGTATGTGGTAGTGAGTTATTATCCTGGCTGTTAGTTAAGTGTTATGTAAGTGACAGGTTGGAATTTGGTCATCCTGGCTCTGGGACAGAGGGTTGGGGATAAGCAACATCTGGATGGAGAGTAAGTGAAGCTGGAATAACACAGAACTGTAGAGAATACAGCCAAGAGAGACGGCTGAAGAGATTTAGCTGTAGGAAGTCATTTAAGAATAAAATGGGGGGTAATATCGGAAAAAGAAAAAGGTGGAAAAGCAAATGTCAAAATTAAAATTCAATTTATTCTTTTTTTTAAAAAAGAGGTTTTAACCTGTTGATTAGAACAAAGTAATTTTTTGCAGGTCTTATATTAGACTCTAAAGATCTTAAATGAGTTCAGGTTTTCAGAATATGGACTATTAGGGATTAGTGTATTCTTAAGTATTATAAGTCACACATTTCATAATCTGGCAGTGTTGAGCCTAGATTATACTGTGTCGCAGCCACAGGCAGCTGGAGACAAGACAGTAAAGTGCATTTTAATCTCCCTGATTGCTGTCTCGAGTTACCATTCCACCAACTTTTAATAATGTGCTGAAATAAATGGACTGGTTTGTATATAGCACTTCCCTACTTCACTTAAGCACTCAAAGTACTTTATGCAACTCATGTCTTATATCACTTGCACACCGATTAACACATCCAGAGCGAATCGGGCTTCAGAATCTCGCCCAGTAACAGTTTGGCACAATAACTCAATCAGCCAGGGATCGAACCACCAACCTTATGATTAGTAGATGACATCCCTGGTACCAAAATATCTGACCTTATGTAAAAGTATAAAAGACATCACAGGAGTTAAAGAAGTTTAATGAGTATGTGTCAAATACACGCAATGAAATTAGCTAATCTGCTAGTTCCTACTTACAGCTGCAGTAAACTGTTGTCATCTTTGATAACCTGCTTCTCCCATGATTTATTTGCCAGAAGAAACTGTGACAAGTTTTTAGTTTAATGAGAAAGAATGCTTTTATGAATATATTATGCATCTGTGTCCATCCGCTCCCATCCACAGTCATTTAACAACTAATGAGAGGACATCAAATTCGTGACATGAAGTAAGATTATCTGTAATGATATAATCATTTATGATACATAAAATGTAAAAATGGTGTTATATACTCTGGATGAGTGCACATATATAGACATTTCAGACACGTATGTACAAGAAGTTGTGGGTTAAATTCTGTGAAATGTGTTAGATTTGAAGATTTATGTCTGGCAGTGAAAGCTCTCCCATTCTCTGCTTTCCTATCCTTTCTTTCCTAAAGGATCCTGAAGGCCACTGTGTGTGTATGAAAAGAAGTGTTCACTGAACAAATTACTGCAGTAGGATGCTATTCTTAACAAGCCCTCTTAAAGTGCCATTTTCTGGTAATACAGAAGTCTTTTTTTTTTTTTCTTAACACCATCGTTATTTCATGTTCTCCAGAGAATAGTGCCTACAGCCAAAAGAAACCGGATCCTCTGCTCTCCATGCCGCCAGAGAGCTATGCAGAGAGTCAACACGGCTGGGCTAAAGTTTCTGATCTCTCCTTGGGGTGTCCAGACGCCTGCAGGAGGCAGACTGGCTGGCAGGTTCCCGGGAAGGCGGCACTGAGACACTGAGCAGGTTTGAACCTTATATCCAAGTCACAGTATACTGCGATTCCAAACAGTTCAACGGTTTCCATTAAGAACAAAGGAAAAGGGGGGGAAGCTACATCCCGATTCAGTAGCTGGCTATGTACACACTTACAGCTGTGCCAGCTTTTCTGAAGATTCCTTCAGAGTTTAAAGTGCCTTACAGGGTTTCTGCCCTACAAGTAAATATTGCCTCTATGTACAAGTCCTAGATCAGCATAAGCAACTTCAGCATTTGCTATACAAATATATAATTAATGGTCAAATGAACATTGGACAATAAATGCACAACACGTTCCTTTTAATAGCTGTTTAGGGTTTTAGAAAGGGTGGCATGAAAGCTCTCAGTTCTTGTTATTGCCTTCTAGGGATGACTAAATGTTTAAAATCCTAAAGTCGCAATGTTCACATATCCCTTTGCCAAGAAATCGTTATGTGGGAATGTTGTCAGTTCCAGTTGTATCCAAGAAAAATAATACAGTCCACTCCTGGATAAATTCCAACTTGTGATGATCAACTTCCAAGGATCAAATGGTTGATTTTGCCATTTTGAAGAATACTGTGTTCCCTCTTCAGTCTGTTAGTTTGTGTACATAGTTTACAGGAAAGGCCCCACTCCTGGATGGATCCCCCTCTATGTGACCAGTCTGTTAGGAAAAATATATGTCTGTCAATCAAATCCCTCTATGTACTATTTCCAGTCAATTTATTTTAACTTTTATAACTTTGGTAATTAATTTTACTGTACTTTACTCTGAGTTTATAAATATACAAATCCACAAAAATGCCAAATAGTAATAACTGTTGGATTGACTCCTGAGTAAACTACTGACAGAAAAAGTATGTAGTGGGTGAATAAACAAGGTTATCTTAGACTGATGGCTGGGCCTTCATGCAGAAAGCTGCTACTGAGTGGGAAATAGGTTGTAATGAATCTGTAGTTACACTTACCCACCAGTGGGGGTCATTAGTGGCTGTGACCACAATAATTTCATCTTTGAAAAAGGCGAGCTGCTCAGAACTGACAGCTCGGCAGTCCACCAAAGCCTTGACGCGCTTCTGATGTGGCCTGCTGTTAGAAACCTGGAAAAGACATATGCTTCTGTAAGCTATGCTTCTCAGTGTGCCACCAGCAAATTCATACACTGACTGTGAAATCTCTTAAGCGTTTTTTCCCCAGTGAAAAACTCCTGAAATGGAAGCGTGTGACATAGAGAACTTGAACTTATTTAAAAATAATACAAAAAGGTGTCTTTGTCATTTGTACCATAGCATTCCTGCGAGGTCGTGGGATACAGGTCAAATCAGGTGAGGACGAAGGGGCGGGGACTGGAGCAGTAGCTGGGGTAAGGGCTTTACTATTCCCTCCTGGGGTGGAGTACAGATCCTCCTGGCTGCCCACACAGGCCGAAGACAAAACGCTACACTTTCCCTGGCTGCCTCCTCCACTGCTCGTGCGGCGGTATGACGTGGTCTTCTCCGAACTGGAAAAATAACCCAGAAATAACAAGATCAAATTATACTAAACTGTGTAGTATTAAAACAACAGGAGCTAGATTCACATTCTTCTTCCTCACCTGACAGGCCCTATGTGATTCTGAGAAAAACCTGATGTGGCACCACTTTGAGATCCAGAACTCAAACCAAGATGACCATCCCATGTCTGCCTATGCGCCCTGAGCAGGCTTGCTTGTCCATTTGGAGACCTAGGGGGTCTCCCACCTTGGCCTTGGTTTTCTGTATTTCCTGAAGGAGGACTCTGTCGTGCCTGCATCTGGGGACTGGATGAGTGATAGGACGGGTTCGAGCAGCGTCGTGGAATTTGGTTTCCTTCATGCGATGTGGCTGAGATCTGTGGGTCTGAGCGGCCTGTGGAGGGCAAAAAAAGAAGAACAAGAGCAACAATGTAAATTGATAAAACTAGCATTGGCTTAAATAACTCATTCATTTATTTTTAATCTAGAGAATCTGTATAACGTAGTTTACCTCTTTGGATGGATTTAGCTGGCAGTGGCGGAGGCATTGAAGCTCCAGAGGGGGCGCTATTGACTGGTGGATTTTTATATAGAAATTCTATATTCTCGTAAGCCTGACAAGGTCTGCTACTTGTACTAGCAGCGGAAGAACTGACACTCCAGTGTCCACCACCTCCATTTGATGACAGAGGAGACCGGCTTTTGGGTAATGGGCTCACCTGGAGTTAGAAGATAATAAACAAAACATTAATTTCTATAGCGCCGCCTCATCTTTCTTCATTAAATTTTATTTATAAACTTTCCAAAATGGATAATGTAAAATGAAAGGAAAAAGGCCAAGCTTTGACTTAAAGGTAAAGTCAGTAATGACTGTGGTTAGTGTGTGTGGCATTTACCCTCTCATCCAGGTCATCTTCACTGTCATAGAATTCCTGAGACTGCGTCTCCCACATGAACTCTACGTGTATCTGAGAGTTAAACGTCCCACTCTGCGCCAGCTCCAACTAAAAAACACAAAAGAGCACAAAAAGAATATTTAACTATCTACATTAGTACACACGACTTTATTTGATCGGTTAACTTTGTCATATCAAACCTAATTTATTTCACTCCTATGCTGACTTGATTGTCGTCTTCTCTTTATTTTGCTTGTTAACGTTTTGCTGTAATGTAGTTTTGTTTGTTTGTTTTTACTACTAATAATAGTAAACGTTGCAATCTTTTGTTAGCTGTTATGTTAAAGACAAAAATTACAGCTAGCAGGAAAAAAGGCATGAAGGGGAAGTTTGACTCTTGGGTCAACATTTTTCACCAAAGTGAAACCAAAAGTCCAAAGAGTCTGTCTACATCCTTCCACATAAACAGTCGTGTGTCATTGCAAGCTAAAAGTTGTACAGCCGATTATGCAACGCAAGAATTTTGTAGTTTACTCGTCTAACTTTTTTTTTTTTTTTTTATTGTTCCACAAAGGATTCTTTTCTAAGATTTCTCACAATCAAACAGGATGTTACTCAAGGCAGGTCTGATTCAGCAGGGCAGATGGCCGGTAAGAAAATAAAACCAGTTTATGAATGATACACACTGGGATCCAATGAGGATAGGGTTCCCTAGCTGAGCTCTGCTGCACAGGGAGTTATTTCAAGGTAGTGTTTCCAGCTGTGGAAATTGGGTCATTTTGCTTCTGGAGTTGGATTTCTGGTAGGTATTATAATGTTGCAACTTGATTCCTCAGCTGAACTTACTTCCTGCCAGTGTGTGTTCTGAGTATTATGAATTAAAAACTTTAAAAGCTAAAGGGGAAGTGAGATCTCACCAGCTCGACACACTGTTTATGCTGCAATCTCCTGGCAGTATCCAAGGCCGTCTCTCCTGCCGAGTTCACTACAGGAGAAAGAAAAAATAGCGGCTTTCTACTTGTGACACTATGCAAAAGAGAAATACAATTAACAGAGTAAAATGTACCCGTTTGAAGCGCTGCCTTCGCTTTGAGGAGTAACTTAAGAGATTCAGGCTTATGATACAAGACGCTGTAGTGAAGGGCCGTGTTCCCCTCTGCGGTTCTCTTCTCCAGACAGTTACTGTAAGATGAATGTATAGATTTGATAGCTGGCATAAAACTGTACTAAAGCAAAAACCAAACTGTCCATGCAAAGTAAGTAAAACATGCTACATATCAATGTCTGACCTGTTCTGACAAAGGAAATCCACAAGTGCCAGAGAGCTTTTTTCCTCCAGACGCACAGCAAGATGGAGCGCTGTCTCCTTGAGTCCCTTAGTGGAAAGCAAAGAAAGTCAAATTGGTGACATTTAAAGAGATCTTCCATCTGTACTACATATTGTTTTCATATTTTTTTGCATAGCTACTTCAGTCAATCACCTGAAGTGGCTGCACATTATGTTAAAAATCAGTCTTACAAATATGATTACACTAAAGCTTAAGTCAGAGGTTGACCATGCAACAACTGTTTCATGTTGTTGTGTTAAAAACTGCTAAAAGCTTCAGGCCTTATCTGTTTATATGAAGGGCAAACAGGAGGGGCAGAAGAAAGACAGAAGAGCCTGCATAATTCAATGAGCCTGGCTTATTTGTTCTCCAGAGACATGAGCTCTGAACTAAGAGCTGAAATAATAAATGAAAGCCAACCAACACAAACAAGCACACACACATGCACGCGCGCACATGCGCTGACTAGGAAGTCCATAACAGGAGGGCAGAATATGATTAAAGACTTGAAGGCGAGGCGTTGGAGAGAGACAACAGAGGAGGGTAAAGACTAAATTAAAGGTCAAAAGAGATGGGCGGGCCTCTCATGACCCACTCATAAATATATTTCAAATACTGCAACTGTTTACTTGCATTATATGAGCACTGTGTCATATAGATATATTTTTGTAAACATTAGGTGGATTTCTGTCTTTATTTCTGTCAACTTTTCTAAAGTAAAAACAACAAAGCAGCATTTTAAAACCTCTCCCTTTAAACCTGTAAACAAACTGGATGGACGACCCGGTCAGGATGTAGCTGTCATTCAAACTAAACGCACATCATTTGCAGGAATGTCAAAAGTTTAAATCTGTCACTGCGTAATAAAGGTTTATTACAAGCTTTCCCCACCCTAACAGGGCAGCTTTCTGGAGGAAATGAATGTGTGGTAATCCACTTGTGGCTTTAAGTTATCTTTACCTGTCCTTCGGGGAGTGTGAGTGGTTTGGCCAGATCTGCTCTCTCAGCATAGAGCTGCAGAAGCAAAGCGAGGTCACGGCTCCTCACGGCTTCATAAAGCAGGCTAGGATTTGCTTCTTCTCTGCGTAGGACGTAGCGACGCTCAGCGTACTTTGCCACAATGTATTCCTTCCTGGCATTCCTGGTTGTTAAGCAAATGCAATTCAATAATATAAACTAATAAGCTGGCATTGTTGAAGCCATTCTTAATGTCAAAGGAAGTGTGTATTTATAACTCATTTTCATGATCACTTAAATTATAAATCAGACTCACATGTCACTTTGTGGAAATGGTTTGACAGAGTCATTTGGAAGCCCTGCCTCCATGATGTCATTGAATCGAGTGTTGCCAATACTGACGGCCAGCTGGAGTGACACACAATACATCCACAAATATGTGACATGAAGACATTTCAAAGAATAGCACATTGTTGCATAATGTCTGTCTGTTCCCATGTGTCTATTTAGTACCAGTAGTTCGGAGGTGCTCAGCAGGTCCAGAGTGAGGGACTGGATCCTGGAGTAGTGGACCCCTAGCTCTCTGTGGATGCCGGAGCACTCAATACACGTCAGGATGCCCAGATTGGTCGACAGCCATGTTGGATCTGCGAGACACAGCTGGTGATTATTCATTATGCTCATAAAACAAATATAATTGCATGCTTGTACTTCTGTAACCATATATAAGAATGACTGGCCAACCTGGAGCTCCACAGTCTGCGCAGGCCTCATTGCCAGGCATGTGTCGAAGCTCAGCAATAATGGCTTTGGAAAGTTCCTGAAGCCCACTGTCCTGCAGGTGAAGCTGATCCCCACCCAGCGCTGTGTTCAGGGCCTCCTCCTTACTGTTCTGCAGCACGGACACCCAACTAAAGTGCAAACGATATACATTTAGAACATTGTTATTAAATTTCATATATTGTAACAATTCATTTTGAAGTTTAAACCACAGAGAGTCAGCAACACCATGGGAAACGAGAAGACTCTTTCACTAAAACATCAAAAAATGCTAAACTATTTTTTATGCATGTTTTTTGTTGTTGAATTATGAGTAATATAGAAATATGAGTTAGTGATTCTCACATCTATCATTTCTGAAGCTCGGGTACTTTTCCATTTAAACCATTTGTTATTGCACCCCTAAACTTACATAGCTCATCACATCAAAGAAACTGCCTGGAGGCCCACACAGAAGGGAAGGACAGCGGACGAAGAACCCCACTTGCAATCCCATCCAAAACCACATCAGAACACACAAAGTTCCCCTGCTTGCTGCCTGTGGCTACCAAGAAAATTCCCACCCAGAAGAGACTAGGTTTCTGTCAGACTCAAACAGTCTTTCTGCATCATTTAGTTTGTCTTACTTTTTGTAAATTGTCAGCTCAGCTTGTTCTTTACTGCATGAGCTGTCAAATTATAGCGTTTCTTGTTTCATGAAAACATGTTTAACCCTTTCCTTACAGGAACGATTTATTGTCTCTGACTGGAGTCCTGGCTGTTCATGTGTACATTGTAAAGATTCTTTCTTATACATAACTCCACTGACATAAAAAGGGTATGGCATGCAACAACTTGCTTTATAATGAGAAAACAGACAAAAATGCCAGCATGCAGCCTACAGGACTTTCAAAGCTTACATCAAACATTCCTGCTCGTCTTCTGCCTGGAAATGATATGTCCGGTTATCTATCGAGAGGGAAAAAACAAAAGTTAAATATTATCTTGAAAACTAAATTACACAGTAGAAATTGGAGCAGAGAGGCTTGAAAGACAACAGTCAATATAAAGCTTGCGCAACTAGACATGGCATAAAACAAGCGTGAAGCACACAACCAGAGGTTTGTTTAAGTTTTACCGCGCAGCACTTCATATTAATCACTGGGAATGTCTGCCATTTACACCAAAATTAAATGTCTCAGATCCTGATTTCAAATGTGAGGACCAAAGAGGCAAGTTTCCAAGTCATCTGTGCTGCAGATGACTGTTTACAGTCTGTAATGATCATATGTTGAGGGGAAAGCTTGAAGGTCAAAAGTTAAAAATAAACCTACGAGTGACAAGGTCAAAGGTCCTCCTGTCCTCGGGGTTCGGTCGCACCTGGCAGGTCAGCAGGTTCAGCTTGGCTGGGGGTCGATTGATCTGAAGACAAACACATTTGTATCAGTATGTATTTGCTCACATATTTGCTGTATTCACTGCTGACAGTTTACCTCATGTGGCATTTATTGTCTAAAAGCACAGTATCAATCATGAGTCCTCACCGTACTGTGGGAAATAGTCAGGCAGCCGAATTTGACTCCACACTTTCTCTTCTGCCAAACCTTCCTTATCCTTTGAGATGAAACACAAATGAAGAAGAAAAAGGCCAATTATTATTAAAAAAAAACAATCAAATACATGAATATATTTATTAACTCTCTGTATGATGTGTGCAGTGCATTAAGTGAAAGCCGTGTTAACAGATACCATTAGATACACGCTGCTGGCCCAGATTATTCCTATTCACAGTACAGTTTTCGTCATCTTGATTGAATCAGGTAAAACTGCTAAAGCACATGTTCTATTTTTTGTCAGTGGCCTGAGAAAAGTTTACTCCCCCAAAGCCTCCTATTTGCCCTACTGAACCACATCCCCTCTCTTTATCACACACTAATCTAGGACTGTGTGTGTGTGTCTGTTCGTGCATGCGCATGACGCAAATGTTGGATCAGCTAGCTAGCCAGTCTGCCAATAAGTTCCACAGGAGGGGCCCCTGCTTGAATGTTCATCTCACAATAATGAAGACCAGCTGGGGCAGATGAAGTTTGCATTAGCCTTTCTTTCTCTGTGCCATACTTACTTAATTTTCACCCAGCTGAGATCATTTCTGTCTTTTACAATGTTAGTGAGCACCGTTTACCCCATTCTTCTTATTCTGTATGTACTTGCGATTCCTGCAAAATGCTTGTGTTCCAACTTCATACATGACACCAGCTAATGCCTTTACACACCCGTCACTCTTCTTAAGCAGGAAACCGGATTTCTCCGTTCCGTACTTCTTGTTTCCCTGCGGTTGGTGAATGCTATACCCATTGCCAGAGTTTTTCCTGTTGAGGTACTCCTGGAATATAAACAGTGATTTAAGGATTTAACTTTAAAGCTTCAAACCAGTTGTCCAGATTATAAAAATTCAAAGCAATACAATAACAACGGTGGCAAAACACTACTGTTGTAATCAGCAGGAAACTTAAAGCCAGTGCACCTGGGCTTTTTATAGCGCTGATATTGGTTTTACACAGACAAATTAAAAGGTCTACAGTAAGCTAACTTACCAGACATAAATAAAGACTAACATAAATAAACATACCTCTTTGCCCTCCACTTGTAGAAGTGATCTAAGAGAATCCCTCAACTGTGTGAGTTGTTTTACCTCTTCATCTTGGTCTAGGCGAACCTACAAAACACACCATGAAAATATTTTTACTAAAAAAAGAAGAAAAAAGTTGGAAGAAGAGAATATGTTCACTTGATCACATACATGTTTTTCTTTTTTCATTTGTTCTGGGTGTGGAAAGACAACACACAGCTTTGTGTAACGATCTAAATGATCTAGAACAGAGTTCAGTATTTGGGTGTGTAGTCTTCTGAGGTTTTTCATTTTGAATTAAGAAGCAGAATGACCACACTCACAAGCAACACAGGCCAGTTTAACTGGGAAGTTTAAGTATTTTGTTTTCCTGGAGAACCATGACACAGATTCTATCTGAATTTCCTTCCCGAGACTGAGGTCTGGCATGTCTGAACGGCTCTGTGTTCTGCCCATGAAGAACCAGAAAAACCTCTAACGTTTCCAGTATCACAGTTAACAGTCTGTTTCCAGCAGCTCCAACCAGAAAAATGGAGCACGGCAAATAGTGCGCAGGCAGAAACCCAGTTAAAGCGGTTGGAGAAATAGATGTGTACTAAGGAAAGTATGAAAATGAATGATACATTCATTTCCATCTATTGGAAACCAGGGCAAGCATTTCTGGGAAGAGACTCCTTTAAACAGTCGCTGCTTGTGGATTCAGTGAAGAGGGGGTTGGCTGTTGCGAAAGACCAACATTGAAAAAGTAAATGCTGAAACATAACACAGGGTTTTACTGTAAAATTCTATATGTGCACAGTATTTTCCTCCCAAACATAAATGAATGAAGAAAAGTAGTCTGTTAGAATGATAGCATCAATATGTGGGGTATGTGCATATTTTGACTTCTTAGTGCAATCAAATATTCTTTTAAAATTACAGCAACACTGGGTAAGAAAAAACATGCATATAATCCAGGAGGAGTGAAAAACACAAGAGCAGCTTTCATGTGTACCGTGTGAATAGATGAAGCAAGCTTCTCGATAAAGGGAGAGAGATTCTCTGCAGCCTTCAGCCCATCCTGAAAGAAACTGAGATCAGAAAAAGAACAAATGCTGAGACAAGCTACTTTAGTTTAAACATCTGATTTCACACCAACTAAAACACCACATGCTGTAACTGTAACAACAGTTTCACTCCCACATTAAAAAAAAAAAAAAGCCTAGGTAGGAATAAAAAGTGTAAATGGTTAACAAGAACCGCAACAGGCTTTGCAAAAAGACCGACTGCTGTGCAGAATCCCTTAAAACTCAACATATCTGTGAAAGTAGATGCCAGCTGAGATACTGACCTCAGCTGAGCCTGGAAATATTTGATGAGGCTCTGGAGAAGATCAGGACCCTGACGCACCTTCAGCTCCTGGATCTTCAAAAGGTACTAAAAGAATAAAAACAGACAGTTAAAAACACCTCTGAAACCACTCTCCATAGAAAGGACCGATGGGTCTGTAAAAACATGCAGCGAAGCATGACGCTACCGTTTTTCAGTAGCTTAAATTCCACCCTTGAGTGCACACCTTTAATGTGTTTACTGCATATTTTAACTGTACAGCTCGAATGTAAAGAGTCTTTATTGATAAACAAAAACACACAAATTCACAGTATGTAATGATGAAATGTAAAAAAAGAGAGAGAGAGACTTTGAGCGATGGGGTTTTAGCTCTGTGTGGATTGAATGACTACATTGTACTCGAGTCTTTGCCCCATAAAACCTTCATCTGGATTCGTCCATCACAGTATACCTGAAACAGCTCTGTGTTGCTCATTCATGTGACATTTTGTGTGATTTACTGAGTTTACATATATGTAGGTGGAAAGAAAGATTAATAGACAGAGGGTTTAGGGTAAGCTGCAACAAGTGAAAATTTCATCTTCCCCTGCCTCTCCTCTTTGTCTCCACAGCTGGTCTCAGTCAAGATAAGACTATTTCTTTTCCTCAGGCTTTTCTCCAGCTGCATGTGCACCACCAAACTCAGTTAGGACTACACCACAAGTGCATTTTTCACCCATTTCCCCCAATCTGGTGATTGATTATGCATGATGATGCACAATTACCTGCTTCTGAATTTTCTTTGTATGCTAATCTATAGGACACCACCTATTCTGAAATTCAGTTTTGAGACTCAATAACTATGCTCATGTTTAAGTCTAATGAAATATATTTTTCCATCAAAGGAATTGGATTGAAGAGACACAAAAAGGAGTGACCACCAGTGTCCACCATGAATAGAATATGTAATCCACATAAGCAGACCACCCTGGTAAAGTAAATGAAGCCCAGCTCAGATATGCCAACGGAGTCTGGAGTATGGTATTTTGACTGGCACCAATTCCCCACCTCACACATTTGCAGCTGGAAGATCCGTCTCTCTCTCTCCATGTCCTCTGCTCCATCTGATCCCTCTGTCCTGATCAGTCCCAGCTGCCTGTTCTTTTCCCTCCTCTCCTTCTCTAGCTTCACTCTGGAGGGGGGAAGGGAATGGAAGAAAGAATGAAAAGAAGACATAAAGAAGGTTTTCCGTCTTTACTTGCACACACGATGTTTGTCACAAAAGCTAAATCTGATCAGCTCCATCTGTATGAACATGTGCAGCTTTAACTCCACCATCATGCTTCCCTTTCTCATGTCGAGCGAGGAAGTTGGATGAAATGTAATCTCCTTACAGCATTATAAAACACTTTGAACCAGAGCTGGATTGAAATCAAATAACGGCTGTAAAGTGCAAATGCTTGGGCTTGATTTCTTTTTAAAGTAACTGGAAATGACCTTGGGATATGAATCATTATCTTATTAACTTGTGCTGCCACACAAATTCCTAAACCCCACATGAGAAGGAAATATAATACATGAAGCTTTTGAAACAAACACATTCGTCACCATCTTCATCTATATTTCTGTCATGCATCAATGTGAGGCCTGTGCAAGTGGCTATGAATTTATGAGCATTTACACTTTGTGAACCCTCGTGTCTGCATTATTTTGCAAATTCACTAGAAAAACACTTGCTGGAAATGAGTGTATATATCGTGTTTATCTGCTAACATCAGACAATGGCAACTAAAACTGCATATGAAGAGGCAATAGAGCTGGAGTTAATTAATGTGAAACAAACGTTACTTTTGCTGAAGTTGCTGCAATGCAGAGGACAAGGACACAGAGGGCTATACGTGGATTAGCCATCCTATTAAAAAGGCATGAGGCTGCACTCCAAGATTACCGGCTTGCAAGCCAGATACAATTACAGCCTCTGACATACAAACATTTTCATTTCACGGCGCCGTTATCATCGCACAAATCAAAATGTCACATGAGGCTATGGCATTACTACATCATATCTACAGTGCAGCTTTTAAAAGGTTGTTTACTCTCAGGAAAACAATGAGCCAATGATGAAGAACTCTACTGCAGTCTGACTCTTACAGATGAATGTGAAGTAACAGTATGGACAGAGTATGGATAATTACATTTTTACATCATAATCCTTCCAGCTCTTCTCCATGTGTTTCTTGAGCTCCTGTTTGAGGGGAGAGGAGAGAAAACGATTAATAATATATCCCCATTGCATTACACACAGTAATAACTGTACTTTACAGCTCTTCCTGGTTATTGCTCAAGCGGGTGGAGCGAGACAGGTAACACACTGTGATGCAATTAGTCGGCTAGTCTGCTATCTGGATGAACAGGATTTCAGGGGCATTGTGCCTTCTTTCACAGTTATAATGAAGCAATATTCAGTTGCAGAGTCAGCTGTTTAAAAGACAGGGCAGAAGCACTGGCTAGTTATTATTCACTAGTGTGTTAGCATGGCAAATCAAAAGGTTAAATACTTGGCAAGACGGGTAAGTTCTGTGCTGGAACGTAGCAAACTCTTACTATTTCATTTGGATAAATAATCTTATATTAAAGAATACTTTAGTGGGGTCAACATTTAAGTGAATACAACTTCTGCCAGAGGAAATCTGCCCTAAAATAAAGTTTACACTGCAATAGTTGAATCATTCTTCCAGACAGTGATATCCCATACACAAACAGAACCTCCTCACATACAAAGCACTGCATCTTGACTATATAAAGTCATCACGAGGCTTTCGGTTGGCTCATCTGAAGATTTCTGTGTGAACTGTAACATCTAAACATCTTTTTCTATTTTATAATATTGAGCTATCCTCACATATTTGACAAAAATCTGCATTTCTTTTTTCAAAAAAGGGATTACAATCCACATATCTGTTGCTAGGTAAACAATAACGATAAAACTTTATCACATGTGAACCAGTTTAGGTTGCAGTATTTAAATGAGAATTTCATTTATACCGTAAGTAATAAAATCCAGACTCACCAATCTGCTGTCTCGAAGCTCAGACTTCAGCACATTTTCCAGAGGAAACGCCATGATGTTGTTAAGGTTTTGTACCTGAAGCATGTAAGAGAACAAAAAAAAAAAAAAAAAATCAGTGAAGAATGGAAAAATATTTCGTAAAATGCCACAGATGACCTTTAGCTGCTGTAGTATAAGCAGAAACAGATGCACCCACATTGAGTTTTACGCACTCTGACTGTCTGTACGAGCATTTCTGGGAATGAGAAATTGATAACTCACAAGCACGGTGATATTGTTATTCTGAACTAACGAGTCATCAAAAACAAAACACTGCACCACTACAATGCTCGAATCCAAGTTGGAGGATGATGCAATGACTCTGGATGAAGTGTTTGTATAAAGTAAAGTGAGATTCATTTGAGATTTGGATGAGGTTTAGATTAACGCCATTGTGGATTTGGGAAGAATGAATCACAAAACAACCTGTATAACCCCAACAAGTCGCTTTTACTGTAATACAACCAGTTCCTCCATCTAAGTACATCACATGAGTATTTTGGCATGCATGGCAACATACATTCATCATGACTCACCGATACACATCCCCAGATAATTATCATCTAGATTTTATTTTTATGGCTTCTGGTGAATTACAACCAAGCCGAACCCTGCTCTTAACATAACTAATGTCCAACCACATCCTTGAGCCGACTGTAGAGCTAACCTTGATATATTGACACAGCAGCCTGAAGAGTGGCAAGTTTGTTTTGGTTGGCAGCCAAACACTGGGGTAACCGATAGATAACACATAGAGTTCTTACACAGGGAAATTCCGGCTTCCAATGTCAACAAATGGACAGATGACATGGATCAATGGATTCATGTTTATACCCACACTGAGACAGTGGGGCACGTACACTAACACTCAAACGAGGCATTAAGGGACATGCTCAGGCAGTTTTTTGCAGTACGACTCCTTAAATCACCCTCCTTTGGGCCCACTTCCTTTAACATCTGTAAGCTGTAGTCGCCCCTGTGAGGCCCTGACAAACACATGTTAAGTGTGTGTGTGTGTGTGTGTGTGTGTGTGTGTGTGTGTGTGTGTGTGTGTGTGTGTGTGTGTGTGTGTGTGTGTGTGTGTGCTGACTCACACGTAGAGGTCTGGGATGAATTATCATCACCAAAGAAACTATCAGAGGGAGGGTTCTGGACTGCCTCAAACAAAAAGCCCAAGTATTCAGCTGTTAAAAACCACCTTCGTTCATGCAGCATGTAAGTATGTGAGCACACATATGTGCTTATGGGGAACAACAAAGGAAATTTGGCACATTTCCTTTGAAAATTCTCTGATTATATAAATATTTGTGTATATTAGAGCCATGTCTTCCTTAGTCCTAGTTCTATGCAACTAGTGTAAATGATTTCAACTCTAGTAAGAGCAGCAGAATTTAAGCAAATGTCTCCTTTCCCTTGTATTCCCATCTTTTGTCCTTTTTAACCCACCAGATTTTTGAAGAGGGATGTGACCTCTCTGGTGAACACAGCCAAGTTGAGGAACCCTGTGGAGACTTCATTGTTGTCCTGAGTCAGGTGGCTATTTCCCAAGTTCTCCAGCAGCTCAATATACTGCTCCTTGCTGTCCACATGTGCTGAAAAACAACACACATAGTAAGTATTGATACAGACCGTAAGGAGTGACTCAGAGTAATTTACAGGCACAGAAAATCTGACAAAGGCAGACTGACTTGTTGTCTTGGGAATAGTTTAACAAGGCGAGCATGTGGGACAAATTAGCACTGGTTTACACCCAGTGGAGGAGGAGGAGTAGAACATATAGAAATTCATGTTTGTCCAAGAGGCTTATAGGTCCCTTTCTTAACTTTTGTAAGCTCTCGGTCTGTTGAATATTTATGAACAAGTGCTGATGGAGAAGAATCTGGGCACGACTTTTGCTTACGTAGTATAAAACAAGGTTTCATTCTACAGGTTTTTTGGAAAGAGGATGAACAAACACACATTATAATGCAAGCTAGGAAATCTTGGATGTAAATCAACAAATATGGGCTCCTTATAACGTGGACCTGACATCTGTAGAGGCACCCAGAGCTGACTAAACAGACAGAAGTAGACATGGGGAGGAAGCACAGCAAGTTTCTGCTCCACTTCCACTTCAAGACAAATATAAAATGGTAAACTGACTGCAGATGGGAGACAGGCTAACACTGGCTGAAAAGCAGAAATGGAACATTTTGTCTGACAGAAAAATTGTGAATTAAGGAAGGAATGCAGACAAACTGCGGGATGGAGGAGATGAGATCTAGGGGTTTGCATGAAAACTGCAGAGGTTGTGGCTGCATGGCCGCTGAAAAGAAAAATTATTACAATAAACATACGTGCAACTATTAAATAACAAACAGCTGAGTCGCTGCATAGCTCAAAGGATGACGTTACAGCTGACCTTTAACTGCCAGATACCACCGGGGCAACTCTGCTTTTTCACTGCTCTACTAGAACACACACAGACTCACAGGCCACAGCATCTTGGCATAAACAAGTGCTGAGTACTTATGGGAATAGAGAAAGAAATAAAAGAATCTCTTAATTTGCAAATACGTGACACAGTAACAGAGCATCAAACCAGCACGGGGGAGGGGTGGGAGTCAGGCTTTTTACCATTGTGAGTCACACTGTTGGTCCACAACTAACATCAGGACTGTTAAATAGGTTCAATAGCATAATGAGTGAAAGGGAAGGGCCTCCCAGCCTCGGATTACTGGAACTAACCGTAATGATTCCACTTAGAGAGACAAAAACTAGACAAAGCAAACAATAATAAAATATTTCTTTATAGATGCTATAGCACAGCTGAATACATCTGGTTGCCTAACTCTGTGCAGCTAGCCTGCTGACTCATTTTACTAAAAAGTACAAGCCGATGCCTTAAAATGGGAAGCAAGGCTTGCAAGCAACTTTAGAAAAACAAACTCGGGACATGTTAAGCATTTTCTCTGTTTCTCCAACACATTTTTGAGGTGAGCATTAATGTGTTATTCATGCCCACATCTGACAGCTCTGCGGCAAGCTACAGTGACATAAATCTACACAACACACACACACAAACTCAGAAAGCACTCACTTGGTGACCTTGTGGATACTGAGGTCAATGAAGAGGGCGCCTTGTAGTTGCCGAAACCACCAAAGCCATTTACTTTAAACACAGACTCCAACGCATACACAGTCCATAACAATAGAGTGTGTTGTTTAAATAAACATCATCCCTGGGTGCCAGAATAGGGGGCCTCACTCTTAAACACAAGTCGGATGATGTCATCCATAGCAGAAATTATGTTAAGGGTCATTAGTAATTATTAAACTCTGGTTCTTTCTCTCATAGTGTGTCACTGCTCTTTTCTTTTTCCCCTTCGCCCCCCAGCTGCTTGTGGTAGATACCTGCCCCTCACTGAGCCTTGCTCTATTGGAAGTTTTCTTCCTGTTAAAGGGGAGTTTTTCCTTCCCACTGTCGCCAGGTGCTCACCCTTAAGGGATCACGTGTTTGTTGGGGTTTCTTTCTAATATTGTAGGGTTTTTACCTTACAACGTAAGGAAATGTTGTTGTGGCTGTTGTCGTGGCGCTGCATAAATAAAACTGAATTGAACTGAAGGCTCCCCTATGCACAAAGCAGATCATACAGTCAAAATAGAGGTTGACCTTTACTTGACAGCTGGCTAGCGAGAGATGGGCTATTTTACTTTCTGTATAGATGGAAATCATTATCTGGGGATTTTGTTTTTAAATTACCCTACTTTCTTCCCATTTCTGTTGCTCCCTTTTGCACTGTAGCACTTTAAATACAAACTTATGTGCAACTACAGCTTGTGTAAGCTAATTTATTGTGCTTCTGTTGCATTTTCTCCGGTATCACCTTTTTCATGTACAAAAAAAAGAGAACTAAGGGGACTTTTCTAAGTAATAAGTGCGGGTAGAATTGTTTTCTTTAACTCATAATCTACTGAGTGAATGAGAATTGCATGTGACACGCTGGCACTTACAGATTCCAGAAGTGTGTATAGCTTTGATTGTTTTCTTCATCCTCTGTAGGGCTATGTGGTCTGTCTCCAGAGACTGCAAAGAAAGAGAAATCAGGAAGAGATAAGGATGTTTGCACTTGCAGTAACTCAACATTTACAGCAAAAAGTATGCTTACTGAATTCTCCGTTACATCAGTTTGTTTGCTACGCCAGTTCGTCTCCTTGTCTATACACATATCTAAAACCGAAAATTACATGGCAGCAACCTAGTCCATTTAGGGATGTAGACATCATTAACATGACCTGCTTAAGTTCAAACTGAGCACCAGAATGGGGAAGAAAACTGATTTAAGTTCATGTGAACTTTGCTTAATTGCTGGTGCCTGGTCTGGATAATTCAAAACTGTTGATCTACTGTGATTTTCCCACCCATACGACAATCATCACCAGCCAACATCCAATGAGCAGCTGTTCTCTGGGTGAAAATGCCTCGTTGATGTCAGACTGACTGCTTCAATGAGATAGGAAGGCAAATTTAATTCAAATAACCAAGTTTAGCCAAGTAAGCAGAAGAGCATCCAAGAATGCCCAGCATGTTGAATCTTGAAACAGATGGGCTACAACAGCAGAAGACCACACCGGGTGCCACTCCTGTCAGCTAAGAACAGCAAACTGAGGTTACAATTTCGCACGGTTTCATCAAAACTGGACAACACAAGACTGGAAAAAAAATTTCCTGGTCTGATGAGTCTTGATTTTGGCTATGAAATGTGAATAGTGGGGTCTGAACATGCAAGCATGGATCCATCCTGTCTTGTATCAACACTTCAAGTCTTTGGCAGTGTAACGGTGTGGTAGATATTTTTTTGACCTATATTCTCCCCCTTACTACCAACTGAGCATTGTTTAAATGCCAAAGTATCCTTTGGCATTTAAACAATGCTCAGCAATGCTGACCATGTCCATTCCTTTATCACCACAGTGTATCCATCTTCTGATGCCTGCTTCCAGCAGGATAGCGTGCCACCTCACAATACTCAAATCATATCAAACTGCTTTTTTGATTGTGACGCTTAAAGGGCCTCCACAGTCACCAGATCTCAATCCCACAGAGCAACTTCAAGGTGTGGTAAAACAGAGATTAACACCGTGGACATGCAGCCAACAAATCTGTAAAAACAACTATGATGTTGTGGTGGTAATATAGACAAAATCTCTGAGGAATGTTTCCAGTAACTTGTAGAATCGATGCCACAATGAATTAAGACACTTCTGAATGGGATTCAATCTAATGCTAGAAAGGTGTATCTAATAAAGTGCCAGCAAGTGTATTGGTACACTTTTCAGAAAATACATTGAGAAACTGTGTTGGTTTAATTTTCTCACGATGTGTGACAAAGCCAAAACAGATGAGTAAGCCTTCACCCAGCATATGATAGTCTGCGTTTCACTGTCGTGTACAGTCCCAAATGATGTCACAATATGCATTTCACCTGTCACTGTCTGCGTTGAAACAACAGGTTTTCACTGTGAGACTAAAAAAAAAAACATTGCATAACAAAGACATGAAACAGACATTAAAATGCCTTCATTGTATTTGAACAATAACTCTTCAAAGCCCAAACTATTTGAAGCTACATATTGTTTATGCTCCTCTCGCGGGCCCTGGTTTAAATGAACTACACTTACGACACTCCACCTACACGTCACCAGAAATAGCTTTAATGAGCCAGCAATCTAGACTTAACAGACACTCTGCCTCATCGGACGGTGTTGTTTACAAACCACAGGCCTTCCCGGTCGGGTCCACTCCCTAAATGTTAGTTCATTAATTAAAAGGCGGTGCGGGTGTGTTCCGTTATGTGACGCCATAGTCAAGAAGTGGGAAAGTGATTTAGAGGAGACTGGAGATGGGAGTTGCTGGAGTTTCCTCTGGTGAGTTGGTTGGCAGATGGCAATAAACAGTGGAAACAAGCTGAGGCAGGTCAGTGAAACAGGTTGCTTTTGATGAACTAAATGTGAGAAAGAGCGCGCAAAAACTTTAGAGACAACCCACCATTCAGCTGAAATAGACTAACAATGCATGTGTACTCATGTTGATAGTGTCACTTACAGTTACTTTGCTTCATTATCTATGGCTGTGTATTCCCACTGTACGGGTGTGTGAGTAGACTTTAACATTGGATGACTTGACTGATATATGATCTGTTACAAAGTGTTAACATTTCAACACATCAACTAATTGATCAAGATTAGATTGATTCTTAAAAGCATGTCTGGGAATGACATGACCTACTGTTGCCTATTGCTAAAGAAAGTGAAACTGTTTACTTCTGCTTTTCTTCTTGTGGTTTACTCCTGCCACTAATCAACCTAGTCCTGGATGAGCTGACTGAACATGATAACTATAATCTGAGCATCTATGAAAAGAAATAACTGCCCTTACATCTGGTTGTGTTCACATGTGTAGAATTCCAGCGTGACCCTCCCTAAACAGCAATTCCAGCCATGTATTTTCCAGCGTGTCATGCTGATAAATAAGGACATGAGCCCAAGTTAAATGCATCACACAGCTGTTTAAAATGCTCTTCTTTATTCTAAAGTCTCCACTTAGTCTCACTTTCAAGCCAAGGAACTCCTAAAGAAGATCCTTCATCTCTCTCAGGCTATGGTGAGGTTTCCTCTTATTAGAGGTGGGCATCAAGATATCCAGGCTAGGAGCAGTGACTCAGACTGATGTGACTCTAACCAAAAACACAAATCCATATGGACCGCAGCAGAACCCTGATCCACAAAGTTTAGTCACAAAGAATACAGACAAATGTGTATTGACATGCACATTTGGAATATTTGTTTTATGGCCAAGTTCATAGTGGGCTCCCTCTGCTTCCTCGTTTGCGCGAGGAGCTTTGAGAGAAGAGATTTCAAACAAAACACCAATGTGCACACAGAGAAGCCTTAAACAAGTCTTCAAAGTACTAGTTATGAAGAGGGGCATGCAGACAGACTTGCTTGCAGCTATGGGCATGTGTGCATGCTTACCCTTACAAACACAATCCATCACTCTGTGTGACTCAGGCATGTTTCTGTGTCGTGTGTGTTCTGTTAGTGTCCCACCACTCTGACTCCCACTAGACCGACGACATAAACACTGTAACCTCATGTAACCTTCACTTATTTGCTGAATCAGACACTGGGGTTTATACTGAACAGATCATATACGCACTCTAAGCCTGTCCTGTACAAGTGCAGCACCCATCAATTTGCACATTTCAGAAAACATAACCTACTCCCATGTTCTAAACTGGGAACCATGAAATTCCAAAATGAATACACTGACAGTCCCGCTTTTTCCGACACAAAGCCACAGCACTTTGCATTTGTAGGTTCTATACCTTTTGGAAATAAATTACCGGTCCGTGAAACACCGCAAGTTTACTGCTGAAACCTGTGCTCACGTGCAAACTGTGTTACAAAAAGAAAATTAAAGCTTGAGTTTAAAAAAACAAAAAACAAAAAAAAACACAAGCTACAGGTAGGGGTAAAACGTCAGGTAAACAACAAAGGTGTATGTCTTCTGCACACACCTCCCCCTTCCACAACTCTCACCTCCTCCACGGCTGAAACTGTGCTCCGACAGTCGCTCATTTTAGACTGAAACGTTGAAGTCCCCGGAGAAGACAAATCCTCGTTTGTCAGGATCACAAAGTCCGAAACGCTTATTCGCTCCGGCATGTTTCGGGCGAAGCGGGTCCGACAGTCAGTGAAGAGAAAAGTGAGGCAAAGTTACACGCGCGCATGTAAGTCCCATTTGAAGTGGAAGAAGAAGAAGAAGGGCAACAGTACGGTCACTCCCTCCTTCCTTTGCGGAAACTGAAAAAATATATAATAAAAAAAACACCGTATTCATCTGAGTTTGAGTTCCTTTGAACAAAGTCTTTAAGGTGGAAAGTTGAGTCAAACTAGACTTTGCAAGTCCCGAGCGACTCCGAGGACGTGTGCGCGTGAAGGTGCACCAGCGCGCTACTGAGCGCATTCAGTGAGGGAGGGAGCAAACTCCACCGTCACGTGGGAATGTTTGTGCTTTCTGGCAAACCAGAAACAGAGAGAAAAGCGTGTGTGTGTGTGTGTGTGTGTGTGTGTGTGTGTGTGTGTGTGTGTGTGTGTGTGTGTTCTTGTCACCACCTCTTTCATTAATACTTCTCATTTCTATGCAAACTATAGTCCGGTCGCCATGGATGCAGAATTCCTCCTTCACAGACTTAACTTAAGGAGAAGAATTTCAATGGATGGGATGATAGGACAGTTTATCGACTGTCACTGAATGCTGTCTTTCAAAACTGCACTTTGCAGTTTTACCAAAACACTGGAAGGAGGAAAAGGTATTTCTTTAAACCCGAGAAAAGGATTCGGGTTTTTATGTGCGCTGCTCTTTAATTATATGGCTCATTGCGTCGTTGCACCTTGATCCTCTTGGCTGAGGCTCCAAAGCCTCCTTCTTCTTCCTTTTCATCTAATGAAAAGATATTTCTCAAAGGGGAGGATTTTTGATATCCCTCCTCACTGACATTTCCTGTAGTCGTTTGGGGAGAAAAGAAAGGGGAAAAAGGGAAAAGAAAAGAAGACCTAGTGCATCAGAGAGGTGGGGGGGAAAGGCAAGGGTTGTGTGTCTAACATAAGTCCTGCATGCCTGCTATTGTTAAGCCTGTCAACTTGAAAAAAGGAGTTGTATCAGTGAACATTGCCTCAGGCTGAGCAGCGATAAAATACACTATGAAGTGCAGATGGCTGATTTTAGTCGCTCCCTTTAGCGTTACCACAAAACCACATATTTGCCTACATTAGATACATGAAGGGAAAAACTGAATTACTGCCAATTCAACAGGTAACTGATTATCTCTATCATATTCAATCAGCAAAAATAGGATTACTTTTTGTTTAAAGGATTTTATCTGTTCTCTTTTCCCGCTTATTACTGCCGCTCAGTGAACAAGCACAGAATGGATGCAGTGTCTTAAATGTGGGCGCTCACAGTGGTACTGTGTGTGCAGTCACAAAGATAGACAAGCTCCTTTTGAATTGCATGTCGTGTTATTAAGCCAAAACACAGACAGGCCAAAATGTACATGCATAGCAGTACAAGATATCCTTGTTGTGTTGCACACACACCCACCCACAGGCACACACGCTCACTCACACACAGAGCTTAAACTGAAAGCTCAAAGGGGGGGCTATGGGGGAAAAAAAGTTCCTCTGGAGTCCAAACAAACATATCTCTGGTTTTTCCTTATGAGATAAGGCGCAACACAATTTAAAATGTGGACCAAAGTCTCTAGAGGAAAAGCTGTAAAACCCCACTCTTTAACCTTTCAATCATTGTGAAAAAATGTGCACTCTTGAAAGGAAGTGAGGGCACACATCACATAAATAGGGTTGGCGACCCACTTTAGCAGGGCCTCATTCAGTCATTGTTTGTTGCATGGCTCCAAGTGTGAGGAAGCTAAGCAGGGAAAAACAGAAAACAGATATTGTATATTTGCAACTTGCATGGATACATGCTGGCATCTATTAATGTGACATATGTGCAGCGTGTGTGATTTCATGCTCACTGTGCATGCACTCATTTTTTTTAATGCACTTCTAGCTGATGTAATGCAGGGGCTTGCAGTGTTCAAACAATACCCTCCTTCAGTTTCTTTGCAGCACTCAGTAAAGAAGCAGAGCCTTTGTATGCCAGCCAGCCTTTGAGCCCGGGTCCTATTGTAAAACTGAGCAAACCGGTCTGCTCAGGCAATGAACTAACATGTAGTGAAGAACCCAAGTCCAAGGCCAGGGTGGGCGGGAGAGAAGAGATGAAAAATTGACAGGGGAAAATTGTTTTCCTTTTTGTTCAGTGATGTTTGGAGTTTAGCAGTGAGAATTTGTGTGCAGGAAGGTCGACAAAGGTGGAATAACACAGGAATGCAGAAAAAGATCAAAGCTTTATTGGAAATGTGACTCACTTAATGTTTTCCCTCCTTGTCTCCACCCTTTACCGCCCTTTTCTTTTTAAATATTAAGAAACTCTCTTCTTCCCCTCTTAAGGGTGATTTAACTGGTTGCTTCCCTTTCATGCCACATCATTTCTTGTGTTAGAGCAAACTCCTCTCAGAGACTGCGAGCAGGGAAACTTTGGCAGTGAGGAAGTGATGTACATCGAATACAGCTTCTCTTTCTCTGTGACGCACACACGGCGTTGGAGGTTACAGCAACATCTTCCAGTTGCCCGGATTTCCCTTCTTGCTTCCCAGCAGCCCAGAGGAGCAGGATAAGGTTCTTCTATGAACCCGGCCTCCAGCCACCCTCCCCCCCTAAAAAATATCTCCCTCATCTTGCTGCTTGTTGACTCAGCTCCACTAGCACTGCTATCAATTTACTACCCCTGTCAGGACAAGGGGGGCCTGGGCTTACCGTAAAATACCCCCTCTTCTGGTTGACATGGATGACTGAAAATTGGGGGACTGGGGAGACAAAGTAAAGTTGATTTATTGCAAAACACAGGGCTTTAGTTTCCCACTGGAATAGGCATATGAGGTGTATTGAATAGGACTGGAGCTCCATTGAAACTAATTTGCCTCAAGAACCTGCATTGAAGAGCAGCTTTGATGTAAAAAAAATAAAAATAAATAATAGCTCTGACGTTAAGTGACAGCTGCTGCTTTGGAAAAATACATCATCTGTGACTTACTGACTGAGCACTGTCAGTCCAGGGCCATTCCATGCAGGTTCTCCGTGGTCTGGCTTCTGGGCAGGCAACAATGTTTACTCCACCCTCAAACAGATGCCAATGCCAGTGTACCTGTTATTACAGTTGGTATGGTAACAAAAGGTTTTGCAGAGTGGGAACAGGTAGACAGACTTGTTTGTGATTCATATCGATGTTAATTGCGTGTCATAGTGTCATCTGAGTCGTACGAGTGATACTATCCATGTAACTAATAGGTTATAAGTCCACCCAAAGTTTCCCAACCAAGCAGAACCGCTCCTCATCCTGGAGCCGTAAATAACAACATGTAGTGTTTTAAAGGACTGTGTGGGTATGTGCTGCAAACTGGTGAACATTAGTCAGAAAGAGGTATTTATAGTTTCTGCAATTAAACGATCCAGCTGACAAGATTTACTTCAGCTGATTGCTGCTGTAGCAGTAACAGAAACAAGGTAGCTTGCTCTTTAGATAGCATGCAAACCCTGCAGCCAGGGCTGTCATGTGATGCCTGACATGCTTGTTTAAGATCTCTTGTTCAGAACACGAGCTGTTCTGTAGTTTCCGTTAACAGACAGTTTGCAGAGAACCAGCACCCTCTCTCTACATTGTAAGGAGTATAAAGCTTTATAAACTTCGTGTTGATCATAAAAGTCACGTGGATGCTCCTTGGAGTTCCATGCGAGCTTAGTTATTCCTAAAGAAGTGTTCACAAACCGATCTCTGAAGAAACCTGTAGTTGCATTTCTAACTTGCAGCAATGTGCTTTGACTAAAATTAATGACATCGTTTTTCCTTGCAGATTTTTCACCCCCAACACACCATTGCAGCGTGACCCACTGAACTTTGACCTGCTGATTGCTTGCTCCCTTTTGTGAGCGGTTTCCAAAGCAACAAGCTTGTGAAGAATGATGGGTGCCTTTGTGCACCTGTCTGAATGTGTTTATAGCTGTTTCAGTTTCGTTGTAACTATTGATGCAGACTTATTGTCACTCTTTAGGAAATGTCACTTTATATTAGATCAGTGCCTGCACTGTTTAAACTTTCATATGGCTTCCACAGATGTCGAAGAATTAGCGATACATCAGAATATCAAACCAAGAGTCACGTCATACAAAGCAATTCATACGCATTCCGCTTTTTCTGACATGATTAAAAAAGAGGAACTCAAATTCATGTGTAAACAATGGCTGCAGTATATTTTATTTAATAACTTCACAATATTACAAATCATTAAGTGCTGAATGACTTACAACAGTCCAAAATTTTTTAGAAAAAAATAGGTATAAATACAAAACAAGTTATGTACAAATACCAAAAACAATAATGCTCATTGAAAAAAAACACACACACACACTACAAAATCTGAATTCACAATTCTCTAATCTACATTGTAAAAAAACCTGCACGCACAAACGCACAACAACCATTTCCCAAGCTGTCAAATACGCACCACAACACTCAATTTCAAGTTTTGATAGGACAGGACAGTTAGCTTATCTCTGCAGTGTAGAGGGAAAGCCAAAAATATACCAAATTTTATATTTCTAGAACACTTCAAAAACACTTTTTAAAAACAAACAAACAGATTAAAGTCAGAGCTACTCCATCCTCAGGAGTACATCTCTGACATGTAAAAGTGTTACGCTGCAGCAGGCAGGGAAAGTATTTGTGGGCCTAAAACCTGAACAGCAAAGACAAATTTCTCATTGTTTCTGTTTCTGCTGAAGTAACAGAGTTCATTCATTTTAAAACTAGCGGAAAAAGAAATTGCTCCTCTAATTACACCTCATTTACATCAATTAACCCCCTCCTCTCCCCCATCACCCACCCCTCTTCACCCCCCTTGCAACACAGATGCTGCATTTAATTCGTTTTGGGTTATTTCCTAAGAAATACAATAGTAGCTTTACACTAATAAATTAAAACCACTCAGTTAAAGACAACTATTAAACTCAACAGAGCAACAACTGAAACAAAGCTGCCAAACCTACAAGGCGTCGCTCAAAGATTGTACATGTTCAAAGAGATAAAAAGAAAAAAAAAATAGCCACCATTTGTCATGACCTCTGACTCGACTCTGGGTCACAGCCTGCACATTCAGGCACACAAGGCTTGACACAAAGCTTAAGGCATGAAAGAAGCAACATGAGCACCTTTGAAAACCAGTTTTAATGTCTAAAATCTATGCTGAGATCTCACCTGATGTGTATTCTCGAGCTGTAGATGCATGTCGACACTGAAGTTCATTCACAGCTTAATTTGATCAGTGGTGAAAACACTGCAAACAGACCCTGTGTGTATGGCTCTTCATGGCTTTAGCGTACTTTGATCCAGTGATTGAATCCTGTAACGCTGCATGGCAGTTAAAGCTGACATTATACAATGCTGCCCCCTATGGGCAAAAGAGTGGTACAAACAATTATTTAGACTTTGGAAACGAGGGGTAAAAAACAAATTCCTGAGTTGGTCACACTAAACAATGACTGATAAACAAATGCATCATCAGTTCTTTCGCTGACAATACAACATAAACAATAACTCCTGCTTTCTATGAGACTTACTCGACTTACTGCCCAAATTTACTATATATACAAATATTTTCACTTTATAATTTAAACAAAGAAGTTGATTCCTCCATCGGACATTAAAACAGATGGCTTCATAGTGTAATAGTTTGTCCCAAGAAGGCATTCGATTAAATATTACCCTTCTTCTCCCTGAATTTTCTCCGCCCCATCCCTTCATCTAAGCCTCAGCTTTTCAACAAATCTCCGAGATCGTAAGTGTCGAAGAAGTCTGACACTCCCTCGCTGTCCTCCAGGCTCCAGAGGTAGTCATCGTGGTCCAAAGGTGGAGAAAAACTGACAAAGGGGGTGTTGGGGTCTGACGTGAAGGAGGTGCCAGGAAGCTGGTCCTCGGTTATCTGAAGCAGGCTCGGGGGCAAACCCAGCAGACCCTCTACGTCAAGCAGAGAGGACGTGGAGGTCACAGCTGAGGAGGCGGCTGGAGCTGCTGCGGAAATGTTGGCTGTGTTGAAGAAAGCGTTGGAAATTAATTTTGTGCTAAGGGCACTGCATTAAAAAAACATTTAGAGAGGTGGTGTACTTCTACACTTTTCTTTTTAGCTTCCTAAATTGGAATAGTTTTTACATCTTTTATCCTCATACAAGTTCTATTTTTATTCTACTCTTGTGCACATACTCCCTGAGTTTTTTGTTGTTTTTTATGCTTTCAGCTGAGGGGTTAAATAATGAAAAAGTTAAAGGAACAGTTCAAGATTTTTTTGCAGAATGCAAAACAAATACAACAACCAAACAAGCAAAACTAAAGCAGATTAAATAACATGCCATTTGTTTAATTTGTCACCGATTTATCATGGCATCGCATGAAACCGCCAAAAAGAAGTGTGACCTTTCTGCTTTAATGGTGCTATTTGACCTTTGGACTGGCTCCAGCTGAAGAGGTGCAATTCATTTTTAATGTTCTGGAAGCCTTGGGATAAAATCACTTTGTAAAACTTGTAAAACTAAATTAATGCTAGTTGCAAAACTAGATGCAGTCTATGACTAGTGCACGGGTACGATCAAAGTAAGGGTAGCTCAAATAAAGGTGGTATTCTGTTCAAAACTCAAAGCTTACAGTCAACAGGTTCCTCTTTGACGCTGTAACTCGGTGGTCCTATTGGGGTTGCAGCGGGAGGGTCTTGCGTTTGAGGGAATTCCTTTTTGGGAGTGACAACACTCTTAACAGGACTAGCTTCTTCAAGACCCTCATCAGGACATAGGTAGACTTCTATGGGACCATTTCTACTCTTTAAATAGATCTGCAAAGACCCCTGCTGTAAGGAAACAAGAGAAGAAGCAATTAATTATCAAAACAATCTGACATCAGGACAAATGCACAATTTAAAGGAAGGAGGGGTTAAGGGGACAAACTGAAACATAAACCAAATCTCACCCCTGCTGTGTCTGGCACCTCAAGCTTGGTCTCTGCAGGGGCTTTAACAGCAATGACTGTCTGGTCTTGAAGGCTGCCGATGGAGCGGATGTCTTGATACGTCACATAGCCCAATGTGGATCATGAGGTTAAGGGTAACAACAGTGGAATTTAAATACACGTGCGTGTGTGCTTGTCTTTTTTTCTCTTTTATTATTTTTTGGCTATATCTGGCAAGATATTAGTAGGAATCTGATAGTAAAGTAGGGAAAGACGAACGCCCCTGCTGCCTTTTAGCATATGCGTTACCTACTCAACCAAGCAAGCTACAGCGGAACATGCCAACAAGCGGAAACGGAGATCATGAAAGAATGACGTGGATAACCACGGTGCTCTATGTAAAGGATATCTCTGACTCTCTTTATATTCAGTGAGTTGTTTGAGCTGTGTGGTGCTGGACTGAATCTGTTCATCCAGAGATCTCTCTGCTCTCTCTAGGTCTCCAAGCTCTTTCCTCAGGGCACGGGCCTTCTCCCCTCCACCCGCTCCACCTTCAAACACGTCTCCAACCCTGGAGAAACACACACATACACACAATAAACACGTCTATGAATAATAAAAGTCTGTAACAGTCAAAACAACTCCACACGTTTAGGTAGTGTCTACAACTGGCACTGCAATGTCTGCTGACTGCCACTAGGGGGCAGACAAGCGAGTACCAGTATGAAGTTTTTCTTCCTTTTAATACTTCATGAAGAATAAAAGCAATGGAGACATTTTTAGAATGCAATCAAAGCCCAGTATAAATAGACTCAAAAACAATCGGTAGGTTTTTTGCAAATGTCTATACATCTATCTTTTTTACTAATTAGTCCAGAAAGTGTGCAGCATAAAAACACTACTTTGTAAAATCATTATAAAAATCTAGAGTAAATATGTTATAAAAGCAAACTTTTATAAGATATTAATATCTTGTCTCAGCTGTTTGACACGAGCAAAAAGAACCAAGCTGCATTGCACTATGTTACACAGCTTTGTTAATAAGGCCAAATTGCTGCTGTCAACAGTCCTGCCCATGCTTTGCCCAACATTATTGTGAAAGTCTGTAAGGAACCCTAAATGCCAAGGCTTCACTTAACAGTTACGCAGTCCCTGGTTTGCTTCTGTGAGCTACACGCAGTTGATAAACCTCCCACTATTCCTGCTACTTAACCTTCTTCTGCATTTCTACTTACAGCCACTGGATGTTGTTTTTTGACTTCTTCCTGATAAGCTGGACTCCCTCTAGAACATTGGTGATGTCATAAATGCGTCTTTTCTGGACCTCCAGGACCTCAGTGGCCCAGTTCAGATCAAGGACTCCATCAGGAGACTCAGCAATGAGACCCACAAATTTCTTGGTCAGCAGGCCCAATGACGTGTCGTACCGCGTCCGCTCACCCGGAGATTTTGGAGCTGCGAGGAAACACACAGAAAAGTAGCGCATAAGACTAGAAATGTGCTTGAGTTACACAACTCTGATTTTTACTAATTCATTCAAGTGTTTTATTTGGCTGATGAGCTGGCGGAGAGATCACTGATTCAAATATTTACTGTATTAGTCATACAAGCTGTTGACAACAGTGAAACATGAAAACAGTTATTGGAATGTGTCAACTAGATTTATTTCTGCCTTTATGTTTTACTTTCTATGTTTGATATCATGTTCGAAATTACAAATAATCCTCCAAGCAGAAATATTTCTTCCTCGCACGGAAAATATGAAAATAAGAGCTATGGGTACGGTATTGTAAACCAGAAACAGCATCTGTCTCCAATGACTGTGTCTTCATATTGCTTTAATCTGCTACAGGTTTAATAATCAGTCTTGATTAGTTGGACGTCTCTGCTCCTCTGCATCAAAGAGCAAGTTTAGGTGGTTTAGGCAGCTCCAGCTGGTGGGAATCTTTGTGTAAGACTCGGGGCACATCGGAGATTATGGCCCTCTGTTGTCTTGGGAACACTAAAGTATTCTCCCAGAATACTGTGAAAGAGGTCCTGGCATCTCTGCTTACTGTGCTCTCCCCGTGACTCAATGACATATAACCACACTGGTGATAGAAAATGGATCAATAGGTCTGATAATCTTAGTAATAACATATTCTCAGGGCTCCTTAATTCCAGAGAATTGTCCATCAAACAATCATAAGACATTGCAATTTCATAACTGAGAGACACGGCAGACCGCACATTCCTCCCTGATCCGTCATTCCCGCTGAGCTGTGAGATTTGAGATGTCGTTGGGAAGGAGGCGCTAGCTTGTGTATTCTAGGAAAAGAATGTCAACAAGCCAGTTTATGATACTGGCTCTCTACTCCTGGCTACACCATTGCTTTTTTTTTTTTTAATCTGTTATGTGTAAAGCTGTACGCAACTGAGCTGCTGGTACCGCACTCTGTGCTCATATGGGTGAACTTCGCAGAAAGTGAGGAAACTATTGCGGAATACTTCAGCAGTAGTCTTCCTGCCATGTCAGTTTGACCCATAGCAAACAGGTCTGTTCGTGTTTGCTCACAACCCAAAGGTTCAGGACGCAATCAGGCTGAGGTCGTGTCATGCAAACCTGGCATTACCCACCCTGCCTGGGTTCAGATTAATGCTAAAGAGTACCGTACAATCAACTTCTTTTCATTGTTTGCTCTTATTCTTTTCTTTTAATGTTGAACTGCTTCTTCCCTTTGCATAGTACAAAAAATATTTTCCACCCACTGATGTGTACCACACCACACCAACTTTATTCATAGAGCACTTTCAACACCGTCACAGCAGACACGAAGGGCTGTACACAAACACAACAAGAGATGTACAGTCTACTCACTCCTTGGGCTTGGTATCCGTGCTGCAATGCTGCATTTTCCTTTTGGCGTACGAAACTCTGGCAGATACAGAGGGTCTTCTAAATCCAGCTTCCTCTTGGCCTAAAGGGAAGACATTTATCAAAGATTAACAAAAAGATGCAAATGTTACAAAGCAGGTGTGACTTACAGCTCTACTACTTCCTCTGTATTAACTGCTGTTTCACTACATAAGAAAATATAAAGGGTGTATAAGACTGAAATCCTTCCAATCTCAGTGTAGGCTGAACAAAAGCACATTATGGAAGTGTTTAACTCATCCTACTGACTTTAAATAATGGCTAGTTAAAAAGCTGAAAGAATCAAATAGTTTGTAGGGCAAGTCCAGACCTTTTGTAGAACAGTAGCATGAATGCTAGACGGCTAAATAGGGGCTTGTTTAAAAGTACCATGTCGTAAATGTGCCAACAACCCTCAAGTGCAGGAACAAAGCACCCCCCACACGCACACTTTCCCAAGCACTTCAACAGGGGCTGATTTTGTTTGTCTGCAGTCAACAGAAGCGGGAGGTCTATAGGCCCGACTCGTTGCCTGACATACGTCAGGAAGTCCCTGGAATCACTCAATGACCTCTCCTCCCCCCTCTCAACCCTCTTCCTTCTGTGCTTAGCACACAGGCTCCTCACAGAGACACACGCGCGCACACAAGCAGAACATTATCTGACCATAACAGCGATGCATCATACAATCAAAAGCACATGAACAACCTTTGTAACCCAATATAAAATCTTCAAATGACCATTGCTTTTTTTTCCCGCCATCCACTGGCCTACTTAGCTGAAGTGAAAGCGCTACTCTCTTAAGGATTAGGAAATTACCACCACACCCCACGTGCAGATATGCTGTCATCATCAAAAGTTCACGGTGGACGAGAACGTTTGCTGTCAGTTGGAAATCCAACAACTGCCCACACAAAAACACAATGACTGAGCTAGTGAGGCAATTTCACCTCCGCACACTCTGGCTGCTGGGTAATTTGTAGTGCATGGCTAGATCTCACAAACTCCTTTCACCGTGTCTCCTCACGAATAATCCCTTTTGCCACGACAGCGTACATGCGGCCAGTGAACTGTTTTAGTTAACAGGTTTAGGGAAATTGCTTTTTCAGAGATGGGAAAAGCAGGGAGTTCACGTTACCGCGTGTGGATGTGCCTACGCATGTGCGAGTAAAGGGATAATGAAGGCTGCCATTGTCCCCCAGTGTTCTCCCTAACACGTCCACCTGTTGTCTCGTGACATCTGGAGCAGCCCCGTGCTGTTGGCAGGCTAGATTTTAATCCCTAAAACACACAGTCAGGCATACAGAGACACCCGCAACAGGACGGTGAACAGCTACCGAAGAACAAAATGCTCACTGTTGCCTCTAAAACGACCTCTTGCACGATTCAAACTTTGAGTTTTCATTGGCCGATGGTCGTGAAAGTCGCTATCAAACACTTGGAGTCGCAGAAAGGAAGCAGATGATACCAGTTGGACTGCCTACAGCCGTGACAGCTGTGGTTTAACCAGAGAAAAACTGCCACAGCTTTCCATTGACTCAGTGTCCCAGCACAAAGAAAAAAACGTCGCATTTTTTGACCAAATAAGGCTGAAGACTTGTCATTTCTATGACTTAAAACGAGCAGGTCAACGTGTGTCAAGTCAAACTTTTTAATGCACGTGTACAATTTGAGTCATAGCCTGATGCATGATGACTTGTAAGAATGGAACCAGCGGTTTCCCCCTGCAGCTGTACATCAGAGTGAGGGCTTGGGTGCTCCTTCATTTGCATGAGTGCTTTCTCTGGTGATTCAACCATATTACGCAAACCCAAAGTCATTTAGAGGAAAGACCTTTTATTTTTTAAATTCCTCACTTAACAGACTAACAGACCACTGAAAGAAGAAGTGCAGCTATTGAGAAATGGTTACATTTTACAGAAAGTGCACAGGTATGCCGCCTAGCACACATCACTTTTAAGGTGTTAGAACACAACATTGTGAAAATCTGAATCCAAAAGCTTTCACACCCTAAAACTAGCTCTTGCATACGTATGGTGCAGCTATAAGAGACGATGGGAGAGGCCCGAGTCAGCTGGCCTCCTTATTAGCACGTTATCTCAAAGACTGGCAGTATCACGCCACTCACGTTTGCTATAACCTCACCCTGCCTGATTGCCCAGTTACGCCCATCTACTGCACGCGGCCCCTTCTGTTTGCTGTATATTATTTGGCCGGTTCCCGCCGTCTCTGCTGCTGTGCTGTAAACTCCACGCATGTAATCATAATCACGTGAAGGGCTTCTGCAGTCGGGCCTCTCCTCAAACAAACAGATCTTGCTAGTCAGGCTGCACCAGACTTAGATTCCATCCAGGCAAAGGGCAAGTTTCAGTATGCCTACAAGTACCTACCGCTCTGTACCGAGCCCCTTCACTACCACACCCTTGGACATAAAGGAAAAACAAAAGTTGCCCTACAACAGCCTCTTAAGCGGTTAAACAGAGGTGTGGATCCGTCCCCACTGTGGCTTGCCTGCCTGATGAGGGTAAGCTGCTTTGAAATGCAAAACTCCCCCTATAGAGAGCATTGCCCTGTAGGGCTGGTATTTGCCTGAAGCTGGGGTTAAATGGAAAACACACCAACAAAACAGATAATAGAGAGAATGCATACAGTTGGTACTGTGTCCAATATCCCACCAAAGCATTAGCCTGAATGGGTTGTTAACCCTAGGGGCTAAAAAAAGGTCAAACCAGAGCTGAAGGTCGGTTGCAGGAGACGTGTGTGTTCCTAAAAATTACCAAAGGAGAAAGACTAAGGCATTAGCTGACATCCGTAATCACTCAGTTGTGGTGAAACTCCGAGTACGTCACATAAACAGGGAATAAATGGGACATTGTTCCTGGTGAATATTATGGAGATGCATCCTGTTGCCATACCGCTGTTTGACTGTACTGAACTTTGCCTAAACTGACAAATTCATTCATCTGCAGTCCAATAAGAGAAAAGGGCTTCCCTGGACTTTGGCTGTAGGTCTGAATACTGTAACACATTTACATCCCTATCGAGCTGAAAGGAAGCAGAGACAACAGTTTATCAACAGTTTACACACCCTGGTTAAAATTCACATGCCAATAGCTGATACGTTGCCTTTTTCTAGAGTTGGTAAGATTAATAAGTAAAGACTGGATCTCTGCAGCTGAAGTTTACTAAAATCAGTCAAATATTAACCTTTTTTTATTTTTTTTGTAGGTAGGTGCCTACAAACGTGTGGGACTTTGTATGTGCTTAGATTGTTTGTACTTAAAAGAAATAAATGCTAAGCTTTAAAATCTGGTTTCCCAGTCAAAGTTTAAAAAAGGAAAGATTAAAGAAAAAAGCTGTGGTTATAATGTTGTATAGGTTAAAGGAAGTGAGCCGTAAGTACATGAAAAGGCCACACTTCCTGTAAACAGAGAAGTCATGACTGAACATGCACTGAAACAGCTGTGTCAGCAACACATTATTATCTTCAGCTTCTTTACTGTCGTCAATAAAACTTCATAATATCATCACATCAAATGTATCCTGCAAGATAGCTACCACCAGCCATCGCAACACATACAAGAGCAACTCAAATGTCGTGACTTTTAGTCATTCAAACCCAAACATAATGATAATGACATCCTTGTGTCAAAATCATAAATATATATTAGTGCAACAAAACTAACGTATAATAGAAGGAATACGCTCAAACATCATTAAAGCCCACTGTACCACTTATTTCTAGACACGGGAATCAAATCACTTAAAATGATAAGTTTAAAAACAGAAACTTTAAGGTGCGTTCACTCCCTTTGATTAAGTTTACCCAAATTACTGAAGTGATCCAGAGGAAGTTTCTTAATCAGAGAGCTTTTTGAAACCTCATCCGTATTTTCAACCGTGCCGTCACTTCTGTCAACCCGAACTAGGCTCCTGTTTTTCTGGTAAATTGAAACGTGCACCTGTGACAATGTGCAACAACTGAAAATATTCAAATCCCTTGAAAACAGAAGTTACCGTGGTCACAGTGTGCATGCACAAAAACACAGGCGACATGACTGCGTACACGGGGGTCGTGTCATAAAGCCTACTGAACCACATCAAATCCAGTATGGACCACTTATATGGCCAAACTTTAAGGTTGGATTTCAAGGGGAAAACCAGGTTATCAAGCGTGAATGCACGTAATATTTCTAGAAACCAACAATGCATACACACTAGGGCTGCCACAAACGATTATTTTGATAGTCGACTAGTCACCGATTATTTTTGCGATTAGTCGACTAATCAGATCATCATCCATTGGACGTAAAACTACAGCTTATTGCACCAGCAGCATCTGCTCTTATATAACTATCATTAGCTTACAGCTTTAAGTGTTTAAGGTATGTGCTAACTAAAAATAAAGACAAGATGATAGTTTATTAAATTTTAATGAAGTTTTCAGATTGTTTCGGTGGAGTTTAATAAACTCCTTGCTATCTAAAATATAACAGGACACTGGAGTATATTCTGGAGCATCTCACACTTCTGATAATCAGCTGTCTGCTTGACGTTTATTCAGCTGTGTAAAAACTATAACTTTAATCTCAGACAAACTGATTTACTCAGGAACAAATAAAATACTAAAAAAAAAAAGCCAAACAATAACATTTTAAGTTATCTAAGTGACTCATATATATTCAACCTGAGTCGCGAAAGACAGTGGTGGGTTTGAAAACGATTTGCGGGGAGTCCGGTGTTCTCACGGCTCTAGTGAGCCTCGCCCCCGGCTCGCTAACGAGCTAGTGGGTAACAGACGTCTCTGAAAACGTCGGAGCGCTTTTGAAAATATGTGGTGTCCTGATAAACTGAGCAGATATTTGAGGCTTACACAGCTACATTCTCGCCTGAAAATATGTTAAACGTTTATTTTGTGACCCAGAAAGAATAATAAGAGTAACATTAAAACTAACTATCTGCCGCCATTGTTGGAAACTGCGCTGGGCCGAGCTATGAATTCTGGGACACAGCGGCTTCTTCTTCTTCGGGGTTTAACGGTAGCTGACATCCTTGTACATGCAATGCTGCCATCTTCTGTTTCAGTCCGTTATTACACTCTTAAATCCTGCCACTTATTCCTGCGTCTTTTGTGATCTTACAAAGCTTCAAACGACGCGTCGACTATTAAATCAGTCGTCGACGATTTTGATAGTCGACGTAATCGTGACTAGTCGACTAATCGTGGCAGCCCTAATACACACTTTGACAGCAGTTAGGTTCACATTGGCACATGATATGCCAGGTGGTACCCTATTTCTCACTTTACTTATATCCATCTAATCCTCTTGAAGGGCCTATTAGGGCTGGGGATTTGACATGAGATTTGAAAACCCTGTACGCACTCTAACCCCTTTAGCGTTACTGCAATTCATTAAATCTAAAAAAAGACTCCGGGGCTGACGAGTCAGCTGGAATAAAGACACCAAATACAACAAACAACAACAGGTGTGGAGCACTAAAAAGCTGCTGAGTGTCATCCAATCTTCTCAGATCAGGATTTTCAAATAATCTTCAGAATTCGAGTTTAAAATGAACGACATTACTTAACATCATTAAAGCCAACTGTGTATGTGTTTTACAAAACAGGTTAATCCTTTACTTATTGGTGATGCTTTAGGGCTTCCGATAGTAATACTTTCACACTCCAGAAAATACACTTGTTCTGTGGTTATGACCTCTGACCTATGCTTCCTTCCCACAGTCCAACACAGACCCTGTTTTGACATAATGGGAAGTGAGGGTGGAGCATCTGTTGTGTGTGTTATCTCCCATTACAAGTGTTGGGAAGCTATGAATTTGCCTTAAGTGTCTTTCCTGCAGCTTGGTCGAGCCCCTGCATTGTTTGCTTGTATTAAAAAAAAAACTAGCTCTGCTGCACCAAGGAGGGGGGACACTCGTTATTTGGGCACAAGAGAGTGGGGCCTCTCTCTAAGCACCCCTACTGGCTCATCAAAACCATCAAACACAGAACAAGGCGTCTGGCCTTGTCTTAGCTACAGCTGGACTGCGGGAGAAGATGTCACACAGCCTGGCATGGATAAGGAAAAAAAAGAAAGAAAGAGAGAAGACACCAGTCATGCACATCAGCAGGAGCAGCCACAGTGGCCCCTCTGTGGCTTATCACGTCAAAACATATCTGAATGCACCCTTCTCAAACATGCATAGCAATGAAAAAAGTTAAATATTCCTCCCCCGGACATATGCATATCATTCGCTGGATATTAAACAGTAAGGAAACACGACCCCAGGCTTGTATTTGTGTGATTATTTACCGGCAGTCGCCCGGAGGATGATCTGATGGGTTTAACCTCGGGTCCATGGGGGGTTGAATACAGGCTGTTGGCTCTTTGTTCGGCCACGCTGGTGTTGCAGATCTGGGTGAAATATCCGGCCGGTACCGTGTTCATCTGCGGACTGGACAGTCCGGTGAGGAAGAAGTCGGTCTTCACTCCACCGGTGGACAAAAGCTTCATCTTCTGCTGAGAGCAAGGCAGCCCCACTGCCTGCCGAGCCGATGCCGGCGAGACGCCTTTAGGCATCCGCATCATTTTCCTGAGTAGACTAAATTTAACCGGACCGGTGAGGCGAAGGCAGAAGTGTGCCTGTACTTGAGCACACTGAATCGCTCAGCAAGCTTCACTTACTGCGGGACCTCTATGAATATATTAACTGCCAATACTGTAACACACAGAAACAAAACAAAAGCAACTTTCACAGCGTAAACTGCCGAATTAGCTGCAAGCCGCATGAATTACACATGCAGTACAGGCTTATATGTTATAATGTGACGTTTATCCTTAGTACATTTAACAGGCTGGTCGGTGTTGTTATCCTTTGTCCTGTAACAGTGTAGAGGAAACTTGCCTTACCAGTTATAAAGAATAGCTTCCTGAATAAATAAACTATTTCAAACGTCCAGAACTTTAAAGCTTAACTCTCCAAGGCTTTCAGGTCTCACTGAGATCCGGTTCCAGCTGGAGATTAACAAATGATTGTGACTCCCTCTGGTGCTGAATCCGACCCAGTATGCCACTCCTGTCCGTCCACCTCAGAGCTCCTCTCTCCATACAAGGGGGCAAGAGATGGGGCAGAACAGTCTTTTTACCGCCAAACTTCATCCCGCGAAATTCGGATCTCCCGCGGCTGAAAGCCGCTTCTGATTGGCTCATGACACGTTCAGCTTGTCTAATTTGCATAAAACAGTTGTGCGGGGATGGGAGTGATCTGCTTAAAGGGACAGGAGCACACATCAAGACATGGTGTTCTTTCATTGCCAGGCTGGATATGGAGACAATGACCAGCCCAGACTTTATAATCACACGTTAGAGGCGCATTATTGTTGTTGGAGCACTTTTTATTACCTTTTTAACTCCACTTGTAACCACTTACTTGCATTTTACAGCATCCCAGTTCAGTTCCTTGACAGTCAAAGATTACAAAAACGGTTAAACATTAACTTCATATGTTTATATGAAATTTGTAGTGTTTTAAAATGAAGTCTGATTCTGCAAACGGTGCAATCATGTACAGTATGTTCAAATAGTGCCGAATTGCTCTCTGGGTAATCAGGACATAATAAAATATGTGTATTAGAAATCAGAGGGCAAGAAAGGATTGGAAAGTTTTTTTCACAAGTTTTATTTTTTAAATATAATTAAATATACACTGTATGTTTTTTGTAAACAATAAAGACAATTTTGCTTTATTGTATTCCATGTGATCAAAGTGTATTGTTCTCTGTTACAAGGAGATTTATAGATGATAATTGGATTCACTCCGTACCACTCCTGCTTATTGGCTCAGAGGAGGTATTGAAAGAAAACACCCCCTCCCCCATTAGCAGCAACCAAACCCAAGCCATATGACTTGACCCCCTTGGCCAAGACAAAGTAGACTCTCCACCAAAGCAGCCCCATTGTCCAGCGTCAATCTGAACTGCATTTTGAATGAAATAATCAAAGTTGAAAGTGGTTTGAATGCACAACAAAAATGATTGTTTGTTGTGCATCTGTGCCTTTAAAAAACCGAGGGTGAAGAAAAAAGCTGACACAGTTGCCTCCTTATTACACTGGATTAGAGATCAGGAGATAATTCTTAATTGTCAGATGAAAGAAATTTGCTTTGTTACTGCACTGGATGCCCACAGAGTGCAACGTATATTATCCCCACCCTCATGTTTCTTCCTCTTTCACACAAAATCCTGCACAATTTGTAGGTGTTCTTGCATAACTAGCAATACTGGAAATTCAGATTCATGTTTCATCCCAACTGCATGACATGCAACATCTCACAGCATTCTAGTGATGTACATTTTGTACTTTTAACTTTGTTGTTTGTTTCTTTTGTTTTTTTTAAATCACTAGTGATGTTTCTCTCTGTCACATCAAAATTTGTGATGCTTCAAAATGTGTTCAGTGTATCAAACTGTGAATTTGTTTTATGAAACTCACGTGGAGTTAAATGAGTGTCTGGACAGTTACACATTTATTGTAGCTTTGCTGCCTACACCCCCAAATGGCTGTGCTATTTATAGCCATTTGTATACAGAGTCCTCTATTTTCAGTAACGGCGCAAGTGATGACTGAAGTAGAACCAGAAAACATCACTAAATGCTGTTTTTCCTCCCTTGAGACACTCTGCTAGGCCTTTACTGCAGAAATGTCAGCTGCTGCTTGTTTATGGGTCTTTCTGCATTTGTTTTTGTACTTAGTGAACTAAGTGCATGCTAGATGGGGTTGCCAGTCAGGTGACCAACTTAGCCCTTGATATCTCATTGTCTTGAGAAAATCTTGGGTACCTTTTGCTGTATGCTTTTGGGTCATCATTCATCTGTTTTGCAGCATCTGACTGAATCTGAGCAGAGAGTATAGTAATGCACATTTCAGAATTCATGCTGCTTATATCGGCATTCATATAATCGATAAACACTAGTGATCTAGTTCCACTTAGAGCCATACACCAAGCAGGCATAACAATATGACCACTGACAGGTGAAGTCAATAACACTGGTTATCTCCTCATCATTACACCTGTTTTTGAGTGGGATATTTTAAGAAGCAAGTGAACATTTTTGTCCGCAAAGCTGACAAAAACAGAAAATATGGACAAAGATTAAAGCAAGCTTGACGAGGGCGAAATTGTGAAGGCTAGAACTCCAAAATTGCAGCTCTTGTGGGGTGTTCCTGTTCTGCAGTGATCATATTTTTTAAAAGTGGTCCAAGGAAGAAACAGTGGTAAACCAGTGACAGGGTCATGGGCAGCTAAGGCTCACCGAAGCACGTGGGGACTGAAGATCTGTGTGATCCAATCCAACAGACGAGCTACTGTAGCTCAAACTGTTGAAAAAGTTGATGCTGGTTCTGATAGAAAGGTGTCAGACAGGGGGCTCTTGCTGACCTGTGTCCACTACCGAAAGCATCAACAATGGTCAAGTGCGCATCAGAACTGGAGGAGAAAATTGCCTCATCTGATGAAGCATGTTTTCTTTTACATCACATGGATAGCCCACTACGTGGTGTCACTCACCTGGCACAACAGCGAGCACCAAGATCCACTACAGGAAGAAGCCAAGCCAGTGGAGGTAGTGTGAGGTTTTGGGGAACATTCTGCTGGGAAAACTTGGGTTCTGCCATCATGTGGATGTTATTTTGACACGTACCAAATACCTAAGCATTGTTACAGACATGTACACCCTTTGATGGAAATTATATTCTCTGATGGGTGTGGCCTCTTTCAGCAGGATAATGCGCTGTGCCACAAAGCAAAAATGGTTCCCCAGATCTCAATCCAATCAAGCATCTGTGAGATATGCTGAGCAAACAAGTCCAATCCACGGAGGCCCCACCTCACAACTTACAGGGCTTAAAGGATCTGTTGCTAACATCTTAGTGCCAGTTATCACAGCACATCTTTAGGGGTCTAGTGGAGTCCATGCCTCCATGGATCAGGGCTATTTTGGCAGCAAAAAGGATGGTCAACAGAATATCAGGCAGGCAGTCATAATGTTATGCCTAATTGTTGTACATGCTCATCCCATAACATCCCCTCTACCATGTTTGGCAATGTGGTATGCTTCTGGTCATGGGTGGCTGCAGCTGAGGTTGAGCAGATTGCCTACTCGGAAAGTCAGTGCTTCGATCCCAGACTACTCCACTCTGTATCGAAGTATCCTCGGGCGAGAACCCCCGCTGTGTCAATCAACGTTAGAGCAAATGTTCGTGGTGCTTAGGTATACAGAAAAAAAGCCCTTGTAATAATGTGTTTGATTGGGTGAATGACAGTAAAAAGTGTTTTGAGTGCTCCAAGTAGAAAAGCATGATATAATACCAGTTTATTTATCACCATCGTGAGCCATTCCTTTCTTTCTCCATGCTTTTCTCTTCCCATCATTCTGGTACAAGTTAATCTTGGTTTCATCTGTCCAACATTTTTTCCCCCCAGTACTGTACAAACTCTTTGAGCTGTTTCCTGGCATAGACTAATCTCTCCTCATTGTTCTGGAGGGACACCAGTAGTTAGTTAGAAACCCTCTGTATTTAATAACAGACCTTGAGAGTGATACACCCACCTGTTTGAGAATGTTTTCAACGTGTCTTCAGCGTTTTCTGAACAAAGAAGGTTATCCTATAATCATGCACTAGTTCAGTCTTTTGGGCATTTCTATGTTATTGAGCCTGTCAGGGTATTCATTATTTTTAAGAATATACTAGACTACTGATTTGCACCTTTCACCAGCAAGTTCAACAATTGGAATCCACTCCAGATTTTTCACCTTCTGAATTTGTCACAAAATAAGAAGAGAACTGGGCTTACTTGGCCATGAGACAGCTTGTCAGTCATTTGTCCACTGTGCTGCTGTAAAGAAGAAAGATCATTTTCTAATTCTTGTGCAATCCTACATTTTGAGGTTGGCTGCTTCATTTTGACACTGAAAGCAACAGTTCTTGATGTCAGGAGGCTCCATCCTCATCCAACAGCCCCATCTAGTGTGGACTGGCAGCTGATCTTCATGTTGTTTGCTGCTTGCAATAGTCTTCTTCATTACTTAACCAGATTAACATACATGATTAATGTTTAACATTGGTGTTAAAGAATAAGTACAAAAAAGTTTGACGTGTTTTTTAGTGGTTATTTGTCTGTAGGTTTTTCTTGTTGGCAATCTTTCAGCTGGCACTGGTTAATATGTGCGTAAATTTACTGGTGGAAAATACTGGTTTGATATTTACCTGGTGTGTATTCTAATGGGTAGGAGAGCCAATTTATATCCCAAGTGACTATTTTGATGACAAGATTGTGTCCTACTTGTGTTTTCTCCCAATGTTTTTGCCAGTCAAAAGAGTCCCAAGACTTTCTAAGTGCTTTTTAAAGGTTCCAGGCAGCACCTAGTGATTGAACAGGGGAATGAACAGCCATAATAGTTTTATTGTAGATTTTAGGTGGTAGGCCAAGTGGGAAAATATTTCATAATAATAGTTGTAATTATTTTTACAGTATTGATTTGATGTTAAGAAACATTATTAGAAAAGATTTGTGTGCAGTTTATTATTTTACTTTAGCATGTATGTCTCCTATGGCTTGAGACCCAATTAGCAACAGTTAATTGGGTTAACTGCTGCCAGTTAACATCCTGCTGGAACCAGGTCCCACCACTGTCTACGTGGTTTTATTTTTTGTAATGTTTTGGCTTTTATTTTTTATTTTTTGACTTTGGTGAACAAACACGTGGGTGGTCTGCACCTCATCTCTACCACAAGCCTCCTATTTTAAGCCACCTGCTATGAGCCATCCTAACACTGTTATTTTAAAATGCATTCCTTTATTGATTCCTGTATTATCGTTCAGCACTACATCACTGATATATTGCTGAACAAAATTATATGCACAGAGAAAAACAAGAACGTCACAATAAAAACAAGACAGCGTTTAAAAAGACTGTCGTTCAGTCAAAGAAAACAAAATGAAGAAAAATAATATGTACAAAATAGAATCTACAGCTGAGGTGTGCTCAGCTATTGCACTGTATCCATGTATTATCTATTTATTATGACGCATACTGTCCACTTATTAGTCTGATAGCAGTTAAGCTGTCATGTAACCTTGTTGTCCTGAACTTCAGGCTGTGGTGCTGTTACTATTAATAATAACGTACATGAGCATTTTAAAAGTATAGAACATATATAATATTAAATATGAAGTCCATATAGGTAGTAATAATTATATTTTGTATCACAAAATATTCTCCACCGTGATAACTTCCTACGGCGAGAAAAGCCAATAACGCATTTGCACCACTAGATGGCGTTGCTATTTCATTATTAGCTGTACGAGGAAGGTTAGAATTGGGTCATCATGTTTAACTCTTCTCCCTTGTTGTTTTGTTGTTGTTAGCTTTCTTCTATTTTCAGATAAATAAATAAATAAAAACAAAGAAAGAAAGAAAAGTGCAAAAGTACAAAGCTTCCGGTCAGTGTAACTATTGTTCTAGAGAGATACCGGTAGTGTGTGTCAACATCTAATTCTTGAAATTCCACACAGATCCAAGCGTTTGTTCAGCTTTTGGAAATCAGTTGTCTACAGTCATACTTCCCATGCATTGTTTCACTCTCTAATATGATTCCATAAGGAAAGCTTCTCTGTAAAAACCATGGAAACATCTTCCTATCTTCTTTTTTAAAAATTGTATAGTGCTACCTCAAGAGTGGTAGCTTTAGCTAGGCAGCATACTGTACCTCTATACACTGGTGTCATGAAGGTGACATTTTAACAGGATTTATGAATGATCAGATGCACAGTTTTACAATCACATAACATCCTCTCTCTTTTACACCATTTAGGAAATTCAATCGCTATGAACTGGTTTCTTTGGAAAAATAGAAACACTGAGAGGAAACTCCCTTTGTTTGATTTCCAACCACTCAACCTCAAGATTCATCTAAATACATCCTGTTGTATCAGCATTTCACTGTCATCCAAAGCCAGAAAGTCACGTCAGCATCCCCATCGTCTTCAGAAGAATACGACTAGTTCAAACTCATTCATTTTTCTAGACCAAACACACCACACCAGGAAAACGGTTTCACATTCTTTTTTTTTATTTCATTACATAAAAACATACATGTACATACAAAGCAAACTTTATAATAAAGAGTTTATGAAACTCACAGCACATTGTCTGTAGAAATAACACAATCCCTGCAAACATTTACAATTGACTCTAGTATAGAGTTCTGATTATACCTAAGACACGCGAACTCCCAATCCCCCCAAAAAAACAAAAGAAAAAGAAACATCCATATTGATTCACATTTCACACCCCCAGCAGATATGTACACCTTCTTAAGAAGTTTGATTAGTTCTCAAGATTATTAGAAAACATGTGTTTTGCTTTTGGGGAAGGGGGAAAGGGGGGGGGGGTGATAATTGTGTGAGGTGATATGAGACTTGGATACAAAGTTCAGGTTGTGTGTCCACAAAAACTTTTGTTTGGAATGCAATACAAAAAGAAAAGAAAAGAAAAGAAGAACAATTCCTCCGACTATCTATAAGGAATCCCAGGTTGTTTTTTTTAAGAGGAAGGCATACAAAGCTGGTAGCTTTCACTTTCCAATCCTGGCTTCTACTTTGGTGTGTTGATTTGTCTGTCCACGGGCCAAAGAATGAGTCTCTGTTTTCTTGCTCATGCAATACTGTTGATCCCCACTCATCTAGGAAACAGTCCACTTTTTCCTCTCTTTCTTCAAGCCCTCCTCCTTCTTCTTCTCCTTCTCTCCCAAATACCTATCCCACCCGTTCTGCCCCTCTTGTCCTCTTGCCCGGAGTGAAGTGGAGACATGTGTTTCCCTGCACCTGCGTGGAGAGAAAGGAAGAAAAGTGAAGTCAGATCTCTCACCCTCCCTCTCTCCCTCCCTGCAGAGGGGAGCAGACAGACTGGCGCCTAGCATGGAACTTTCATTAACCCCAGGCAGATAGCAATGAATCCACTACACAATCACTGGCCTGTCTAATTGGCGAGCATAATGAAAGTGGAGGAGTGAAGACTTTCACTTTTAAGCATATCAGTACTTACATTATTCTCTCTGGCATTTATAGATTTATTTGAACTTAAGTAAAAAGGAGTAATTCAAGATATGATGATTTGCTTCAGGGCACATTTGCCTCATATATATATATATATATATTTATATATTTTTTTTTATTATATTATTATATATATTTACATATATATATATATATATATATGTATCAATTAGGAATATATACGTACCATAACATGCCATCTCCATCTTAATGGCACAACCGCCCTTCTTCTTTGGAGAAATTGCGACTAATGTCCGCAGTCTGAATGGAGAGGACAGAGAAGAGAAGCAAGTTTCAGAAGCTGGCAATAACAGAAGTATATAATAAATGCCTGAGCAGAGGTGTGACATCGCAGAGCACCATCTGCTGCTGTGTGACTGCGGTCTACAGCAGAACAGCAGCGCGATGCGCGCACGTACGCATGCGAACAAACTTTGGAAAATTCACAGCGCACGGCCTTGAACTTTAAATGACTCTGCAGTCCAGATTCATGCAGTGCAAATAACCAGCAGGCAAATTCCTGCCAGTGATCGTGACGAGTGACTGAGGATGTCGGAAAGCGACCCAGCATCAGCCCGCATCTCCCCTCACCTTTATTGACAAAACCATCTCCGGCGTGGCCGTGTCCTCTGCTTCCAGCGCGATCTGCAGGTCGAAGATGTAGTCAATAACGTGTTGCAGGATCTCCACCTGGCTGACCGACTTGTTCTGCGGGATGCTCGGAACCAGCTCCTTCAGCTTGGAGTAGCAGTCGTTCATGTCGCACAGGGCGCTCACCGGCTCATCCAGACAGGAGTGTTTATTCCGGCTGATGGCGAGGTTCTGCTCCGAAATGCAGCACACGGCCTTGTAGCAGCTCCTCACCGAGCGGACGGGACTGATGGCTTTCATGGTGAAAACGCAGGTGAAACTAGAGCGATTCACTCGGCTTGTAAGATTTCCTGCTGAGGTCTTTTCGATCAGTGTCCTGAACAGCTACAGTGCAGTGACAGCGGCGTACACTTTGGTTTTTATAAGGCACACGCTTGCAGACGCCCCCTTTCTCGTGATTGGCCAATGTAAAGAATAAACCTAATCCCATTGGCTGATACGGAATTGGGGAAGCGTTTGGAAGGTATGAGGAAATAAGGTAGGGATGCCTGAAGGGAATTGTCAATCGATTTTTTAAGCTATCGTTTTCTGATATTGCTCTTTATTTTAAACAGATGAAAGGTTTTAAAGTAGGTCACTTTGAAGAATACCGTGTAAATGAGGGCTTCTATTACCTATGGGGTTCTGCCTTGTGAATAATAGCAAGGAACGTGGTTTAGAGTTGGACTTTTACTTCTTTCATCACACTTTGTTATCCGTGATCACTGGCCCTTCAGGAAATGTGTCTATGTCCAGCCCCTGGAAACACCTCTCTCACAGGCTTCTGAATCGCTTCAGCACATCAGTACGGCCCTACAAAAAAGCTCTATATTAAATCTTATGAACTTCCACATTTTTAGATACACACTCCCTAACAAAGATACAAATATATTGGAAATTTATATCCGATTACAGGCAAAAGGTCAGAGGAAATTAGTTTCCAAGAATCACAGGCTCATCCACTTATTCCCCGGCTGTCCATTTAGGGTACAGTGATAGTTCACAGCCTACTGTTTAGTCTCACTGTGTGCCATGAATAACGAAAAATCACTCCTATTATTGAAGCCTTGTGTGCTTAAGATGTCCTTTAATGTAAAAATCGGGCTTCTTTTGGGCGAGACTCTTTATAAAAGTTATATTTTAACCATGTAGAATGTCGCTCCATTTTGGTTTACATCAAAGCACGCCCCATTCTGCTCCTATTTGGGTCTTATTTTCCTCTTTTCTCACAATCCTGTTTTGTGGAGGAATGCAGGCCTGAGCCAGCTGTGTGTCCTATCCCGGCCCAGCTGTGTTGATCTAACGCGCCAGTCCCAGACATGCTGGCGCCAGCCTCCCGACGTCATCCATTCACCCCGACGCGCACTCCCCTCTTTGGCAGACGGCCCGCCCTCCCCCGTGAACCATGGGGAGGGAGGGAAGCAGAGGCGCTCGGAGATCGGATTGGCTGAGCGCTTCTATCACTCATTAACCGGACTCTGTGCGTCCACGCTTCTCTGCTTGGGTCTACAGATGGACTCGAGACAGAAGTCGAAGGGAAAGTATTTCTAAATATCCACAGCTTTTGCAATGCTGGATATACGCAACTGTAGCTAGAGATGAATCATGAAAAGTTACAGCACAGCACTGTAGATTCTCTATTTCTGTTCCTAATGAAGAAGTCCAAATTTAACATTTCAGTGTGAAGAGAAAAAAATGATTTGAACAATAGTGTTGCCCAGTGGTCTGTGGGTGCCACAAAAGTAGCCTGTATGCGATATTTTGCAACCACTCTGAAAGTCTCCACCACAGAGAACTAAAACTTATCATAGGCTCTTTTTAACTGTAGCGAAGGTGGCAACAATTTGAAACCCCCCCCAAAAAAAAACATCGCTCCGCATGCTACAGGAGTAGCTGATTAAAATAGCTGGGTAATACAAAAACTTCATAATCTTATAAATCTGTGCACAAACATGCTCCCAGAGATGTCCCATCTGCCCAGAGGTTCAACAGATGTTCCACTCGCTGCTTTCCTTGTGGCACCCCCCTCCTCCTCACGGCAGTTGACCCTGTATTAGGAGTCATTCAGAGACCTCACTTTAGCGCAAACCACATTGAACCGTGAGACGGGACTTCGATCCAGACTATTTTAAAATCATATTGTGTGAGCAGCGCTGAGTATCTAAACAAGACTTTGACCTAAAGTATCTTTCTTAAATTTGCTGAAGGGAAGGACAAATATTGCTTTGAAATTCCCAGGCTTGGTGGGAAAATAATTGTTTGCGTTTGCTGACCGAGCCAGCTGTCATGACAGGGTCTGGGTAAAGATTTGGCGTTTGTTAATCTGACAGAAATGACTTTCTTAGTCATTTTAGAGAGCAAGGAGCCATTTCTGTCTTGTTAAAAATTGTAGTATAGCATTTTCCTGTGGTACTCATTGCCAGGGGCCTGTAGATTCCAGAGTTCCTAGTGCGTAAATCTGTGAAAACGCACACACACGCACTAGTGTGTCTGGGCAGGGATCAGGTGCTTGTCGGAAAGGCCCCGGACACAATCGGGTCTCTCTTTCAATGGATGGGAGAATTCCGAGCCCGGCGTCAGTGAGTCTGCCTCTCTCACCGCCCTCCCTCTCCCTGCTCCTCCATGCAGCTGGACGCAGACAATCAAGCCATCAACAATCGCCACGCATAATTAGCAGCACCCCCTTCTTCTCTCTTCTCTCTTTCTCTTCTCTCTGGTATTTGAATTCACTTAAAAAAAAAAAATTCAATTACTATCAAGGAAGCAAAAATACAGTCTGATATTAACATCAGTTCTTCTTCTATGAAAAAAAAAATCCGTTTTCACATGCAGGATCTCACTCCCACTCGTCTTTATCTCTCAAAGCACCTTGTGTTAACATAAACAAAGTGCCTCCTTTTGCACGAAAACAGGGTGTAGGGTAATGAGATGAAACAGAACAAGACAGCAAAGATAAACCTCTATACTGTCCCGTGGAGAGGTAGCTCTGTATACAGAAGGGTATCTTTTTCATCTGCAAGTGCAGACTCATCTTGAGAGGATAATTAAGTGGCAAGAAACTCAGTGAAACTTAATTCTTTATATCCCAAGTGTGTCTGTGTGTGTGTGTGCAAGTACACGCCATGCACTGTTGGTGTGTTTTCACTCTGTCCTTCATCAAAGACGCCTCAGTCTTCTCCATCAGCTTTGAGCAGCCTACAGATCCCAAGCTTTTCGCCTTAGTGACCCAGGCAGTGACATGACATTTTATGCACATTGTTGTTTTGTATTGGCCACTTGTTATCTATGTTAGAGTCTCTTGTTCAAGCTTGCGCATAATGATCCTGCTGGATTTGTAGATGAGAGGGTACATAATATGTCAGAAGATAAACTTACCCATACGTCATTCACTGAGTCACACACTCGCCCACTATGTGCCTTTTTCTGTTGTTTTGCTGAATATCCGAATGGAGTGTGTGAACAGGGGTTCTGGGTCTTTGTTGCTACTGAATAGAGAATTAATCTCCGTTGTCCAGCACTGAGGGCGCCAAATGATTAAGCAGCATGTGTCCCATTAAACATACATCAGAAGTACAGCATGTAGAGCTGCTGTTTATGTTTAAAAAAAAATCCAGAAGTCGGTAATGTAAGGAAATATTGTGCTGCTCGCTGCGGGAACAGGGTAGTTGTCATAACTATGTTGACAGGTGGCCCTGTTGATGTCCTTGGGTATGAATAATGCTCTCTAGATGCAAGAACCCATCCAGGCAGTGGAACTGTATAGAAGGTGGGAGACAAGCCACAGAAGGCCATTTAAATCCATGATCACCACACTGGTCCAAAACAAGCTGAGTATAATGTTGAGTGCGGCTTGGCGGGTGGAGACCAGGTGTTGGTCACACTACTGTTTTGTCATTTTCATCAACAGACTGGAACAGTTGGTTTATTCTCTAGCCATTCAATGAGGATAAACATCTGGCTTTCCGCGCACAACTCAGACCTGGTGATTGTGGCTAGGATCTACACCAACTCCACCTGGTGTCTGACTTGGTCTGATTAGTCACAACACCTTCCACTGGTCTTCAACTGTAAACAAAAAAGGGCTTGGACTTGAATTCTGTAGGTTTATTCTTTTTCTTTAATCAAGAAATTCATCAACAGTCACTCTTCCATCAGACACTGAGCTTACTGTACAGCTGGTTGGCCATTAATGGAAGGTCTTTGGGCCCAAATCTCTGCTTTCAATGTTGCAAAATATGCACTTCTGTAGACAGCACAAATTGGCTGTGTCTGCTAGTTGTCTCCACAATGCTAGGAAAGAATGAGTCTGATCCACAGTTTTCATTTGGTCTCACCATTGTGGAGCTACAATCTTAACATTTAACCAGAATCAATCCAGGCAACTATTTGCTGATTACTACCAGATGATGACTATATAATTATTTTTGATACAAATGCTCTCGTGTAATAGCTGTTCCTCTCGCAGTTTTTGCAAAGGGGGTATTTGTGGTGCACTATAAACTCACTTGAACTAGAGTTCTGACCTTGCATTTAAAGATTGTCTTGATCCACGCTTGTGACATACCCACACAGTGTGGCCAGTACCACGAGGAGAGTTTAAGAGTCGGGGTCCAAGTCTGTTATACTGATCTATCTTGCTGTAGTGCTAGCCGGCATGTTGCGGTTGCAAGCTACCATCGAGATGGAAATAAACTAATTCCAACATTTGTGACCAATTACATGATGTAATGGTATTGGTACGAAGTTTTAAGACAAAAGAGTTTGGTTGAAAATTCTGACATCTACTTGTATCTACTAGCTGAGGCGTTCAGGGTCAAATATGGCTGTCCAACTTCCTCACAGACCCCACGGAAGTTAATACATGTGGTTTTGTATGAAGAACACATGGACCGGGAAACATAATAGAGAAATACAAACAGGAAATTTTCTTGGGTGATGAGAAAGCAGTCCAATGAAGGGAGCGAGCTGAGAGGGGCAGAGAAAATTGGTGTGGAAAATGTCTGAGGAACACACTTGAGGGCGAGTGACAGAAAGGAGAAAGAGACACTCAGACTGTGAAAGAAAGAGAGGAATTGAGAGAAAGAAAGCTGTAGAGGGGTCTGACGCTGTGGCGGATGCTGCAGGGGTTCAGCTGGTCAGGCTTCACAGAGACACACATACAGAGGCCATTAGGTCCCTGGTGGGTATCTCTGCACCTGTGTGTCATGTGTTTCTAGGTCAAGTGGGTGCCTGATAATCTAAGATGAACCGCAGCAGTGACTTTCTCCTTCTGTCACTGACATTGTATTCTTCCTTTCTCTGCCCCCCCACCCACTCCACATGCATGCATATACAAATACACGCACACAATCCACCCCTCCTCATTTCTCTTGTCTGCTCCTTGTGCTGCTAATGAATTGGAACGGTGCAGACTGAGACATGATGCACAGCTGATTCCCCCACTCTTACACACACACACACACACACACACACACACACACACACACACACACACACACACACACACACTTACCCTTTCCTAATCTGGGTCAGCGGTGCCCCTCTTGGTCACCCCTGACGGAGCCCTCCAGGCGGAGGGCGTAGAGTGGGAGCAGAGAGGCCTGGGCTCTCAGTGACCTGATTAAAGGCTCTTACACAAACTAGTGATCTCCACAAGCAAGCAAATGACACACGTCCTGGGCAAGCTACTGGACTTTTTCTAATACTTTCTGGTTGTTTTATACTTGTCCACTTATGTGTACAGTGATCAGAAATATTTCATAGGTTTTTGTGAATTTTCTGCTCAGATCTAATCAGTCCAAAAAGACATGTTTTTTATCCCGAGTGGTTTTAATTGGGGTGCTGTGATGTGAACGCCACCACGGGATGGACATAAAGACTTGGGGAAAATGGATACTGCACCAGCTGGTTATCATTGCATTGCCATGTTCAGGCACCATCGCTGAAAGGTCACCTCTCTCAGCTCATATAATGGTCCAGTGTGTTTTGTTATTCGTGTTCTGTCTGTGAATCATTTTAGGCCCCGTGAGTCCATCCTGGCTCTGTGACCCGTTGTTTTTTTACCGCTTACAAACAGCACCCCCCCCCCCCCCCCCCCCCCCGAGAAAAGCTTAGAAATCTGTACAAAGTATTACTTCTGAGTAAAAGGTGAAGTAATAGAAGCATGACTCACTCCAGAGGAGACATACACTACCAGGAAACTGCTATATCTGTTTAGCCGTGCCTGGTCTGTGTGTGTATTGTATTATGGACATTTCCTGCTGAGCATTCCCTGGTTACTCTGTAATTACTGAAAATATCCTCACACCACTAAGTTAAGAGTCTGACCAAAAGTGGAGGGTCAACGCCACTGAAGATTTCTAAAAATGTTGCTTCCTCCAAACCCCTAGGATGGCCAAAAGAGGAATATGGCCTTTGCGAGAAAGTTCTCATGAACTTGAAGCACTTAAAAAAAGACTTTGAAATTCATAATAAAATTGACACATGTAATATATATGTGTTAATTTGAATACAATAAATATCAATGCATAATATGAGATACATAAAAGGATTATTTCACTCAACTCCTGTATGGGATTCAGCATTTGTGATCGGTGATGATTTATTTGCTCAGATTTTGAGATCTTTTTCTTTTTTAGTCAAATATTTGAAAAGACAGAAGTGAGAGATGTATATTAACTACATTGATAAAGACCACTGCCTAAGAAAGATGAGCTCAACACACATATGCTACTTTCACCACATTGGGCAGCTTGCTATGTCTAAATTGGCATATTTTCATACCAGAAGCCCTTCGTGACACAACCTCTGAACTGAACCAGGGATCTTTCACTTGTTAGATTACATTGCATGACTTGAAACACGTGATCTCACATAAATACGACACTTCAAATACTTTATAGGACACAAAGCAACATCTCAGTTTCAAGAAAGAAACAGTTTCTAAGAGGTTAGCGTTAAGTTTTGCAGCTCTGCATTGTTTTCATAAAATCCAAGGGGTGCAACATGTTCGGTTTCCTGTGGGTTATATTTTAAAGGTTAGCAGAGGATGGAGGTGTGGAGCTTATCTAATCGGTGTTACTACAGTCAGCAGTGGCATTTTGTAGCTGATTAGGCCAAAGTCTGACGTGACAGACAAGCTAAGACAAAGTTAGCTGATCAGAGTGTGTGAGTGTGCATATGTGTTCATTCACGTAACAACAACCTCATAATGAGTGTTTAACCACTCGAGCAGTGCTCACCTGTGTCAACGTGTTGAGGGACTGAGTTAATTATTGTCCTCCAGACGTCTGCAGGGCCTCAGAGGCCGAGAGATTACAAGCCGAGGATTAGATAAACAGGAGAAGCTACCTTTCTTTTCAAATCAATCCCGAGATTACTGATCCATTGTGCTGGTTAAATAATGAAGATAAACCAGAGCATCAGTGCAGTTATTCACGCTTGTTTAAGATAATGCTCATAAATTACTTTGCTTCACGCCAGATGTGCGCCCCTCTTGTTAAGGAGGCTGATGATTCCACCCTCCCGACCAACAACAACACTCCAGTGTTAGGCTAACCTCCTGGTGACTTAATCGCAGCATCTGGCAAACGTTAGGCTTCACCTGAACCCACCGTTTATGCTGTAATCTGAGCAGCGCTCTTACAGATGTGGCTTCAATAGGCAAAGCTGGCTGTGAGTGTGTGTGAGAGCGTGTGATCATATATGAACTCTCACATCTGCGCACTCTCTGGGCTCAGCTCTGCTCGCATGGTTTTAAAAGACAATCGCTCAGTTCAGGATGGGAATCCAAGAAGCCGGAGCAGGCACAGCAGGAATGCCCTTTTCACAGAGTGCACAATAACCACCCAGCCCCAGAGAACACAGTGCCTGGCTTGCCTAGTGAACGCACAACAGTGACAGTGTGCCGCGCACGTGGTCGAGATGAGTCTATGTGCCCTTTTGTTAGCAGTGACTGATGAACGAAAAAAAAAAGGGGGGGGGGGAAAAGAAAGCGAAAACAGACAAGACCTATAAGACAATAATACCACACTCCCTGCACAGCTGGCATATTTTCTGAGAAGCTATTTCCTGTAAAAATTCTGACACGGGAATAATGATGGCTTTGATTGGGCCCCATTTAACGGGAGGCACTTCCTGTTCCTTTGTATTGGTCTCATTGTGAGAAGATGGGGTGGGAGGGGAGTGGAGTGGGCGAGGCAGGGTTTGAGGGAAACAGCTGCTGGAGATGACACAGTCAAGAACATCCCTGTGACCTCCCACCCTTGCACACAACGCACACACATTCGCACATATCACCACCTCTCACATTGGTAGACCTGTAAATGTGGGTGCATGCAGATTTTTCTGCTGGTGACCCAGTTAAATCTCTTTTTAACTTCCACGCTGAATCGAGAGTTATTCAAAGCTGGAACACGACCATGGGACGCTTACTTTCAATTCTCAGGGCAAGCGCCACTCAAAGAGCAACTTTCAGGTCATTGTTAGCAGAGGTGGGACCAAGTCATTGTTTTGCAAGTCTCAAGTAAGTCTCAAGTCTTTATCCTCAAGTCTCAAGTCAAGTCTCAAGTAATGTCAGGCAAGTCAGAGTCGAGTCTCAAGTCACTGGTGTAAAAGTCCGAGTCAAGTCACAAGTCTGAAACTTTGAATTTCAAGTCCTTTCGAGTCTTTAAAAAAAACAAACAACGAAAAAATAATGTTGCAGTTATGCTAAATGTAAATATTAGACCATGTAATTTTAAAATCTGTGTTTTTCTCAACACATGACAAAATAGTTAACTTAGAAAATATACACAAATTGTGAAATTGCACCTCTTTAAAATGCAGCTCAATTAAACTTAGCTCCAAGAATAATTTTCACCGACAGTTCTGAGATAAGCTGCATGTTATTCTTGGATGCGGTTGTAGGACCAGCTTTAAAATCGCATGACAAAAATATCATACACATTAAAAAAACTGTATCACCAACGTAGCCTGGAAAACATTTGCTAGTTAGATGAAGTCAGCTATCTCATCTTAGCATATTTATATGCATATTTATAATCATACGGTTCTTGGAGTGAGTGCATACACTCATGAAGTTTAGTAACTTCAGGTCACTGCAACAAGTCCAGGTACAGTTTACCGACGGATGGGTGCAGGACCTTGAAATGCACCGTGTAGAACGAAAGACCATCGTACGTATCATAAGTTTACCAGTCTCACAAATTGTCGTCATAAATACACATTCCTTAACCGTTTATTAATAGGACCTTTGAGCTCAAGGGTAATTAATTAGTAGTGGAAATAATTTCTGGTAGCATCACAGAAATGTAGCAGTGACAATAATATTGTATGCTGTAATCGTACTGGGCAATTAGTGATACAAAAAACCTGTTTTATCCTGTGAATAAAAGTATATGTTTTTGTCAATGTACCATAATAACAGAAGCGAAACACAATATTGTGTCAGGACAATTCACTATTTATGCACAATAAACAAAGGAGCATAGCGCGACAATTTCTGTTCAGCGCCAGACTTGCTTGTAACCTATATCACCAATTATGTTATGAAAATGACGTATTAACTACTAAAAAACACTGACCTTCGTGTAAATGCTTGGAGCAGACTAACCTGTGAGCTGGAGTGTTCTGGGACGTTATATTTGGTCTTTGAATGGCTGCAATCCAGGCCATCCGTCGCGTCTTTGTTACTTCGGAAACATGGCTGAACAATTTCTCTTCAACGACGTAATCCGATAACAACCGATCTCTTTACTCGTCGGCTTCCCGTGGCTGTCATGCGACCGGCTATTGCAGTTAATAATACAACGGCTTCTTGACATTTTTGTGTTTCTTTTTATCGCTGTATAACTGATTTTAATTGAAAGCCTGCGTGCGCTAGTACCGCTTGCCACGAGTTCCCAGAATCCTTTGCGGTTCTACCCGTGAATGACGTCACATTTTCAATCTCTATATAATATGCATGTTAAATTTTATATTTGGGGTAAAATATCAAGTCTTTTCAAGTAAACCGGTTCAAGTCCAATTCAAGTCCCAAGTCATTGGTGTAAAAGTCCAAGTCAAGTCACAAGTCTTAGAACATTTTTTCAAGTCAAGTCTAAAGTCATAAAATTAATGACTCGAGTCTGACTCGAGTCCAAGTCATGTGACTCGAGTCCACACCTCTGATTGTTAGTAGTTAAAGTTCAAAAGCATGACACTCAGATCAGTCACTGAGCACTGCCATCTGAGGTCTTTAGTCCAGGGGAATATCTAGATTAGCAGATTACTGTGCCTCTATTCAAACAACTCAGGGATAATACCTTTAGCAACCTGTTTACAGGAAAACAGGGCCAAGTGTTTTCATAAAATTATCATATATAAATTGTCACCAATATACCTAAATGCCATTAGTAATCACAGTATAAGCCAGATTAATGAGCAGAGAATGAAAAAGAGCACACTTTCAACAGATAAGAGTTTTTTAAAAACTCTTATCTAAAATTAGTTATTAAACTAAGCTGCAGCTTAAATGTCAAAAACAAGTCAGTATCTTTGAAATCTTTGTTGTTAAAAAAAGCTTTCGTTAAATGTTATTTAAAGGTTAGGGTTTGTGATCGCGTCTGTTTTGTTTGTACAAAGTGAGGGAAGTCTCACTTGTTATCTGTAAAGGAAGGTCTGTGGTTCTCAAGTTAATTGCTGCAAGCGCAGCTGTACGTTGCACTTCTTCATCTTCTGGAGAGCCTGACATAACCTTTGGTTTGCTTAGTTTTGAGAATAATTGTGAAATTAGAAAACTTTGCAAGACGTTCTGTGCTCAGAGGTGGAATGCACACACGCGAACGCACACTTAGTCTTTATGGACACACGCTGACGTTTTCTGAGTGAGGTTTTCCATTAGCGTTTTTGCAGAGATCACAGGTTCTTCTGTTTCCTGCCACACTCAGTGTTTCGCCACACAAGCTAACCAGTGTTCATGCACTCTCTGCTGTGCATTGAACATGATCACTGGAAAATCATCAGCACACACACACTCACACACTCACACCTGCCACAAACACAGATGCAAGAGCACAAACAGAGTTATGGTTAAGCTTGATTATGCATCTGTGTTTCTCACACTCTCTCTCTCTCTCTCTCTCTCTCTCACACACACACACACACACACACACACACACACACACACACACACACACACACACACACACACACACACACACACACACACACATAGATAGATGGATAGATATACATATAATATTGTGTATATAATATGCAAAAGCAAAGCAGATTTAAAGAACTCCAGTGGTGAAGATAAGCTTGGCAACCCTTTGATAGAGTCATCTGCTCCATTCAGCTACAAACCATATATTTTTAACCAATCAGTTTCCAAGGCTGGATAAAGTGCCCTAATGTCTCGTTACATGAGGGCAGTGGAAGTTATCGCACTTAGCGATATAATAGAATTTCCATCATTATTCCTCTCAGCACATTTTACACACCGGTTGAGTTACTGTTAGTCATTACTGCTGCTCTTTAACACCATTCGTGTTTTGAATAGAAAAAAACACTTTGCGCCTCTTTTCAGGGATCTTCTCAGATTTGATATAGGTGATCTCTTGGCAGGCAGCATTGTCTGATTATGGGAACCCTTACAGTTGAATTTGTGCAAACTGCAAAGGGCGTGCAAGAAGACTCAGTACTGAGGTTTGTTCTTTTTACTTTTCATGTAAATGACACGTTCTTCAGTAACTGAGAGTAATAAACATAAACCTGATGATGAGATTATCTTGAACTGTCAACAATCTATGGGCCGACTTTTAAATCGCTTCAGTCCTTCTTTTCCAATTTAGAGGTTGTGCTCATTAATCATAAACTGATTGTTAATAAAGATAGAAATTAACTTCATCATTTTGACCAGCAATGATCATTTTGTAATCTCTATTAAAAATGCTTAAAATATTAAGAGTTGCAGGTATAAATAACATGTAATTTGGTTCAGTTACTCAATTAGTAAAAAATGATTTTAACAGAAAGAAAAATGTGTTTGTTACATTTACATTTTTGAGTTATTAACTGCTGCATAGTTTTACTTATATACCTTTTATTTATTTTTTATGTACAATTTATTATTAAAATAATCTCTCTTACTTGTGATTCTTTATCCCTTTCTTCATTTTCTGTTGGTCTTTTATTCTGTTATAAAGTGAATGAGACCTAAATGTTAAAATGAATATTGGAGGGATGGCTATGATGTTTTGGCTTTTCTGGAAAATAATTTAATCATCTTATTTTCCCCCTTCAGTCTATATTTCTAATTTACATTATATTTCTTTTGTCACCATCATATCTTACTGTTCTTTTTCTTCTTTTCTTAAATTGCCTGCTCTTATCCATTTTTCCAGCTGTGCTGTACCAACAGTCCAGATGTTGAGAGACTGGCTCTCATAACCTCTTCTACTGTCATTCACCTCACTATAAGCCAGATCTTATTTGATCTTTAAAATGTTAGCTTTTTTTTTTAGGGAGGACTTTTGTGTGTGTCTTTTGTCCTTTGTGTGCAATTTTATGATCATGAAGAAATTTGACTTCTGCACAGTTTTAATTCTCATTATAAAAACACTACAACAACAAAAAATTCCGTCTTTCAAAAAAACATTTGCATTAGCAATTTTCTTTGTCCTCATTTGCTGTTTTTTCTTCAGTTTTGTCTATTTTTATTTTACGTTTCATTGTTGCATTGATTTGCTAAAACAACATTTAACAGATTAAAAACTAGATATTTTTGACTAAAACTTCACAAAGTTGTACATAACAGTTTGCTGTAGTTCTGATACACCTTATAACCAAACAAAAGTACGCAATTTATTGTCTGACATTATTCATGACAGGTTTTATTTAGTACAACCTAATAAAGTATCAGTGCCCATTGACACATCTTTATAGTTTAGGACTACAGCTTGCTACATGTAGTATTTACAATAATTAAGTATAAGCAACATTTTTGGCCAGTAGGTGCAGAAATAAAAGATTCTTTTTTCTTTTTAAAAGGCAAGTTTCATAGGATTATATGTGAAAAGTAAAAGAGCATTGTAAGGAAAAGACTGATGGAAGTTCAGTGCATTGGACGATGTTACAACCTAGCGTCCTTTACACCCCCCCCCCCCCCCCCACACACACACACACACAGACACACACACACACACACACCTCAGACACACAATCCCTCCCTCTCTCTTAGCTTTAAAACAAATGCTAAAACTGTTATCTTCACGTAACACTTTACTGGCTGGGTCAAAGGACACTTAGCCTCTAAAGTTACTATCTCTGCATGCGAATGGCCATTCATCAAAGTGGACCCAATGTCACCTTCCTCACCTCTTGTCCCATAATGCACCTCTCCTCCTCCTCCTCAACACTGTCATCCATGGTTCCTGCAACTGCTCACCCCTCCTTCGTTCCCCCGCTCCAGTGCTTCCTTCAAAGCGCACATTGATCATCAGTGGATAGACAGTTTAAGAGAGTCGTACTGGTTTCGCTGAGCGAGTGTGTCTGTGCATCGGCAGGGGTCACACTGTGAAATTAGGCTGCATGCCAAGGCTAATTGAACTCAGGGTCACTAACGCGCATCACTGACCGTGTTACTTAGCATATCTACTGATAAGATTGTGTGCATGTGTGTGTGTGTGTGTGTGTGTGTGTGTGTGCACGCGTGGTTGTGTGTATTGCAGGTAATTTAAAGTAAAACAGCAAACAGAACCCAAGGTAGCCATAATAAGGAATGACTACAGTTAAGTGGTTTAAGGTGTCACGGGAAATGACATTCACAGACCATCAAAGGCATTTTTCACACGCTGCTGTGATAATAACCACAATTGTTTCACTGCTGTTTATAGAACAAGAGGTTTTAAATTGGAAGTAGCTTGCAATTAAACAAACCATGCAAACACAAAGTATATACATTCATGCATGTAACTGGACAATAACAATCACAACCAGCGTTTGTTCCCATCTCAGGAAATTTCCCCCCCTGATGTTTTGGATGTTGTACGCATATAAGAGGCCACAAATGCTCTCTAATTTAATTTTGCATCCTTCTCAAAATTGATGGCCAGCATTAACCGCCCACATGAAGAAACGCCAAAAAGTAACTCACACATACATACAAAAGTCTAACTACTGAAAGGTCAAATTAGGTAGCAATTAGGCAAATTGAAATAGCTGCTAAATCCATTTTGCTCTAATTAGAACACTTAGTAGTACCACAATTTGTAATGCATTAGTCCAGTCACCTCTATGTAATTACGACATTTCATTTCACCTGCTGTGACCCGACATCTCCTGAATATCATTAAAAAGCAGCTTTTTCGAGGTTGTGTGAGAATGTAAAAAAAGGTCACAGTTAATAGTTTGCAAATACTTGCACACTAGTTAAAAGGAGACAGTTTAGGTTCTGCTCAACAGTAGTAACTATAGCTACAAGTAACATTAAGGGACATTAAGGAAAGAGTAAATGGTAAAACATGGTCTACCAGGGGCACAAGTGTAAGTTCTGCAGCAATGTTAAAATGGGTTAGATCAGATGTTGTGAGTAAGGTAGCATTTGGTTGTTTTTCTGCTGTTATAAGTGACAATATGTCTGGAAGTGAAGGAAAGCTGGTAGTTTTGAGTTAGAAAGAGCTCACCAGATATCTGCAACCTTCTTCTCATAAAGCCTAACATTTCCCCGTATGTTCCATATTTTATTGCACGAGTTTGACTGTAACAATCTAATCTCCAGAGAATGAAGTTAACTTTATTTGCATCTGTTCTGCTGAGATGCTGCTTTGATGTTGACCCATGTCATCCCGGTGGCTTCTAATCAAATGACCTAATGAAGGGGGTGGTGATGTGTGTGTGTGTGTGTGTGTGTGTGTGTGTGTGTGTGTGTGTGTGTGTGTGTGTGTGTGTGTGTCTGCCGTCAGAATGCAGACTGAGACTATCCGCTTTCTTTCTCTACCCATGTGGAGCAAAGGGTCAAGAGTTGCAACAGTTTTAATGATGGCTTGAGTGAATGTGTGCGAGAGGGTGTGAGTGTGTATTGTGCACTAGATTCCTTTGTGCTCATCTTTCCTGAGTTGCGGTTCTCTGTAGCGTGACCTCCGGCCTGGTCACTTGACCTTTCCAGTGTTGACCCGTCCTTGGTCATCCAGCTGTAAAACAGACTGTGCACATCTGCGCTTTGGTTACATCCTGAAGAAGTTCTGTGCTCTTTAAATGAAAAAGCCTCATAAACACATCTGTTTGTTTTCTCACAGTGTGGGTTCCTACGTGGTTTCCTCCTGCGATTGGCCTATTTGCTCACTCTAAATCTGCATGCTAGAATCTTTACTATTATCGTTGTTCTTCCATAGGTTTTTTCCCCCTAGATTCCTTGCCCCCTCTGCAGAGGACCAGAGGAACTGCATTTGCGCAGACTGACACAACTTACAGTAAGGCATTTGGGAGTAGGCAAACGAAAGAGGAGCTGCATTTACTTCCTAATATTGTTAAGTTTTACATGTTAACCAAATAGATGACGCACTACCTAGTATTTAATATTTGCTTTTTCCTTTCCTTTCCTTTCCTTTCCTTTCCTTTCCTTTCCTTTCCTTTCCTCGTGGAGATATGCATAATGCCATTTGGACGGGTCTCACTTAAATGACTCTCAAATACACACAGGAACAATTTATTAGAAAAAGTGGGGTGTTTGGGATGATTGTCAAACCATTCCAGGAGAGAAGAAACAGAGCGTACAGATTTCCGTCGCAGTTGCATCTGGCTGATCACAGTTGCATCTGGCTGACGGAGAAACTTTGACACACAAATCTGTCTTCAACAGCCCGAAAACCTCAATCTAAGAGGGCAGTTTCACAAAGTTCGAAGCTTGTGGAATGAATACGGTGTAAGACCTGCGCGACAAGCCACGGCAACAGACTGAAAAAAAAAAAACTCCCCTTTTTCTACCCGCATCTTTCTTTCTTTCTATTTGAACTTGTTGGGTCCCCGATAAAGCACACAGGGCCCCCTTTTCGTCTCCTCCCATCCATCTCTCTTTCTCTCCTTCCTCTATATCTCTCTTTCTCTCTCTCCCCCCTGCTAGGATCCCCACAGCTGCGCGGACCAGGTGCGTTCCGCCCCGACACACACACACGCGCGCTGACACACACACACACACACACACACACACACACACACACACACACACACACACACACACACACACACACACACACCCTTACACCCGCCAACGGACGCAGCAGGAAATGCCTAATACCAGTTTTAGAATGATGCCACTATGCCAGCTTGACAGGGAGGCTGCAGGATCTGTCACAAGAGACGGCAACGGAGACCGAGAGAGAAAGCAAGCCCGACTGAGTGAGCAGTATCTCGCACAAAACGAGGAAACCGAAAGAATGAAATAATTGCTTTATTTCCAAATGGTACCTTCTAATATTAAGTCGAGACAGCCGAAAAGACTTTCCGCTGCTCTACCAAACAGTGTCACCTCACGGGGGTTCATTTCCAATACTTGCATCTCCACTGACAGAGCCAAACATACATCCAGTGACACCCCTCTCCAGGGATCCTAAAGTAAAAGGGACCTCTTTGTGACTGTGCTTATGCGTGGGACAGCGCACGCATGTGTGACTTTACGTGTGGGTGGATGCACATGTGTTTTTATAACAAAAAAAAGAAAAGAAAAAAGTACCAGTTATTTTGGTCTGTGGCTCACCACAGCTCACACTCTCCTCTGTCTTGTACTCATCTCACATGGCCCCAACAGAAGAAGGGGAAAAAGTGTGTGACAGACTGAGAAGCCAGTGAACAAGAGAAAGACAGATCAGAAAATACAGATAAGATAAAGAACGAGTTGATGAGGTGGAGGAAAATAAATTTGTCATCAAAAGGTTTGCACACTACAGGAGATTTTAGAAAATACCCGACAAATCAGTATGCACCGCTGGCCTAATTCGTATTTGATGGCCTCCATTTGTACTGGTGCTGGTGTGTTTCTTCTCAAAAGTACTGCACTTCTCATAAAATGTCTCACAGAACGAGGTCTTGGGAAGGGAGCCAATACATGTTGTTTCATACAACAGTGAAGAAGATTACTTCTTAAGCAAAAAAAGCATATATAGTCCCACCAGTCATGATTTCCTAAAACCTAAGCGTCTTCTAGGCTACCATATACGGGTGGCCTGGTGATACAGGGGTTAGTGCTATCGTCTCACAGCAAGAAGGTTCCTGAATTGAACCCCAGCTGGGGCCTTTCTGCGTGGAGCTTGCACTTTCTTCCTGTGCCAGTTAGGGCTTCCTCCTACAGTCCAAACACATGCACATCTATTGGCCACGGAGGTGAGGTAAGCAGACAAAGTCCTTTAGGTGTATAAAATGCATGGTTAAATGACTAAAGAAGCAGGTTTAGTCATAGTTTTTTATTTAAAACGTCAGTTTTATTCAACCGTAATTTAGTCATCTAAATTCTTTTTACTCTGCTTTAGTCGACTGCATATCGTGAGATTATATTAGACTAAATTTAGATCTAAACTTGAGTCATTTGAATAAAATATAAAGTGTAACAGTTTACACAGTTTAAAAAGCATTTTACCAGAATAAACAAAGCTCTACCCTTTCCCCGGGGCAGCTCAAATGTGCGCATCTAATCTTACTGCACACTTCCAAACTCGTCCCATGTTTCTACGCAATTAAGTAGTTCTGATTGGATCTCATCTCTGCAGAGATGTTTTTATTCATGCACAGTGAGCGTCAGTTCATTTCCTCACACTTTTTGTCCTCATGCATTAGTTTTTATTTCCTTATAGCCAATTTCGTAGACATTGGTTAAAACTAGTCTAAACTAAATGACAATTTTTTGTTGCCCCTGTAAGCATTTTTAGCCTTGGACTAGGCTAAGTCCACTTCTCGTATCTGAGGCTGCTACACAATGTTTTTGGAGCATGGTTACAGTCAGTCTTAGGGATCGAAAATAAAAACATATGTATGTTGAATTGTGGCATACATATTATGCTATTAATTGATTAAAATCTGATTCTCTTCAATAAGAACCACACACCAACTTGCAGTACTGTGTAATAGTCTACTATAGACTATTACACAGTACTCGGATCATCATGAACAATTAAGGAGATTTGCAAAAAAAAAAGCAATAAAACAACAAAAATCAGTAGCACAAGTCTCTAATCATCCGACTGACCCAGTCCAATTTAATAGCACGTTATAGGACAATATTTGATCAGCTGACACAATAGGACATTATGGCTGCATCTAAAGTAACAGCCCTGATGGTGTCTCACTGATAAATACGCATTAAGTTGCATAAATTTAACCTTTTTTGCCTTTTCTTTTTTCGTCAGTCTTTGTGAAGCAGCTTTGCTACTTTTAATATTCAGTTAAATGAGAAAAATGCAAAGCCATTAATAGTCTAATATGTCATAGTTACTTATCATGTATATGCTGAACGTTCTGAGGTATTGATATTTTTTTTTCTCCCACAGAGGTCTATAAATAGGAAATGATGCACATGGTGCATGTTACTATGTATATGTCAGAGGTCAGTGTGATCAGAGACAAATGTGCAGTGTAAAGCACAAGTGCAATGTGGCTAACGAAAACTCTTTGCATTTTATTGTATTGGAAACTTAGAGAGACCGCCAAACTCATATATTGACACATACACAATTGCACACCCTGACACCTCAATGTGGCCACATTCTCACCTCAAACTTTTCCATTCACTGACTGACAGGCCAGCGTTTCCACCAGCGGATGTTTTTTGAGGCCAGTATTTCTTTGAAAAGACACAGAGGGCCTCAGCCGCACAGGAGAAAATTATGTCTTCAGTAGGATACCAAGAGTCTTCGTGCCTCGCTGCTGAACCCTTTCTCTTTCATACACCATGGAGGTTATAATTTTCTTTTTGCGTGCATCAACTGAAATGTTTCACAGAATGACATAATTCTGTGTTGGAACCTGTTGGAAGTAAATTTCTATACAAAGAAACTAAACATAGACGCACACACACACACACACACATATGCACACACTCCAACAGGAAGAGTGTGGGTGTTTGGGAGCAGCTGCATGGAGTGGCATCAGACCCAGCTTCCTCCTGGTGCAGCGAGCACCATCTCTCCTCCCTTTTCTTTTTCTCTCCCACCATCTACTCATTTCCTACACATTTATTTCTAATCTTCCTTTGTTGTCGCCACTTCCTAGACAGAAACATATATTTAGTTGCAAATAGGCAACATCATCATGCCACCATCTTTATGATGAGTCTCATCAGGAAACTGAACCCAAGATTCAATCTGCACCGTTGACAGAAATTAGTTGGCTGTGGCAAGCACACGGAAAACAGTTTGCGCATGTTGCAATGCAAAGACTGTGTGTGTGTGTGTGTCCTGTTTCTGCCCTCTTTCCTTAGAATGGTTACACATCAGCACATTGCCACCTGAAAGCCCAAACGTTACTCAATACTTTCCTGCACTGAGCTCTAATTGAGAGCTTGCTAGCAATTTTAAGAGTTTACTTAACTTGCGCACCTGCGCGATGTGAAGCTGCAATGACTCAAGCAGTTGATGGACAGAGCAGATAAAGCTATAAAAAACACACACACACACACACACACACTACATAAAAGAGAGATGGTTTGGAAATGTATCTGTTATATGGGCGCCCCAGCTGCAAAATGTCAATCTTTTGATTGTTACACAATCATCTCTGTAGTGGCTTGATTATAAAAATGACATGATAAACAGGATGCATTGCATGTGTCAGAGAAATGTTCAGCAGTGTTTGAATCAAGGCCAGTGGAATCTTCTTCTAACACAAAGAGGCACAGGTGCAAGAGCCTAAGCATCTTGGTGTTTCAATTTTCTTTTCACTTTTCTCTCTTCTTGCTCCATACTGCTATTACTCAGTCCAATTCCAGCCATTACTCCTACATCTTTCTGCTTTCTTTTAAGAGCTCCTCTCAACCATTTTCTGTCAGCAGCACACTCCCAGTACGTGATAACTGTGCTGAAGACACTCAGCAGTTATTTCTGTGTTTCCTGTGTGTCATGTGGTGGTAGCTTGAGCTAGCTAGCATGGCTGACAACACACAGGCTCCCAGGTGCAGAGTGTCACGGAGTGGGCTGTCAGCCAGAAAGCCTGTGGGCCAGTTAGCAGCCAACAGGGCCCTGCAGCACGTGCTGGCCTCCACCCCCCCAGTGCTATTCCCAGTGGCAAAGAAGAACAAAGTTATAACATTCTGTCTTTTTTGGGAAAACACATGTGTATGTGAACATGTGTGAGCCTGCGTTTCTGCTGCACCAAAGTAACCTGTTTGAGAGTACATTTTTTAAACACAACATCACTGCTTTGTCAATGACTGGCATGCTGTAGCTGATCTGCCGTATTTGGTAATATGCTCGTGTTTCTCTCTCAGAGTTAAAGGGTCAGGCTGCACTAACAGAGCCGACCTCGAGTGAAACCGGCATGCAGGGGCACCAGGGTTTGCCCTCTTCCCCCAGCTCGCCCCCAGGCCACAGATGCATCGACCCAGACAAGGCTGCACTTCTCTGGGCAGCACAGAGAGACTGCTGTGCTCTGGTTCCTGGAGCCCTGATGCTCTGATTGAGACCCTGCGCCCATGCAGGAACCAGAGGGAGGGGAAGAGAGAGCAACAGAGGGGATGCAAACACATCTGGCATCTGCAAAACCCGCACACAACTTCTCATATCATCACGGAGTAATGTACAGGCCCTATAGAAAAGCAAAGCGCTCCCGTCCCTTCGCTATCACACGTGCGGAAGACGATACGCACCCCCACACAACCAAATGGTTGCCTCGCTCCAAATTCTCATAATTATGTGAGGAGCAGGACAAGAAGGCACAACAATCCTCCAGCTGGTAGGACAGCACCAGTATACACCGCTCTGTGCTATTGTTCTTTATATATAGCTCTCCAAGAAAAGCTGTGTTGGTGTCTAAAACAATAGATTATGTCACCACATGGTATCTAAAACAGGAAATGGTATAAAACAATGCTCTCTCCAATGGTGTATGCACATAGGGTATGGTATATAAATAAAGTTAGCTCGATTGAAGCTCTTAAAGGGAAGATACATGAAAAGCTATGAAAGGAGGACACCTTAGAGAGCATATCAGAGTGCAAGAATTTGTGTGGGTGCACGTCTCTGCAAGGTGTCTTTTTGGTGTGTTTGCTTCTTTTGCGTGGGCGCTGCCTTTTGCATTAGGCGGCAGTACAGGACGGAGTTCGAGGTAGCGGTTGGGACTTGTGTTTGTGAGGGTTGAGTGTACACGTGTGGGTAAGAGTGCAGAGTACCTCTCATAAACAACCAGCACCAGCTTCAGCCCACTGTTCCACAGTGCCACAGGTCTTTGCAAAAGCTTTCTTCAAATCATCTGGCACCGATTTTCATGAGCACAGTTGTTTAAATACGGATGGGTAATACACAAAAAAGATTTCTTGTGACAGAAAAAAAGAATATATCAAATGCGTGATGCTGGTATGGATGCGAGCTGCCCCCTCTCTTGGAGTATAGGCCAGTGAGAGGCAAAGCAGCACGCTGGAGCGGTGAGCCCTTTGTGGCCAGCTGTGGGGCCATTAAAGGCCCATCTGCAGACAATAGGCTCTGTCTGAAGGGCGCACACAGCCTGGTTCCTGTCCTGTTCTGCCTCACTGTGTTTGTGTATGGATGCGTACATGAGAGTACCAAGCATTTCCAAGCCCCATTTTAATCTATTACAAAGGAATACAGAGAAAACACATTTACTCACGCAGCTACACTCTAAATGGCACTCGTTTTTACATGTCTGTGTTAAAGCCGGTAATTTTCCACACAAAAATCTCTCCCTACGTATTATCAACTCATAACCTGAGTTAGTGATAACGGCGTCTCTGCTTTGTGGGAGAATCATACCGTGGCTCACTCAGGCATCTCTTGTTTCAGTCAGAAATCATCACAAATGGCGGAAAACCTGATGTCACAGCGCGATTAAGGCTTTAATGCCACCCTCTTCGTCAAAGACGGGGGAAATGAAGCTCGCTTCATTAAAAGGTTATCTCCTCTCACACACTTGAGACGCAAAGCAGAATGCAAAAATATAAGCAGGCACTGGAAAACAGCAAGCTGGCCCAACCACACACCACTCAGCGCGGTTCGATCAAGCAAGCCACAGCTTCACATGCCTCGACACACACGCACACACATACAGAGCTGCTGCATGCAGACACATGCAAAAATATCTGTCCCAATACTAAAATAGGCCCACAGAGGTTGCACCTGCACCTGTGCCCTGGTCCACACCTACACACAGGTGTCAGGATGTGACACATACACACAGACAGAGAGAGATAGCAGAGAGGGAGGGGGAAGAACAAGAGCGGGGTGAATCACACTACTGCGGTCGACCAGAAAGCTTTTTCTAGATATCATCTCTGTATTTTGGAGTGTAACCATGTGTGTGATTTTCATTTTTAAACAGACTTTCATGTTGATGTGTTTAATTATAAAAAACACACAAGAAATTCTGCACACAAGGCAGAATCGGAAATTCAATTCTTTTAAGTATGTCAAATAATGAGCCTTTCATTCCTAATTATGGGCTACGTAGCGTAGAGTGAAAGTTTAAGCAAACCGTGTATCATATTGAATGCACGGGTATTCAAGTGTGTCATTGTGTGATTCAGAATGAATGGCCTTTGAATGTGCATCTGTTTATCACAGTGAGTCACCCATTTGTCCCCCCAGTGGTACGTCCCTTCTCAAATGGGGCTGAAAAGGGGACAAAATACTTTACGCAGTGGTTTTTCTTTATTTTATAAATATAGATATCTGTGTGTGTATATATACAGAGCTTTGTGGGCAGACATATGCATAAATTAACACATACTGATATATATACACAAACACCTGCACACTAAACATAAGGTAGGAGGAGAAAGATTTTTATTTCCAGTGTAATAATAAGAAAGGCAACAAGTAATAAAAGGAATTAAATTGCAGTGTTTAGAAAAGTTAAAAACTAAAGAAAAACAGCATTAAAATCAAGCTAGTATTGGTGTCTTTGCCTGCTAAGAAGTATAAGAAACTGAGCTTTGTCACAGTGCTGTGGCAGTGTTGGAGGTGAGACGGATTACACGGATCAGGTTAGAAAACCGTTTCATCTTCCAGTTTACCAAGACAATGTTTATACACTCATCCCACATTATATGTATATTTATACATAACGTATGGATTTCTTTTGTGAAATCTCGCCACCCTCTGGAAGCTGTTAGTTACTGCAGTCAAAAAGAGCACTGCAATACAAAATTCAATCATGTTTCAAATTAATTTTTATGCAGCTTTTAAACATTTATTTTGTGTCATTGCTCTCCAAGTTTTTCAAGGTTTTTTTTGTTTTGTTTTATTTAGAAAATCTCTCAAAAATGTTTTACACATGTTTGTGTTCTCCATAGCTGGAAGGCAGCCAGGAATTACTGAAGCTTATAACAGATATGAGGCTCAGTAATGATGTTGACTAATGTGTTATTATCTTACAAATACAAACAGATGCATTGTAGATACAGTCCATTTATAAGAAAAAGAAAATAAATTAGATGCATGGACTGCGAACAATGAAATTAGTGCCTTGAAGCATATTCTGCGAGCTGAGTATTTTCCCTCTCTCACCACACGTGGCTCACAGTTCATCCTTTCTGGCGCCGATGGGACAGGAAATCCCGGTGCCTTTGAGGCCACAGTAGCCTTTAGGTACCTTCTTCAGGTACTGCTGGTGATAGTCCTCAGCGTAGTAAAACTGCTGCCCAACCAGAATCTCAGTTGTAATGGGACCATATCCTTTTTTCTCCAGCTCCTAGAGACAAAACACAAACATTCACCACTTTAGTTGAAACTGAATGCAAACTGAGAAATAAAAAGAAAAGAAAAAAAAGCACCTGTTCATAGTGTACACTGTTTGTTATTCAGCTGATGCTCAGCACAGTGATGCCATTGACTGAGGTTAGTCATTGTCATTACGTTGTGGGTTTGTATCCTCCACACTGCTTTCATTACCACACTCATGAAATATATTCAGCATTGCTTTCTCCAACTCCCTTAGCTTCCTCAAATGAACACACCTCTTAAATGTTTTTTTTTTTCAAATTCTGTAGTGTATTGCGTGTGAACTTCCAATACATCTCCCTCATACAGTAAAGGGTTTCTGCTCCTCAACTAGAAAGCAGGGTGATTGAGTGACAGAAGAAAGGAACATCTTTTGTTTTGTAGTGCAGCGTGCTTCTGTGGCTCTCTCTGTGGGACAAAGCATCAAAGAGTATCCGCTCTCTTTGAGGCCTCTTTAAGACATTTTCACACTTAGCCTTTTCTAAACACCTTGAGAGAAGGCTTCAAACCCACTAAAGCAGCACGCTCGTTCACATAGACACTCATAACGCCTTGAAAAACACCTCTGACAGATATATCAAAGGTTTACCTGCTGTGCTGAGTGGTTTTCTCTATCTAATAATACAAGCACTCAGGCCTCTCTAGATCAGTGCTCCTGAGAGCTGACAAACAACAAGTCTGAGCTGCACTGGGACTGTCTGTGGGCAACAAGTAGCTTGTGTGTACAACAGATTGCTACACCTCAGAGAGAGCAGTTTGCAGCACTGAGGTGCTTTGCTTTGTGGGGGCGTCAGATGGGCTCAGAAAGTACAACAAAACAAGAGCTGAATGTGCTCAAGAAGGATGAGCATGTTCTTACCTTCTGCATGTAAGTCATTAAGTATGTTGTTTATATCCGATAAGAGTATTGTGTAGAAGGTTGTGATTGTACAAACCTCAAAGATCTATCCCTAAACTTTACACTCCTTCTGAGCAGGTTTTGGCTCATCACTTTGGTTTTATGAGAGCTCTTCTGCTTCATTTTTATTAACCAGCACCGCTGGTAATCAGGGTTGGGGTTAATTACAGTTTTTTCTGATTGTTTAAGCACATTTTTTGTAACTATTGGCTAATTTTGCAAAACTCTTCACACAAATAAGAAAACCTGTCACCCAATAATCAAAACATTGTAGTTCTCTTGCAAAAGCGAACACAGCTAGATTACAGTTTTTTCTGAATGCTTAAACCCTAACTGTGATTCCTGTAGCACAATCTCTAAAACTATTCAGACTTATAGCAAAACCACTCACTGAGTTTGCAAAACTAAAAGCACAAAAACTGCTTTGCACTCAGTTTGCAATTTTGTAACACACACTTTGCAAAACTGTAGGCACAATTCACTGCACAACACTCAATTACCAAATTTCCAACACACTCCTAGCAAAAGTATACACATGTATGGCTATCATTAACACTAATTTGCCAACTGTCTGGCACACTTTCACATGTGAAAACTTTTTTAGATAATTAGTTCACTTTGCAATCAGCCTAAGCACTATAATACAGGTAAGCTGTGTGTGCGGAGTACAATGGAGGGAGCAGAAAGAGTGAGAAGTAGAGGAGGCCGAGGAAGAGGACGTGGAGGTGAAGAAGTAGGATGAAGAGGACGACAAGGACAAGGAGGAGCAAGAGGAAGACGAGGAGGGGGGAGAGGAAGGGTAGGAAGAGTAAGAAATAGAATTGCTGATGACATCAGAGCTACAATAGTGGACCATGTAATCAACCGTGGAATGACCCTGAGGGAAGCTGGCCAACGGGTCCAGCCTAACTCGAGCCGCTACACTGTAGCAAGTATCATAAGGACATTTTGAGAATCGGTTAGTACAGTCACTTCGCACAAAGATTTGTAGCACTGCCGTATGCCAATGAGAAACACACCAATACCATTGATGTAAAAATACTGAAATTGTTACTTTACAGAATTGCTAGATGACCAGATGCTGGGGGCAGAGGAAGCATGTTCACTGCAGACCAAGTAACCCATATAGTCATTATGGCGATTGCAAATAATCCTATACTTGGAAATAAACACTTGTGTTTGTTTTGATGTGTTTGAATAAACACCAGTACTTGAAGTTTGGATCCCTCTATGCTTATGGATCTATGACAGAAGTATGAGCTCAAACTGACATAGCGATTGTGGCTCAAGAGTTAGGAGTTCGCCTTGTAATCGGAAGGTTGCCGGTTCGAACCCCGGCTTGGACAGTCTCGGTCGTTGTGTCCTTGGGCAAGACACTTCACCCGTTGCCTACTGGTGGTGGTCAGAGGGCCCGGTGGCGCCAGTGTCCGGCAGCCTCGCCTCTGTCAGTGCGCCCCTGGGTGGCTGTGGCTACAATGTAGCTTGCCATCACCAGTGTGTGAATGTGTGTGTGAATGGGTGGATGACTGGATATGTAAAGCGCTTTGGGGTCCTTAGGGACTAGTAAAAGCGCTATATAAATACAGGCCATTTACCATTTACCATAGCCTACCTTGTGCGCAGAGAAAGCAAAAGCCAGATGTGTTTTGTATTCATACCATCAGTGTGCAGTTGGCGCATTGTGTGCTTAGTAGATGATGGCTTGTGTGTACTGTTTGATACGGAAACACCATTTTTACAAAGGTGTGAAGAGTTAATCTAGCTGTGTTTGCTTTTGCAAGAGAACTACAATGTTTTGATTATTGGGTGACAGGTTTTCTTATTTGTGTGAAGAGTTTTGCAAAATTAGCCAATAGTTACAAAAAATGTGCTTAAGCAATCAGAAAAAACTGTAAATTGACATTTTTATACACTCGCCGGTCACTTTAGGGTTAGGGATAGGGTACATATTGCCAGCACTAGGCTGGATCCCTTTTTCCTTAATTCTTCACGCCAATGGAAACATAATCAGGGATTTTGCTCCATATTGACTGCAGTCATAAACGGATGTACATGGTTAGCAACCATGTACAAATGGTCCTAAGGGACCTAAAGTGTGCCACGAAACACCATTAAACATCCACCAGCGGTAAGGATTTGTGTTTTCAGGAATTTATGGCAAATTTTGATGTCTCAGCAGAAATCGAGACTCATCAGACCAGGCAGCATTTTCCAATTTTCTATGTTGTCAGATTTTGTGAACTGTAGCCTCACGTTACTGTTCTAAGCTGACAGAAGTAGCGCTGGGTGTGGTCTGCATACCTTGGTTGTGTCAAGTTGTTATAGTGTTACTGTTGCCCTCCTGTCAGCTCGAAGAAATCTGGCCATTCTCCTTTGACCTCTGGCATCAACAAGGCATTGTCATTCAGAGAACTGCTGCTAAACCCAAGGGACGGCTGTGCAGCTTAAACCACTTTTCTTCCCCATTCTGATATTCAGTTTTATCTTCAGCACATCATCTTGACCATGTCTATATGCCTAAATACATACAGTTGCTGTCATGTGATTGGCTGATTAGATATTTGTATTACAGTTTTTGCTCGTTGCTTGAACACTATAAACCCATGCTTAGACTAAAGTAACACAACTTGAAGCTTTTGTTACCATACCTCAAACACATGTACCCATACCTTAAACAAAAGTGCTGCTTTGCACTCTGGTTGCAATTATGCAACACACTTACTCCTTTATGCAACACACATGGTCCTGCATACTACACTCTATTTCATACATAAGACACTTCGTTCAAAAATGAAATTTCAGGGTGCCATTTGGAAAACACATGTATCCAAAATACAAAACACATCGGGTAATTGCAACCACTCAAATATACACCTGAAGGCACTTACTTGCAAAACTGAACACCAATTAGCCAACCACAAAAAGCCCTCAGTTTAGCCAATTCAAGAACTTTGCAAGCATGGATGGAGGGAGAGCAAGAGGAAGAGGAGGAGGAGGTCAAAGAGGCCATGCACGGACCCATATTTCTGATGATATAAGAGCAACTTTGGTGGACCATGTCATCAACCACGGCCTGACTATGAGGGAAGCTGAGCAGAGAGTCCACCCACATCTAAGCCGCTTCACAGTGGCATCTGTAATAAGAAAATTCCGACTAGAAAACAGGTCTGTCTTCATCTCACTGCCTTCTACTCTACTCAGATGGTTTTCATAGTACTGTTCTACAGTTACCATATCAAGTGTACAGGGTATTGCAGGGTGCTAATGCTCCTTTTGCAGCCAAAGTGGTAGTTTCTGTGAAACATACCATGATTACTTATATTGAAGTACAGTGTTGTACAGTGGATGATACAGTATATACAGTGAAGTACTGTAAGAAAAATAAGCAAACCGATGACAATATGTGGTTGTATTTCTCTAGAATGACTCGAAGACCTTCTGGGGGAGGACGCCAACGCCTGTTCACACAACGGCAGGAACTTGCTGTTGTGGACCTAGTGAGGGCAGACAATGCCATCCGTCTCCACCAGCTACGACGGAAAATACTTGCAGACAGGCGAGTGTTCAGCAACATAGACCATGTGAGCATCACCACCATCAGACGCATCTTGGGTAAACACAGCATCACCATGAAGCAGCTCTACAGAGTCCCATTCGAGAGGAACAGTGACAGGGTCAAAGGACTTCGAGCTGAATATGTACGGGTACGTGTAACTGTCCCTTACATTTACAATAGAGTATTGGTGAAGTCCAGTAGCAGCTGAATATGTACCATATCAGTACCACATGGATCCATTCTGAGAGCTACACAGGTACCTGTGTGATGGGGTGAGGGTGCTGTATGTGTAGCACTGTAGTACAGTGATATGTTCCCCTTTTTTTCAGAGAATCTTGGCCATGGATGGAGCTGCACAGCCTCATGAATACATTTTCATTGATGAAGCTGGATTCGACCTGAGCAAAACAAGACGACGGGGTCGTAATGTAATTGGCCAAAGGGCAATTGTGCACGTCCCAGGGCAGCGCGGGGGAAACATCACATTATGTGCCGCCATATGCCTTCGAGGGCTTCTGCACCATCATGCAATACTAGGTCCATACAATAGCCAACACATACTCACATTTCTAGATGCTCTCCATGATATAGTTGTACAGAACAGACCAGATCAGCCCAGGTTTGTGGTGATATGGGATAATGTCAGTTTCCATCGGGCTGCTCTGGTCCAGGCCTGGTTCTCCAACCAAAGTCAACTTGAAGTGGTATGCTTGCCCCCTTACTCACCATTTTTAAACCCTATAGAGGAATTTTTTTCGGCTTGGAGATGGCGTGTATATGACCGCCAACTACATGCCTGCATGCCTCTTCTGCAGGCAATGGAACAGGCCTGCGGCGACATTCAGGTGACAGCAATCCATGGATGGTTTTGACATGGAAGAGGATATTTTCCCCGGTGCCCAGCGGGAGAAGACATTGCTTGCGATGTTGATGAGGTCCTGTGGCCAGACCCCAACAGACGGCGGGATCCATGAGCCCACGTATGCACAATTGTCATGATTTTTTGTTTACAGTATAGTGTTTTTTCTATTACTGTATTATGGGGTTTTTTTTGTTTTGGTTTTTTTTGCTTTATCTGAATTCATGGTACTGCAATGTACAATATTGAGTAGGTCTATTTGCTTTTTTGGTTGTTTGCAAATGTGTCTCCTGAAAATATGCCTTCTGAATGAACAATGGAAATCAAAGACTGCAGTGCTTTATATAAAGTAGACTAGTGTGTTCCTCCTGCTCTGTAAGTGTTTGCATATGATGCAAGTATGTGTCATTTTGTCAACAGAGTTACATTTTGACAAAGGAATGTTAGGTTTTGATAGCAGAGTTTAGGTTTTGAGAGTAGAGTTTCAATTTGGTGCAGATGTGAATGGTATATTTCCCAGTGTTGTGTCATGTTTACTTGTGTTTAGGGTTTTGGCACAATGAGCAAAGTTTTGCAAAATGTGTTCAGGCAACGGGCAAAAACTGTAACAAACACTTGAATAGCTCCAGCCAATGAAGTAGACAGTGACTATACTTAGTAAAAAACCCACATGACCAGATTTTGCTTGTTAAATCAGTCAGTCCATCATCAAAACTGTTACAATTTCTTTGATTAAATTACTAATTATAACTGAGCTGATGAGTCTGTTGGAAAAGAGAAACAATAAAAACTCACAATGAAGCAGCGGTATGCTGTTTTTCACTGCCTAGAGCTATTTAGCTGTGAGAGTTCAACAAGCTAACCTCATACCTTTGGTCATCAGTAATTGTGTGATGAGAGAATGAGACAATATCAGAAAAAATATCATTTCTAACTGAGACTAATGTCAGTGAAAAGCAGCAGGGTAGTGTGTGATGTTGCCCACATGGAGGCAGTGTGGTACTAACCGTGTGTGCTCGGGTTTGCTGGAGGTGATGCAGTGGAGTCAGTAAATCAAAGCTCTGCACCCCACAGAGAGGCTGAGGCAGCAGCTGACCTCTAACTCCTCAGTGGTTGCCGCTACAATGTGAGGGCTCTAATCTCCCTGCAGGAAGGACCCAGTGTCCACAATCCAAACTACAACACAATGCAGTCCTTAACACAGAGCCCGAGCCTCACGAGCACAGACGTATTTACCTTTTAAAAAGGCAAACTGTGAGCAGTCTGCTAAAGAAGAACCAATTTTCCTGCTTGTATCCACCAGCACTGTGGTTAGCCAGCCGGCACAAGCAAAGAGCTTTGTACATCATGGCCTAATTAATCCGCCATCACCACCAAACCACAGTAGCAGAGAACCCTCCGGGGCAGAGGATGCTCCGTGTGAAGGGAGCGCCACGTCCAAGCAAAGGTCTGCTATTCTGAGTATACATACACCTCCACCCTGACACCCCCACACCACTCCCTCGCTCTCCATCCAGCCTTGTACAGCAGTCACAACACGGCGGCCATTTTAGATCTATAAATCAAAATGCATGGCGTCATGCCACTGTGTATAACCTTATGTGGCTTTGCTTTCTCTCTCTCTCACTGCAGCAGCGGCGGCAGCAGCAAAGGCATGGAAGGAAGAATATGGAGGGTAGGAAAGGATGTAAAGATGAGGGGGAGAAAATTCTAGATAGGAAAAAGTTGATGACGTTCAAATGATGGTTACCGAGAGACAGGCAGAAGCGTGTTTGCATGTGCAAATATGTATATGAGTGTGAGACGGCTGATGCAAAAGGTGTGTGTGCTGTTAGTCAATTTGTGGAGTCAGATATCTTGTCACAAATCCACATCATGGGGACCTGATCCCCAAAAAGCGAAGCCTTTTAGGGTTAATATGTTTTTATTTAGCAAAGATCATAGTTAGCATTGCGGCTAGTCATGGCTCGCAGTTAACGCTGGATTAAATTTGAAGCTAATGAACGCAAGTCAATGCAATGTCCTCTTAAGTGACAAAAACATGTTTGTGTGTGTGTCCAGGGCTGAGCTCACTCAGCCCAGTCAGCCCTTCCTTTCTTCACGCCTGTCGGAAAGACTCCCATGTCAAAGACATGGCTGAATGGGTGCATGTCTGTTTCTCTCTCTCTCTCTGCATCTCCCTCCATTGCCGATTCTCTCGCTCTTTCTCCCATGTGAGCACAGAGGACTTTGCTTCGTGCTACCAAGTCCTCCCCGTTCGCCATCCAAGCGAGAGAGCCCCTCGCACCATCGCCATCGCTAGAGAGGCGGCCCCGGGACACAAATAGGACGTGACACCCCGAGAGAGGGTTGAGGTGGAGGAGGAAAAATGTACTCTCTCCCTCTCTCTCTTCCTTACCCCACTGCCTTGTCTCTCTGTGTCGTCTTCCCTCGGAAGGCCTACGGCTGCAGAGTGGTGGGGAAGAGTCAGGCACTGACATAGAGTTTGTGACACTCAGTGACTCATGGTGAAGACATTTGAAAGAGGGATATGACCTCAATTCGGTGATTTATGTAATCATGACTTAGTCTGCTATACTTTCACCGGTGTGTCACTGCTGCTATTTGGGTCTCTCCATTTTTCTTTTGAGCTCTCACCTCCGTCTTGGTCGCTAATTCCAATTAGCTTTATTGCCATTATCATAATTAAGTACAGTGTTGCCATAAATTTCAGTATATTTACAATGTAAATCTGATAGTTTAACTGTGGATGAAAAAGTACTGAGACCTTAAGCAAAATTGCAGCCCTGCAGAAAACACTCTTCGTATGGGTTAATTATTCATCGTGCTTTGCCTGTCTGTGTTGATGACTTACTGTGTAATCAGACTTTAAAGTTGCGTAATTAGGCGAGTTTTGACTCTTTTACGAAGCGTTGGGTAGTATATATTCTATAATACTGAATTAATGTTTTATCGTGTAAATGTACTGAATGTAACAGCTAAAAGGCAAAAGAAGTGGAAATATAAAGAAGCATAAAATGTTAATACTCGAGCAAAGCAGTTGTTCGCATGTTTGCGCAAAGACAAAATAAGATTTGCGCGTTCCTACCCGCTATCCATCTCCTTTCGCTCAGATCTAAAAGCCAGCACGGCACTGACTGCAGCTGCAAACATGAACTCTGGAGCACAAAAAGCTCTTCAACATCTTAAAAATGTAAATACACTCTGAGTACTACGGACGGCAACCCTGCTCTGTGGCGAAATGCCGGGCTGCGGCTCTGCCTGCAAATACACGAAAAAGCCCGACGTGATATTCATGCTCCAGTCCACGGCACCATGCTTGCCCTCAGTGACCTCGGGGAGAGAGGCAGAGTGGGAGTGATGGAAGGACTCTAAGGGAAATACAAAAAGAGAAAAAAATGGAGCAAAAGAGCGACTTTTGAAGAAATGGAGTGAAGATCAGTGACCAGAGTGTGGTCATACACAATAACAGAAAAAAAGGATATTGTATTGTTCATGTGAGGTTTTGTGAAATGCAATGAGTGTAAAACTCATCATGCACATCGCTGCATCTGTATGTGTGCAACTGTGATTTTTCTTTTTCTTTTTTTTTGCCTGCTCTGCTCATCTCTCTTTCCCTCTGTCATCATGGGTCAGGCATCCATTTTAGCTGGGCTTCTTAAGCGAGGGCTCCTACATTTTGTGAGCAGAAAAAAACACTCCTACATTTCGAGCGGGAGAGAGAGGATGCACGCTCTTCAGTCTCGGAGCAAGGTGGTGCACGCTCCTGCATTTTTTTCTTTTTCCCAGGGCAGACAACAAGTAGCTCGCTATCAGAAGACCCCAAATGCAGAAGATCAGCTCGACGTTCCCGTGAAAAGCGATCGCCTTTGAACATCGCAGCTGCAAGGCGATCGGCAACATCTCACTCGCAGGCGGCGACTTAAAAAAAAGAAGTTGCCTGCGAACAATATTCCACTAAAATTTTTCTACTTATTAATTCATCTAAGCCGATAATGCTGTTTTAATATTGATCAGTTCGGCGTGCGGCTAAATTTAAACAATTTTTAAAAAAAAAAGTGCAGCACAGACTGGGTTGAGAACGCTAGAGCCGGGGAATCACTGGAAGGGTAAATCTCACTTTCTGACGACTTTCCAAAATGTGGAACGTGAGCTTGTGCGACGAGAAGCGTGATTCTGAAACCTGCTGATGTTGTGCCCTGTTTTAACAGCCCCCGGGCTTCTCCTCAAGACTTCTAGCCTCAAATGATCTCCTCCTTTTTTTTTCCCAGCCATCATCCGAACCCCTGCGCACCACCCCTACACCCTCCACCCCCCACCCATTTCAAGCTCATTAAGTTAGGATGCTTTATCAGAGGGCACACTCACCCCTCCAAGGCCCTGCACACATGCATGTGCGCATACACACGCACACAGTATTCAAGCTGGCTTGATAAAACCTATTGTTCATACATGCACACACACACACACACACACACACACACACACACACACACACACACACACACACACACACACACACGTGTATATATATATAGAACCCCCCGTTCATCCATTTTTCTCTCCCCTAACCCATCTCTAAGCCACCCCCACCCCCCGACTCTCCTAATCAACTCTTCCCATCCCTTCTCTCTCTCACCCTCCACTCACCCCCACGCCCCTCACCCTAGCTCAAGGGAGACACATTTTAGCAGAGAGGGAGGGATAGAAAGAAAAAGAGATGGGGGGGAAAAGAGGGATGGGGGAAGACAGAGGGAGAGAAAGTGATGCACTCCTCCTCTCTGCTCTGCTGCCACAGCAGCTTGGCTACAGAAGCCTTTGATGTTCTGCAAATTTCAAATTTCATTATAGAGAACCCCCTTCTCCTCCCCTCCCCTCCTCTCCCTCACCCACCCCCTCCCCCCTCCCTCTCTGCTCTCGCGCTTAAACAAGCTTTTCTGCCTCACTCTCCCAAGCCTCCATGCACCCCCCCCTCTCTCAATGCTGAAGTTAAGAAACTGAAAGCCCTGCAGAAGAGACTCTTCGTATGGGTTAATTATTCATTGGGCTGTGCCTGTATGTGCCAAATGTATGTCTGTGTGCGTCTGTATGTACACGCGAGTGTGGGTGAGTCATGTGCTGGCAGTGGGGTGGAATAGGGATTTTGTGATGCCTTATCTCTGGTTGTCTTAGATCGCCTCCACCCACTCTCTCTTGTCACTCTTCTTGAACATGCATTCACTTCTCCTGATGCTCTCCCAGACAGCATTGGGCTTTCAGGATAAAATACACACTCACATACAACCTCACAAGCGCATACACACACACAGCAAGCTCTTCCTCCGTAGAGATGCTGTTTTCAAGCCAGACGTTCTTGAGACTCAGCATCAATGTGGCGAGGCAACCATTTCAGGGCAGGAAGCTGCCATTTTGGTTCAGAGTGTGTCAGCTGCTTTGGGAAGACACGTATCCCAGTGGTCCCAGTGGCCCTCAGATGGAACTGGGGTGCCACTGAAGTGGCTGACAGATTGGTGGAGTCAGCAGCGTTCCAGAGAGTCGGGGAGATTGAGTGAATACTGTTTCTATTCTAGAAGTTTGCAAATGTGAGTGTGTGTGTTTTGAAGGGTCTTCTATGGACTGGTTATTTATTCTCAGCCCTTCTCAGGCAGGTGATGATATAATGCTCACTATAACAGCCTTTTCTGTGCTGTGATACAAACTCAGTTTGTTTGTTTAACATTCATCTACTTGTAAATAATTACATTTAATTTTTCTGGCTATTTTAATTATTAAAAAAAAGAAAAACATCTCATCTTGTCTTAAAAAATCTCAAATTCATAATAGAAAATCATTTAATAATATTACAATAACATATCATATCATGCAATGACATATTTAAGGGTGATATTGATATTCTTTGAATGAGTACAATGTACAAAACCTCTCTAGTCTAGAGCTGCCTGGAAAAGATGACCCTAATCTGCTGACCTGCTGGGGATCATACATCGATCAGGCATAACATTTTGACCACTGACAGGTGGTCATGGGGCCTGTTACTGTGTGGGATACATTAGGGAGCAAGTGAACATTTTGTCCTCAACGTTGTTTTAGAAGCAGGAAAAATAAGGATTTGAGTTGGACCAGAGCCAAATGGGGCCAAACTGTGATGGCTAGACCAATGGATCAATAGAAGCTATGGAAGAAGGTAGCCTGGTCTGGGGTATCACATAGATGATGGGGTAAGTGCGCGTCACTCATCTGGGAAACACCAGGATTCACTAGGGGAAGAAGGCAAGCCGGTGAAGGCAGTGTGATGCTTTGGGCAATGTTCTTCTAGGAAACTTTGACACGTACCACCTATCTAAGCATTGTTGTACACCATGTACACCCTTAATGGAGAGGATAATGCACCCTGCCACAAAGAAAAATAGGTTCAGGAATGGTTTGAGGAGAACAACAACAAGTTTGAGGTGTTGACTTGACTTCCAAATTCCCCAGATCTCAACTGATCAAGCATTTGTGGGATGTGCTGGACAAACAAACCCAACATCTCGCATCTTACAGGACTTAAAAGGATCTGCAAGATAAAATAGCACACCTTCTACCTTCATGTAGTCCACGCTTCGACAGGTCAGGGCTGTTTAGGCAACAGCACAATATTAGGCACGTGATCATAATGTTATGCCTTTTCGGTGTACAAAATAATGTTTAAAATGACTGAAAGTTCTACAGGAGATTCAGGATGGCTGAATTATTTCAAAGTGGAGGGGCAATAAATAGATGATATAATTTCCCTGCTCATAGTTGGTAACAAATGAATGAATGAATAATGTAATGACATGTGAAAAGTTTCAAATATACAGACATAACATGTCCTCTTAAGTAGCAAGTTACCATTTAAAACTAATGTTTTGTGTTGAGTAATGATAAGGAAACACAACAGCTGGACAATAACGCAAAGATTTAGCATGGCTGCTATCCTCGCTAATAAAAAAGAGATATTTAACAATGAACTTAAGGAGAAAAAAACGCCAAAGCAACCTTTTATATCTGCCTGATTTCGTTCATCTAAAGTCGCATGTCGTATGTGACCGAAGTTATTATGACTGTGTACCATCAATGTTTGAAATGATCACATCAAAGACGGGGACCAGATCTGAGACTACTCAGTCAGTTGCCATCTTCAAAGCAACTTTGGTGTGTCAAGAAGGCGATAAAACAGGGACAAAACGGCAATAAGAGGCAGTCGGCGTGCTGTTGATTTTTCCTTTGAATTGGGTCAAGTTGGCACTTACATGCAATGTGTTTGCAATAAAACAGAGATTAACTGTGATAAATCACAAATCTGTGGATGTTTGTTGCCGTCCATATCAGATGTTTAGTATAGAAAAGAGTCCCTGTATGAAGGAGCGTGAATGGGTGATTGAGCCATGTTGTGTAAAGCACTGTGAGTACTTACAGTAGACAAGCGCTATATAAGATCCACGTGTTAATGAGGATATTGTTACTGTACCAAATGCGTGCATTGGTCTGGGTTTTCTTCTTTCAGGTTCTCCCTTTAGCGGTTGCCTCCGTCTCACACTATCCCTTTCCTCCTCTCTGGCAGCTTCCGTATTTAACATGCCCAATATATCCACTATCCCTCCTCTGCACATGTCCAAACAATCTCAGCCTTGCTTCTCTAACTTTCTCTCCAAACTGGTCAACCTCAGCTAAGCTCTGATGGACTCATTTTTAATCTTGTCTGGTCAGTCCCAAAAAAATCTCTGCTGTCTTCAGCTCCTCCTCTGGTCTTTTTCTCAGTTCCACCATCTCCAAACAATACATCCTTTCCTTTCACTCATGCTGCTGTCCTTCTGTGACAAGTTACCCTGACACTCATCTCCTCCCACTTCACGCTGCCTACATCCTCTTCTTCACCTCTCTTGTGCCCTTTCCGTTGCTCTGGATGGTTGATCCCAGGTATTCAAACTAATATACCTTCACTACCTGCAGCTTCACTGTCATACCTGTCTCCCTCTCATTCACACGCATGTATTGTGCCTTGTTTCTACAGACTTTCACTCCTCTTGTCTCCAGAGCATGCCTCCACCTCTCTTTCACCTGCTTCTTACTCTCATGTACAGATCATCCTTCTCTCTCACTGAGTCCGAACACAACTTCCATATCTCTGCTTTCTTTGTCTTTAGCCAACAATAGATCAGTTTCCACCAGCACCTTGTTGGCAAACAGCACCGGAGGAGGTCATTTTTAACTCGGGGCCCCAACCGATCTGGTATGGAAATCTCATTCTTGATGTTTTTGTTTGATTTTATAAAGATTTTACACCATCATGATGCTACCTTTGACATATATTTGAGTTTGGGCTAGACGGGGAGCATTGATAAATGGGATAAAGGCAACAGAACCCTGGAAAAAAGCCATGGAGAGATGATTGAATTATGTCCTGACGTCTGTGTAGAAATGTCTGAAACACTGGAACCGGCTCTGCTCACTGTAAAAAGGAAAGCAAGATGTATCCTTGTATGTGCCTTGCATACAAGGATACTCCTCCTCCCCTCCCTCCATCGCTCCATTAAGTTCAGTTCAGTTCTGCTCTGCTTCAATAAAATCCCAGTATTACTGTGGAGCAGGAATATGTGGCTCGTCTCTAAACACTCAGAGCGGGGACTGAATAAAGAGCGACAGGACAGAGCCAAAGTTTTAGCACTGTGCTCACAGCTTTGAGCCATCCAGTCATGCCAATTACACACTCATTCTGATAACATCTCCCCCGTCTTTCCAAATAAATAAACACTCCTAGAGGCAATTATCACACACACATATCAGCCACAAAATAAGACATGCTTTTGGTGTAAAAAGCATAATTTACAGTTAATTGCCTGCCACAAACCTTAGTCACTCAGGTTTGTGTGTTTCATTATTTGAAGGAGCACATGCCAATCTGTCTGCCTTTATAAATTGAATAGCAATTAGTTGCAGGCCTTTCTCCAATCTGTTCGAGACTGACTCTTGCCAGTTAAGGTTGAAATGAGACAGGCTGTCTCCCACCAGGTGAACTGTGCAGTCCTTGCAACTGCAAGCATCCAGAGGTTGAGGGTGCCGCACGCTCAAATTCCAGGTGAAAATGGGTCATTGAAACTACTTGCTATTGGTCCCAGGTAACAAGAAAATTCAATGTAAGCACTTCGCAACTACTGATTATTCTGGGTCTCCTAAAAGTTTTCACTTTCACTTGCATTTGAGGCCCTACAGTGAACCGGGTGAACTCCAAAGAGCTGCCAAACAGATCACAGGTAAGATTGTTTGGTCGAATGCCATTTCTAAGTTCAAAGATGAACTTTTAAACTCAAAATATACACATGTAATTTCCTCCTGTCTCTTACTATGCAGATGGTAATGCATGTGTGCCATCTGTGCATTTCTCTCCCTGTTTCTTTGTTGACTGTTACAGGCTTCATCCATTTGCCCCATGCTCTTTAGCTTTTTAAAAAATACTTCAAGGGTGTATCTTGGTGGTATGTGTGCTTGTGTGCGTGTGGGTGTGATGAGGTCGTGGTCAGTTGACAGCCAAAGGGCAGGGTCATCTTCAGTTGATAACCTGTCAGCGATGACTCTCTGATCTAACTGGCTCTCTCGTACTTTTCATGTTCTTCCTCCCCCACCTTTATGGTCCCAGCTGCCACTCCTCTCTAACCTCTGACCCAAGCCCAAGGCCAAGGTTGGGAGGTTGTTGCCACGGCAACAAAACAGGCCCGCAGCGCCTGGCTGCTGACCCCGGGAGCCCCAAGTAACCCTAACGATCATAATTTGCTCCCCTCTGCCCCCTGCCAGCTCATCCATGAATACCATTTGGAGGAGCGAAGAGGGTGATGCCGGGAACAACGGACGGATCGGCAGGCTGATGGGCAGAACAATAGAATGAACAAAAGAAGCACGCGTGCGCCATTGAAAGGGAGAGCTTTAGAAATCAGTTAAGATGGCCTTTTGACCCCCTTCCTCTCTTTCGGTTTAAGAAAGACGGTTTAGATGCATATCACCTAAAAAGATGGTTTTGCTTGACTAAACTGCATAAGAGGTTGCTACTCCAGACACTAATTTTTAATTGCCATTCAAATAATAAAGAAAGCTCCAAACTACCACTTAGACTGCTGCAACACTCAAAAAGGTTCCTATATACTGATAAAACCTATATATGATGACTCAGTCATATTTATATACATGCATTACGTTAGTCTTTTAACTGGAAAGGTGTGTGAGACTTTCTTCACATTTTTCAAGAGTCGCTCCGTGGCTACTGCTTTACTTGGCTTATAGTTTGGTTATATGCAATCCCATACTTGAGTAAATATAATAATAAAACCTCCTGATGTGTGTGAGGGGGTATCATACCTGCTGGAAGGCCACTTTACTCTTCAGCGCAATCTCCTGCTGAGTGGGGTTGGATGTGTAAATGGCTGAACGATACTGAGTACCTTGGTCATTGTGCTGCTTCATACCTGCATAAAACACACATACACACACACACACACACAAAGGAAAAATAAGACACCCCACAAAAATGCATGAAGCACCACAATCAGAGCAGACACAATGTGATTTGCATGCAAAAGGCTTTCATAATTATGTCATCATCCTGCGTCTTGAATTCATGAGGCCGAATGAATTCAAAGTTCACAGCAGATTCAGGCTTTCATTAGGAAGGCCTGAGTCGTGTAGGTGTATGGGCAAATGAAGGTGGACACATTTTCCTCTTCTTTGTCATCTATGTGACAGTGTCAAACATTTTCATCAGCTTTACGTCAGAGTGTTTGGGAGGATATCCAGGTATACTGTAACTTGATTAGGGGGCCAAACAGCTGCCATCCTTTCTATGCTTTTCAAATGCTAAACTCCTGAGCAGCTCAGACATCCGTGGACACATCTCCCACTCTGCATTTGTTTCCTTTCTTTACTGAAGTGTGTCATTCTTGTCTTCTTCTATCTTTCTAAATCCTTGTCTTTTTCAGTCATTGGCGTTTTGTTATGGGCTTGAATCACTGATACATGTGTTCTTGTTTAGAGGCCTGTCAGATATGTCTTTCAGCCTGATTTTGATGGTGGATTAGTTCATGTGGACAACACGTTTACTCCTCCTTCCAGCCACTCTCATTTTACTGCACTTTTGGCTACTGGTCAGCGATTGGCAAGCAAAACAAATGGTTCATTCTTACATTTTAAAGCTTGTCATGTTTCTGTCACCATATTCAGAACATTTTGCTGTGTCTTTGTCATGTAGAGGTAATATGCTTTTGTGTCTCCTTCCCTTTCTCTTTTTCTTGTTTTAACACAGATTTTTCTGGGGCACCATATCCTACATGGCCAGAAAGCAGCAGCATGGGATCAAACTGGCGTGAACATTTTGGCAAACATCTGCCTCTTCAGACATCTGGCAAGAAGCAACTCTTGAAAAAAGTCACACAACATTTTGAAACAACAGTTTTGCTCATTTGTGTTGTATTTTGAAACTGTGCTGGGCCCTGTACCAAAGCAAGGCAATCCGACTCAGTAAGTCAACCCAGGACTTCCAAATCTAGCTACGAGTGTGTTCACATGAAAGGCATTGCAAATGTGGGCAGGTCTACTGACAGAAGAGCAACTGATCTTACAAAGAAAGATAATACAATGATATTAGAAAAATATTTAGAGAATAAACACATATAAAACCGACTGCCACAGACAATGTGTGCTAGTATGAGAGTGTGTGTGTGAGAGGAAAAGTGCTGAACAGTAGTTTAGTATTAAAAGCCCTGTATGAATGTGTGAGCACTTTAAGCACTTTTGTCAGTAAGACTGGAAAACACCTCCCACATTAATAAAGTCTAGCCTATTTGAAGCTGGGAAGAAAAGCCGGAAAAAATACAGACTGTGTGAGGTACGAGAATTATTGATATCACAGTTTTATAATGGAAGACGTGGGAGAAAACTTGATTTCAATATTCTGTTAAATTCCTTTAACATTTTTAATGTAAGTAAGTAAGTTTTAGGATTTTTTTTTCACATTCAAAAATTTAGTGTAAGATCCACAAGTACAAATAGCTGTCCTGTTTTAAATTTGTATATTAATGCTTATAGAACAAAACAACTGTTGTAAAATAGTTTACAGCCAACAGGGAAAAAGCATAAAGGAATAAAAGTGCATTAAGAATCTATATTTATCACTAAGGCTCAGGAGGGAAAAGCAAAGACTTTGGACGCTCTTAAAAAATTCAGCTCCTCCTTCTATCTCTGGATCCATGAATGCAATGGTAAAGCTATTTTCCATAGATCTGCTTGATCTTTATGTGGTGATTTCATAGCTGCAGATCTCTAATGTTGAACATTACCTGTTCCAGAGGAGGTTAGGTCTGCAGCACAAGTTACCATGGTGATATACTCTCGCAAAAAGTAAACCACCTTCAAAATCTGATTTACCCCTAAAATCACAAGTTGTAAAAGCAACCAACAAAGGTGAGAATGGTCTTGCTTTTGAAGTTACGTTACAGACATCAACAATAACAAAATTCCCATATTGTACATTTGTGTTGTTTGTTCAAACCAAAACAATGAGCTGAAAGATGGTAAAGAGATGATAAGGGCTAGTTCGTCACTAAGAATGAAACTGCTCTCATTACAAGTGTTCCTCAAACCAATTGTTAACGTAAAAATAATGGTTACAGCCTTGTGAGTTTGAATAATGGTGGCTTCAGTTGTCTTTAGGTGTTTTTTTTTTTGGGGGGGGGGGGATTGGTTTGCTGAGCTGGTCAGTGCAGCGCTTCTTTTTAAAAGTGCATCAGACTTTCAATTTCCCCTCTCCTAAAGATTTCCTATCTCCCCGATAGGTTTAACTTTTCAGCCTAATGATGGCCTTCTTCACTTGCATCAATAGCTCTTTGGACCTGGAGCTGACAGCTCCAGTAAACAGATAGAAAATGTAAATTCCACATTTTAAAGCAACTCCAGATCTATTATCCGCTTCATTTATCATGGAAAAACAAAGGTACAGGTCTCACCTGGTCACAGAGCTTCTTGTAAGTCAACTGTCCAATTTCTTTTTCAGCCTATTATGTGGAACTATGTATGAAAATGGCAAAACGACAAAAAAACGTGTCATACTTCAAATATTTACGTCACTAAATGTAAGGTTTGTTGTACGTGTAAGGTAAAACAACACACTGTAAGCGATGTCTGTTGTTACATCTCAGATGTGGGTGTTCAATCTATACTGTGGCAGAATAACAATTTCCACTCACTGTACGGACAAGATATCTCCCTGACACAGTGATCTGCATATCGTGTTCTCTTTAGATTAAATGCTACCTTACATCATAGAGTGTCACAACCTATCTGTGACACAGTCTGTTCAGGCATAATGGCTATAAGTATTCATCTGGTCTTCATTCAAATCAGAGCAGACAAGCAGGCATTGACTGCTCTCCGACACACGTTGAATAAACTCACTGTTACTAATGTTGCTGCCTTGAGGAATTTGCTTCACTGAATATTTCTGGAACAATATCAAATGCTCGTACACTTAAAACATGATCTAAAAACAAAGAAGGCATACATATCATAAATGCAATACAAATAAATACATTTGAAATCGGCAATCCTAAGTAAAAGTGATATACAGGTAAATTTTACGACAGTGCATACTTGGAGTAACTTGGATAGTGAGTGAAATAAAATGAACACATAACTGCTCTGACCTTCAGTAAAAACCAACTAATAGTAATTAAGTTTCAAAATGTCACCCTGTTGCTTGGAATCAGTGTGTGTGTTCTCTATGATCCACCAGCTTGGAACTCAAATACAAATATTCTGCAATTTTGTAATATTTTCTAATTTTACCTTTTTATATCTTTAATTTAGCATTTACTGCATCTATACCCTCAAACTCCATCTTCCGTAAACCTGCATTGTGCACCCCCCACCCTCCAGCACTGCTGTTCAGTGTAAATGGTTGCCCCTCTATCAAAGGCTACCAACTCAATCTTCCATTGGCTTCTCACTCAGAGTCTTTCCTCTGATTGGTTAACTCGAAGGGGTTTTGCAGCTTGGCGCTTCCCTCTGACCTATCCTGCTGACCTGTGGTCCTGAGCATGCTGACCACGCACAGAGCACCGCTTGCATATGCACGTGCATGGTGTCGTATGCAGCAACACATATATTAATTATGCCAGGGAACACCATCAAATATCTCGAAATTTACTCCGCTTTAATTTGATTAAAGCTTTTTTTTTTCTTATACAGCTGAACATAATTAATTTTCCACCTTACAGAAACAGTGGAAGCTTAATATCTCACATAAAAAAGTAAAGATGAAAAAGGCTTCTCATCACAAAGAAGTGGTAGACGATATGGAATATCAGAGAAAAGCCAAGAGACAAACACCCTGGAGTGGTAATTGCAGCTTCCAACACAATTAAGTTCTGAGATCCATCCACCATCAGAAGGAGTCACTCCCTAATCAAAATATTAACACCATCCAAAATATGAGCCTAGCCTTTGATTATACTAACTCCAAATCCATCCCCATAAGCATTCAGCCCTCAACTATGATGGCAAAAAAAAAAAAACAAAAAAAAAAAAAACAGGAGGGGGGGAAACACCCCAAAAACTCTTGATTCTCCCCTCCCGCCTCCATCGTCTCTCTCAGTCTCTCCATTTTTAACAGCCCCCTTCATTATTTTCTCCATCCATCAAAGGCAGCAGTAATTATTAATGAGAGCCTCCCTGTTCACTCTGCATTATGCATGAGAGCCTTGCCTCTGAAAGCAGAGGGTAATGGGGGTGGACAGAAGAGGAGGGGCTACAGGTGACACATGTACACACACACAAACACACTCATCCACATATATATGTATATATAGATATATATCTATAGGGCAGCACGTTGGCACGGTGGTTAGCACTGTTGCCGCACAGCAAGAAGGTCCTGAGTTCAATTCCACCATCAGGCACCATCAGGCAGGGGTCTTTCTGTGTGGACTTTGCATGTTCTCCCTGTGTTTGTGTGGGTTCTCCCCAGGTACTCCTCCCACACTCCAAAAACCTGCAGTTAATCTAAATTGCCCATAGGTGTCAATGTGAGTGCGAATGGTTGTCTGTGTCTCTATGTGTTAGGGTGTACCCTGCCTCTTGCCCTATGAGAGCTGGGATAGAATCCAGCACCTCCCTCGACCCTGGAAAGGATAAACGGAAGTGAATGGATAGATATGAACACTGCCTCTCTGGGTTACTGATGTATACCTCCAACCCCCCTCCCTGACCAAATGAGAACCTTTAAAGTGTATCTTTTAACACAAATGGAAGCCACAGTGAGAAAAAGAGGGAGGGCGGAAGTCTCACAGGGAGTAGCTACTCTCTTCAAGAGACGCTTGCACACAAACCAGCGTATGCAGAAGCAAACTCTTCTGGGTCTTGTTGCGTTTAAACCTGCTGAGATTTCTTGCAACTCTATACAATTTCTTCCAATGTTTGTCCTTGCACACACACACACATACAAAAAGGCTCCACTCAGCTTGTCCCTTCTGGCTGTTGGGGATAAAAGCACGCCATTTCTCCCACTCCCAACTTCACTTTCCCTCCTTCCTTCAGCACTCTGGGCTTTTTCACTTTCTTTCTCTAGCTCTTGCCTCATTGCCCACTTACTAATTTGTTTCCAGATTTCTTTCCTTGCTTTCTTTGCCATATGCACGTATATGTTTTTTGTGCTGAAAGGATGCAGAGAGATTTTTGGGGGGGGGGGGGGGGGGCGTGTTCTGGCACCAGCGAGTAGCCAGACTTGTGAATTAAAAAAAAAATTATTTGCAGGCCAAGAAAAGAGATGAAATAGTAAGAAAGTAATCAGATTAAAATGAAGGCTGGTGTTGTGACAAACTGGTAGGGAGGGAGGAGACGAACAAGTGATGAAGGTAGAAATTACAAGCCAGGGAAGAGCGAGTGGCACACTTTAAACATGCTCCACTTTCCCGCCATCCTACGGAAGTGGGGGCTTATTTTTTTTATCCGTGATCCTTCATCTGGTAGCACTCCACCGCTTCACGTACCGTTCCCACCTCCCCTTCGGTCTTTATCGGCTGCTCTACCATCCCTGTATTTCAAACGCGCAGTTGACACTTAAATAGATGTAAAACAAGAAAATGAGGCACAAAAAAATCATTAGAAGAAAGAACAACAAACATTTCAGCAGTCAAGCTTCTGTAGGTGTCTGCAATTAAGAAACGCTTCTGCATAATTGGTGACTTTCTGCATGCTTCTGAACACGGCGGGAAAAACATGTGAAGTGAATTCAGAACTACTGCACTTGGCAGCACATACCAATTACACTGCAGCACAGTGAAAACTAATGAACTAATGTAGTTTCTTTTTTATTTTTCAACTCTTGATTCCTTACTCTCTACCTCCGTTTAGTGCGATGCATACACAACTCTGGTTACGGAGGAGGTTTAACACAGCCCTGTGCCCATGCTGAAAGATCATCGGGAATTATTCGGTGTTCGCGGAGTCCTCATTTCTACTATTCTGTCAGAAAAGTACACACACGCACGCACGGAAACACAAAAAGATGTATAATGACTGATAACTGCAGTCTTCCCTGTGCATTTGTGTGTGTGTGATAGTACTCAGGGTTGTGCCGTGCCCCGCGGTCCTGTTACGACTGTGCGTGCCAGCAGAGCTCTCTCCTCCTCTCCACTCTCAGATGCTATTTTTGCCCTGTTCTTATGTAAGACGCTCCTGATGCGCTGGAGACAGAGGCAGAGTACGGAGATGGGATGAGGAGAGCATCCCCAGCGGACACACACTCTCTCCTGCACGTGCAAACGCATTCGCACACATACGGACAGATGTACTGTATGCATATATAACATAACCATTCAAAGGAAAAAAATAAGCCATTGCAAAGCTTGCTGTGAGGTAGTGACACAACACTGAAAGGAGGTAGTTTTAAATCAGAGCTGTGACTCTCAGGGATGTTACCGCGACTACATCTGTTTATGTGACAATGCATGAGGTAGATAGCTGCAGTTACCTCTTTTGAAAAGCTGCCTCATCTTACTGTTTTTAATTTCTCCATACAGGAGCAGTGCTCTCTAACATGATCACTTCATAGTTCTGGGCATGTTGTCAGACCACTGTGACTCTAACCCTGAGCTGTTTATTTTTAGCTGCTCCAACAGTGAAGCGAGCTCTACCATTGTACTCCAGTCAGTCCATACTGAGAGCATAAGTTGGATTCCTCGAGTTATATCCCTCTCTACTTTAGACAGAGTTCAGGTCAGCAGTTTCAGCAAACCCAAACCTCCTACTGGGATCAAATTTACATATTATATAATTATGTAAAAATGAAGTAAACAGAAATATAAAAAAAAAAAAACCCTGACTGCTCCAAATTAACAGTTACAATAATAACACTCTAACTTCTTTGAGTTTCTGTCCAGAATTAAGTACATGCAGTTTCTCTTCCCTGGAGGGAATATGTTTTTTTAAATATTGATTTTTCAAATGCTGCACATCTTATTTTTCTTTTAATAAATTTGATCTCATTTTGTGTGCTGTCAAATTAAATGTACGACAGGCAGTCAAAAAACTTAAAATGTTTAGGACACTATCACTCTTTATTCTGAAAAACACTTTAGTTTAGACTTTAATTTTGAAAGAAGAAACCACACTTACCTTTGGAACCCCAAATCTCATGTCTAGCTCTAAATATATTTTTTCAGTCCAGTTGTCATCAGTGTTGGGTTATTACCACGAAATATGAATACGTTCACAAAAACCCACAGAAAGAAAGGTTGCAAATTTGTAAATTGAAAAAAATACATCGAAATATTGAAGTATGAAAATGTTAGAAAACTTTAACATATTCAAATGGACATGCAGAACTCAACCCCCACGCTGTGAACACACGTGCCTCAATCTCCATAAATTAAGGCCGTCAGCATGTGTGAGGGTGTAATAACCGACACCTGGTAATGAGCCCGCCAACCTCAGCCAACCACAGGAGAGAAACAGGGTTGGATTAGAAGTGTGGGGGGTTGCAGAGGTCATGGGTTATATGTCAAGGTCATCTCCTGTGGGATTTTGGCTTTGGATGTGCACGGGCACCCCTGAAATTGAGGGATGTGGTGACACGGGGGGGACACGGGGGTACCCCAACAGGGAATTGACGTGTGTCGCCGCCAGCTGGGGTGAAGATATTACATAAAGGAATATTCATGCTCATTGCAATTGTCAGAAAGTAACCGCTGCTAGGGTGACTCAAATAGATCATGTTTATGTGTGATAGGCAATAAGCCATTTAAATACAGCTTGTCATATAGAATGTAATGCAGCAACAATGCTGTGCAACTTACATTCATATTGTAAAATATAGATTTTAGAACAAAAAAAAAACCCCAAGCTCAAATGTAAAAAACCCCTCACAATCATTTTTTTCTTTTCTTCTTTTTAACTAAACTATTTAAAGTATCTAACCTACAAAGGTTAGCATGCATGTATGGTGCAGACGCTATCAAATGAGGACAGATGCGTCGGCCATTTTAGTTGTACACTTGTGTTTTTGTGTCTATCGGTGTATGCCTGTGATGTCTGTTCACTGACGCAGCATCAGCAGCCCACAACATAAATACTGCATGGCCTCAAAAAATAGAGAGGATGGAGGGAATGAGGGAAGAGGAAGCAAAGAAGGGGAAAAAGAGATGGGGAGGAAACAATGAGGAGGGGAAAAGCCTCGCTTGTTAAGATGAAGGGCGGCGGAGAGGGTGGGGGACAAGGGGAACGGAGGAAGAGATGAGGAGAGCGGGGGGGGAGGGGGGGGATGAGGAGCAGGGAGGAGAGAGTGACTAAGAGATAAAAGAGGAGTGAGTGAATGTGAGTGTGTTTGTGTGATGAGCGGATGGCCTCAGGGAGCGGTCGACTCACTGTGCTGCTCTGCGGATGTACTGACGGGCTCCGGGCCGTTTGCTCTCTCACTTGCCCCTCCGCTCCACTCACTGCAAAAGGGACAGGGGTAGGGGGTGCAGGTGAAATGGGTGGGGTGGGAAGGCGGAGGGGGTGATAGGATGAGACAGGAGGAGAGGGGGAAACTGGGACAGAATGTGCAAACACAGAGGAAAGAATTGGAGGAAAGAAGATAGAAAACAGAATAAGAAATCAGAGAAAAAAAGGGGGGGGGGTGCTTGTTTAAAAGGGTTAAGGATTAAAAAAAAAGGGTGGTAAGGCAAATATTGAAGTAACAGAGAGAAACAGTGGGGTTTGCGCTGAAAGGTTGGCAGGATAAAGAAATGACCAGATTAGGTGCTCCTATCTTCCACAGGGAGTGCGGAGATAGCAAAAACAGAGAGTGAAACCGGGCCTACAGGCCTCTGTAACAAGGACTCGTCCAGTGAATACACTGACAAGCAGCCTATGCTGCTGTGTACACTCTCTGCATGCACAGTATGCATGGGTGTGCTCTTAAGTGTATGTTCAAATGAAGCAAAGCTTAATTAAAGCTTAAAGTAGGCATAGTGGGCACTTGTGCATAAGGTAAAATTTTACTGCGCCGGAGTCCGCATTAAAGCGAAAGAAAAACTGGATGGGCTCGCAAGTCAGCGGTGATCATCCTCAACGAAATCACGTTTTCAGCTTTCAAGATGCAACAAAATGGCTGCTGCCCTCTGACATGCAATGTCACCCGACTGTTGAGAGTTTGTCATTCACTGGCGTGGAGGGGTGCTCCTGAAGAGTTGACTGAACGTAGACATGAGAAACTTATAATATGGAAGCATGTTGGAATGGGGGGGTGTGGGGGTGGCTTTATGCAACATCCCAAAGAAGCCAGCAGATTGAGACTAGTGTTGCTGAATATGGAAAGGGGGCACACAGCAAAGGCTGCTGGGAGTTTCTGATTGGCTGCTAATGTTGCTATCCAGGCTGGGATTGGTGGAGCTGACGCAGCCCGACATCACGTTGTCGGGACTAAACCCTTTTGAACTGAGGCAAAGCAGAGAGGCACAGATATCAAAACACATACACATATGTGCATGCACACACCCACATGAACGCATTAAAAGGGAAGCATTACATGCAACTGAATATGCACCTGTGCATTGCCCCCCCGACACACACACGCGCATATGTTTTTATAGATATATATCTATATCTATCAAACCTCTGCTGTTTTGATACGTGCCAGGAGAAAACAGAATTCGTAATGCTCCCGGGCTCGTCTTCATATACGATCTCTAGTGAATGTGTGCAGTTAAAAGGGAAAAGAGTGAACTTCCTTAATTTCTCCATTCTCTTTTAAGCCCAGCTCTAAGGTGGACAGAATAAATTGGAGCTTAAGCATGCGTGAAGGCACAGCCAGCGGGCCCTTTTCCACCACTCCATGCTACATTTGTCAAATCAGAGGAATTTCTGCTACACGTGAACCCGGAATCTGAGAAGAGAGAAACGGCCGGGATTCACATTTAAGTCACGCGCAAAGGAGCAACACTCAGGGAGACTGAGAAAAAAGTACATTTGAGTTTGTGGTTATTCCAAAATATGTCGTCTGATCTTACCTGTGACAAAAAAATAAAAATAAAAATACATAGTGCATAGACAATAAGCTGCACACTATTAATAAAACATGAGATGAGACAAGGCAGCGAGTCAAGGGAAATGCATGACTAGTCTTTTGGCCTCACTGCTTTTTCACCGTGGTGTGTCAGCTCGACTCTTTGCCCCCAGTAAGACGTGTCTCTGCTCTCAGCTGTGGTCAACAGGAGAAGAATCCCTTCTGATTAGGAGGATGGGGCTCTTGGATGATCTTCAGCGCTCAGTAGCTTCTTCTTCCCCTGCATCCTTCCAAAATCCTGCCTCATGTAGAACAGCCGAAGTGAAAAGCTTATGCTTGTATTTATCTGGGTATTTGCGGTAGACGCACAAACATGGCTGACATTCCAGTGTATGTAGGTCACACCAGGAGCGATCATGAGAGAGCAATCATGACAGATGCAAAAGGGATGACAAAACCGTCACGGGCAACGTTACTGTGAGTGTTGCGTGTGTGCACACAAGCCTGAAGGTTGGGCCTATGAATCTTTGATCCATCTCTTCCCAAGTTGTCATGCCCCTCCCTACATTCAATATAAGTGAGCACAGTACCTCTTTGCCTGTCCTTTCTGTCTCTCACACACACATAGATGCACACACCCTCTACATATCCTCCCGGTGCATTAATGTTCTTACATCACCTCCTCCAGTGAGCACAGAAAACAAGAGAGCAACAGACTTGAAGAAAAGAAGAGATATGGCTTTTGGGGGATGTGGTCCTTGTCGATGCTGTGCAAGTGCGATGGAATAGCGATCACAAGTGAAGCATCTGAATTAGTTAAGCGAGCTGTTACGACGTCGCTCCAAAGTTTCTGAACAGTCACCAGCTTCCTGTCACTGACTACTTCAGATATGTCGTTAAGGGACTAAACCCACGGATGAAGCACAAGTGAGCACAATAACATAAAAATCCAAAGACGTTATTCAACCTAGAAATGAGCGAATTTAGTATCATCATTGCGTCACCCAGAATCCAATATGTGTAGTGAACGACAAAAGGCTGGTATACATATAATAAAGTAAGAAAGACGCACATGCTCAGTGAGGTTTTCGGGAGCTTGAACATGCACCACACTGGTGGGTCTCTCCATGGATGGCTGGATCTCAGACACATTAACACTGTCTGGCGTTGACTTACACCCATGAGACCTCCCCCCACCACAACACACACACAGGCACACGTCTGGGCATCATCCTTCTGCTCTAATACACCCTGTGCCCCTTGGGAGAGGACTTATTTGAGGGCAACTTTGGGGTTTGTCTGTGAGTGTATGTGTGCGCTGCTACCTTGTGTTGGATCGTGCTTCTCCCAAAAGTGTTTAAGCAGTTCTTCAAGGCTGATGTCTTGGGGGGAGAACACCACTCTCACCACCTCGGTGTGACCTGTCAGACCTAGTGGAGAAGCACAAATTTGCATTAATCTAAGTAAAGTGACACGACATCCCCTCTTATGATGTCCACTCGATCCAGGTTCTCCTTATTTCACTCTGTTCTCCTACATTTCACCACAAACACTGGACATACTGTAACAGCTGATTAAATTTAAAACAATTGCCTACTGAAAACTGCAAAGGAGAGCTCATGAGTGGGATGCTTGTGCAGTGAGTTCAGGTGCCACAGGTAGAAGACAGTCAGCCATTGCTCATGGCACAATGGGGAGAGAGAAAGTGGCAGAAAGAGAGATTCAGATAGAAAGAGAGAGCAAGAGAGAAAGCAGTCAATGTTGGGGTTTATGGTGGAGGTTGCCAAAAGCACTCACTCCTGTCTGCAGCTGCCAGGACCCCGAAGCTTCAACAAGCTGCCTGCAGGCATTCACAAAGTAGGAGCTGCTTTAAGTCTCACATGTAGGTGCATCCGCAACGGGAAACACATTTAGAGCAGAAAAGGTAATCTCAAACGCCAAGCACCCCTTTGCAAACACATTTTTCTTCTAAACATAAAGACAGAGGTGTCAGCTTGGAACTGCTTCAGAAGAAACTGTAAGTACAGTATACAGCACACACACAAAAGATGCCCACACAGAAAGATTTATCAGGTGCATTGCAGATAATAGATGAATGTCTGCCAAATTCATGCATCTGGTTTGAAACCAACTTTCTCTTTTCTAAATGATGCTCAGAGGAACATGGTGTGCCAAATGAAAATGGAGGAGTTCGTTTATTTAAACTGTTGTTACCAAAGTCAAGGAGTGTGTATTAACTAATTTCTGAAAAAAAAGGTGATGCTAGAAACTTTAAGCATATTTTTAGATTTAGATTGTAATATATAAGCATATTGTGCAGCAAAACTCCTCAAGTGTTTATATTTTGCAAGGAAAATTGGAAACAGGTGGAGCTATTTAATGAAATGTGCAAATACTCATAGAAGTACAGTATATAGGAGCTTGAAAGACAGTATTTCATATGACCACCTTTATTCTTCAACACAGTCTGAACTCTCTTAGTCAAGCTTTCTGTGTGTTTTTCTATCCAGGTATGCTTTAAATGCATTGGCAGTGTGTTTGGGATCATTATCATGCTGGAAAATGGAGCCACTGCTTTCAGATGCTTTCCAGATGGCACTGCATAGTGGATAAAAATCTGATGGCAGTTTTCTGCATTCATTATTCCATCAATTATGATACGATCCTCAACACCACTATGACAGATCCTCCACTGTGTTTTATAGATGGCTGAAGACACTAACTGTTGGATCTCAGTTACACGACAATTTAAACCAAAAATTGCAAATTTGCAATAATCGTCTCAAAAGACCTTTAAATACTTTAAAAAATGCTTTAAATACTCTCTGTTGCAGCAGGCTTCCCCTCCCTGAGCCTGGTTCTGCTGGAGGTTTCTTCCTGTTAAAAGGGAGTTTTTCCTTCCCACAGTCGCCAAAGTGCTTGCTCATTGGGCATCTTATCATTGTTGGGTTTTTCTCTGTATGTATTATTGTAGGGTCTACGTTACTATATAAAGTGCCTTGAGGTGACTGTTGTTGGGGTTTGGTGCTGTATAAATAAAACTGAATTGAATTGAACTGAATTCTTAACAGCCACCCTCACCCTGAAATCATTTCTTATGACTTCAGTGAACAGCTGGTGGATCAGCTGATGGGCCAGATGCATCTCTTGGGTCCTGTGTTAGGTCAGGTCTGGATTATTTCTTAATGACATCACTTTCAGATGTCATTTATCTGGTGTAACACAGTTAGCTAAATATATTAGCAAAATATAAAGAAATGAGGGGTGGCTCGAGACTATGCATAATACTGGACTTGGCATATTTAATATGTATTACCTGTATAAAACCTCTAACTCTGTGGGATTGCAAACATTCTGCAAACACAGAACAGTGAGTGTGGTTGCAGACTGGCAGTCATGCTGTGAGCAACTCAACAAAAATGGTAGAAATTCAGCTGGAGCAAAAATAGCTGTTAAGATCTGAAATAATATGACTGTGGTATGACTCTTCAGGGTTGTCGCACATGAAAGGGGTGAAAGTGGAAAAGGCCAGCAACACTAAAGCTGCTAGAGATTCAATTTTTGGCTGAAGGACCCTTCAGCAAGGTGAACAGCCCTCTGGGTGAAAAATACCTCAAAGCCCAACATGGCATCCCGTTGGCCTTTTTAGTTTAATTGTTATCTGCTGTTATAAACAGCAATGAGTGAAAAAGCTTTGGAAATCCACAGAAATACTTGGAATTACCTTCAGTGAGCAAACAAGAGTCTTAAGTATAATTATTGTTATTTCACCCACAGTGGCTATATGAATGCACTCAGAAGCTACGCCTGTGCTGAAGAATGCATTCTTGAAAAATATAACTTCACATTGGGGCTACTGCCTTCTGACATTTGTCTTACAAGTTTCTTATGCCAGTAGCAATCATCCAGAGCCAAAACAGCATGAAGCAATAAAACACACACTCTCTATTGCAGTAATGGCCCTATAGCAAAGCCATATTTACTGCAAACTTTCTGCTCACTGCTCCAAGTCACAGTGAATGACACAACATAATCACAGTGGTTCCTTATAGAAAAGTCCTATATTTAATCACAAAACACAACTGACCTTCCAACCCAAATCAAAAGTGTATGAAAGACTATATAAACAGTCACAGTCTTTCTCCTTTCTTCCACTCCTATTTATTATAGTGGTTGTGATATTAATAGTTCAGATCCTGCACTGAAATAGAATTTACGGCCTATACCTTAGAGATCTACACATGGCCTCCATTAACTCTATCTGTAAGATATAAACTGAACTAAAGTGGAAAACATGGAAGTCGTGTAGTGGTGCTGTGTCGCTGTGAGGATATAAGCAAAACACTGGAGTCTGGAATTTATGGGTTTTTTTTGTTCTAATAACAATCACCAACCTTTTTTTGTAACCAATTTTACCACTTGTTAGTTTACTAAGGTTTGGCAGAAAATAACAAACTAATGAGAGATTTTTAAAAATCCATTGATATGATCAGCAGTCTATCTGACTGTTATGGTTGGAGGACTGGATTCATCTTCATGCAGCACGGTAGAACTGAAAGGTATCAGCATTAGCCTTTGATTCTGTATCGCAAACATCTCGTGCAATGGACTGTTTTACAAATTAGTTCAAATATGCTCATTGATAATAACATCATTTTCTCATCACTCCCAGCTGTCTGTCTGTGTCTGTCGAATCTGACTGCACCTCAACCTCTTCTATTTCTGTCTGTCAGAGCATCCAGCCTGTCCTTCTATCCCTCCCTGGCTCTTCTGACAGTTCCATCAACCCCTTCTTTCTGTCTGTCTGTCTGTCCTGCCTTGGCTGTGTTGACAGCTCCTCGGTCTCATGCCGTCGCAGTGTTCTGCTCCGTCATGGCCAATGGAGCGACGCCTGCACTCTCTCAGCCGATGGACAGGTAACCATTCTTTCTCACACTTTTTTTCCTCAAAAGTTTATTTTACCCATTTCCCCACTTGCTTCGTCACTCAGTCTCTCTTTTTCTGTCATCTGTCTCCATCTCCATCTTCCTCCATAGCTGACCATCGTGTTGCTGGGAAACTGACAGAAAGCAGGACTGGGAGGAGAACAGATAGAAACATAGAAATTCTATGAAGGGCTCTGCTCAGAAAATCTGCCAACTAAGCCCAGAGCATCTTTCCCTTCCTTTACACGTTCCCATGCTGTGCCTTCACCTAGACATTATGCCAGTATGGAGTGATGGAGAAGCCTCAAACTAACACTCATATCTCCTAAAACACAAGGGAGGGAAAAGGAGAGTAAAATCTAACATATTCTCTTGAATATATACATCAACTGCCTACATAAATCTTTTCGACTGTCATGATGAGGACCGCTGAGAGACTAATTTAGAGGGATTCAGACAGGTAGCCAAACATTTTCAAAGCCTCCGACTGCAAATACTCAGGATTTATGCCTTCATCTCCGGCACGTTCGCCAAATCAAACTCTCAGGGAAAGAAGCCCAATCTATGGCGCTTCATACACAGTAACCTCTGTTGGCAAAAACGCCGCAGTACAGCACAGTACAGAGCCCAATCCTTACAAGTAGGTCATGGGGGGGTGGGGACGGGTGGGTGCAGCCCATCTGGAGCGGTGCATTCTGAGTAGTTGACTGCAGATGAAGGGAAGGAGCAAGAGGAAGAGATAGCTTTACTTAAAGCAACCTTTCCAGCTGTTTATCTGTTTTATTTTGGCCATAGATGTAACAGTAAAATGTCCTGCTCAGGGGAAGGTAGCATGATCGGTTATTATAAATCAAAGTGCAGGTATAATTACACAAATGCGTAAAAGCGCAGTACCTGAGCAGACCTCTTCGTAAGTGGGGTTTGGTGTGAAGCCACTTGCATAGCCCACTTGTGTGGAGAAGACTCCCGGAAGTCGCCAGAAAAGTTTCTCGGCTCCCCAGAAACAGCCCATTCCTGGATGCGCACAAACAAATGCATGAATCGCCCCTGCTTCAGCGCTACAGTAAAACCAGCTTCTCGCCAAAATGTGTTACTAACCACAAACTGGTAAAAGAGGATGCCATATTGGTTTATTTCTGATTTTTCAAAAGTGTGATTGTGCAGTCTCACCAAACATGATGGTCTCCATCCCTTCTGGGAAAGGCTCCACAGTTGGATTCCCATTGACTGCATGCTTGTCTGTGAAAAGAAACAGTGTGCAAATATGGCTTCAGACCATAACACAGTGTTGCAACAGTACAAATTACAATACGAGAGCAAAGAGGCCTATTAGGCGCCTCGATTTGGCCTCACAAGTCTTTACAGGCTGCCCCGGGCCAGCAAATCAAAGCCAGAGGCTTCTGTGCAGGAAAGACATTTAAGGGATTACACAGCTTTGACTGCTATTCTATCCCTGCTGTCCTCTCCTCAATACACACAATTAAACACAAAGCAGCAGTTCTGTCTGATCTCTCTCCCTCTTACTTCACTTTATGTGGAATGAAAGCGTGTTTAGTGTGCAGCTCGACACCACTGGGCGTCCACAAAGCAAAAAAGATGACTACACTTCAAGGGCGTGAGCCTGTATAACCTCACATGTGGGGAAGAGCACTGCAAGTAGACTCAATGCCACCCTAATCTTCATCATGTTAAAAATACCCAATAAGTAAAACAAACTGGAGTGCTGAGAGGTAGCACTCTACTGCCAACTGTGCTGAGTGGAATTAGAGTGCTAAAAAGGAAGTGTGTGTGTGAGTGTGTAGCTCGCAAATGTGTGAGGGGGATTAGGGTTTAAGAAGACTGAGGTGACTTAGCGTGCAAATCTCCACTAAGCAAGGCTGGTTTGTACTGCAACCACTAATATTAGTCTACAGATAAACAGGCCACGGGGTACACTAAGAGCTTAGGCACATCCCAATAATGGACGCTTGCGCTGAGTTCAATGTGCGATTACTTTCTGGCTGCTCAGAAATGTTATGTGCAACACTGACCTGAATAAAAACAATCTCTAATCTGATACGGACATAATAGTTCATTTCCTAGATGGGATGATCTCCCTCTGCGACAAAAGGCCAAAGAACAGCAGCTACCTTCAGTTTAGGCTTCCAGAAATCGTTCCGAACCCAGACAGCAGAGCACAGAAAAGAAACAGTTTCTGAATGCTTGGGCCCTTAAGATTAAGTGTTTGGAAGACTACACAATAAAAGAGTACACTTGAGCTGATAATACTTTCTTGGCGTGCTAAGGCACTTCTGTTACTTGACAAAAAACTGTTTGTTTTTTACTGTGGAGTAGCACACTGCACAAGCACAAAGAAGTAAAATGTCACGGGGGCCTGGGTGCCCTAAGGCGGTCTCTTCTTGCCCTCCTGTTGTGCGACAGTGCTGTCTTTCAGCAGCAGGTTGTTTGGCAGTGCTAGGTCATGTTCACGAGCACAGTTAACTCCAGTCAAAGTATATGAGTGCCTGTACGGGCAAAATATTCTCATCCGATGGAGGTGACTTGAGGAGGTGTGAGAACATTAGATATCTTCCGTTTTTTCCCTGTGAATTTGCATTGTTTCTATCCTCCGCTCACTCTCACCCTCTTGTCCTTTGTTTCTGGCCACGACGATAAAAAGTACTGTAGCTGCCAAACGACTGAGAGAGAAAGAGAGCGCGAAACTGAGAGAGTGAGAGGGAGAAGAGTGTGCGATAGAGAAGGAGGAGAAGTGGGAGGAGGAGAGATCAAGCTTGCCAAAACAATAAAAGGCGTAAATAGCCAGTGAGAAGCAACAGATGAGGGTAGCAGAGAGGCAGTGAAGGATTCTTTTTGGCTTTCGGACCACCATGCCTTTGGGCGCTATATAAAAAGACCAAGCACTTCATCCAAGAGAACACGGAGAAAGCAAACACACAAACAAATAAACAAACAAAAAAGAGAGAGAGAGAGGTAAAAACAAAGTTAGCCAAGAATATGCCGACACAGCACTGTCCAAAGAAGGAAACTCAGAGCCAAATCTCCCCGCCCTCTCATCTCTGTCAGCTGCTCTCCATCTTCACTTCACACTCTCTTCCTCGCACCACCTTCCCATCATCCCTCACTCCCTTCTTGCTAAACATGTGCGCGGCTGCCTGCATGCACGCAACCAGCCACACAATCACCTGCACACCAACCTCTGCAGTGGGTGTTTCTCCCAGGGAGCATCTGGCAGAGGTCCAGACAGTGCCAGGCTGGCTCCTTTCACTGTGCCTGGTCCAGCACCCCCCGCCCTCCCCCTCCAGACCAGCGCCCACACCCCACTCTGCCAGAATTACCCCATCTAACACACGCAGGCACTGAGAAAGAACTGAATACCCTCACTACGCTCCCTCACTACGCCAGCAAAAGAAAGAACAGAGGACGACAAAAAAAAAAAAAAAAACAAGCAGGGAGGGTGACTGACTGGGCTTACAAAAGGAGAAAACAGGCTGAATATGGGGGAAGGATTCATGAAAAGGCTTTTTTTCCCAACTTGGATGAGATATGGGCGTAATTTTTTTGCGTGTCTTTGTTTTCTCGGATATCTGAAAAGCACTGCACCTTCTATACAGTGCAGCAGGACAGAAGCGGAATACGTTGGTCACCTTTTGTTGCTTTTAGGATGTCGGTTGTAGGCGGCTGGACCAGAACCAGAAAAATCAAACCCGGACACCCTGCCACTCTGCTTGAATCAAGCTTACCACCAGTCAAGGGGACAACAATCTGTCTGTTGTTTAGCGGACAATAAAGCCCAGTTTGACTTGTTTTAGTGGGTATTTAGTCTTTGTTAACCTCCGCTTCTACCCGTGATCCCGTGTTTCTCACCCGTAAAACTGAAGTCCAAGCGCTCCTGCCTCCTCACAGGGACCCGGGAGAGGTTCTATCCCTGGATGCCAAAACTGGCATTGGAAGGTTGATTTCCAGGCTGCTCTGTTTACTTCCTTCCAAAAAAAAAAATCCATTCTATCGCTTTCCTCTCTTTCGTCCCCTTCCCTCCCTCTTTCCTATTCCCCTTCCTAGCTTCACACAGGTTGGCAGGGACTCAGGCACGAGTCGTCGGAGCAGGCTGATGCTTTATGCCGCTGCCAACTACTCCTCTGCTGAATGGGAGGGTGGGTAGGGGCGAGAAAGAGTGGAACAAATTGGGGAGGGGGGGATAAAAAAAAATACCATTAAAAGGTAAGTAATGAAAACTTTGCTGCTGTGGCCTGTAAACAACTAACCCAACTTGTTATTGTGATGCATACATACACCTCACACAGTCACTATTCTGGGTTGGAAAAAGATTGCGATTATTACATCAGCTCCACTATTCCCCTTCCTCAAAGATGGAGGAGCATCCTGTTTGGGCCTGCTCGTAAATCTAACACAAGCCGGTGTGATGGGAAAAAAATAAAACAGTCTCCAAGTGGCCCAAGAAAAATGCTCATTCTCCCCCTACACATATATGAGAGCAAATCCAATGATTTTCTATACAGCTAGTGTCACAGAGGGGTTTACTCCAGAGTGCACTGACCAAGATGCATGAAGAGTGTAAAGGTCTCCAATTCACTGACTGACTGTGGTATGGAAACCATACAAGAATCAAATGACAGATTTCAGGTTATGTTCTTGCGCTGACATTCTAGTAAAAATCAGTGAGCTGCAGGACCGCCCATAAGCAAATCTCTCATTTATTTATCTTCTGTTTGGATACTTAATTTATATGTTTACTCAACGCATGCATGCTTTCTCCCCCTCCAAGCTCTTTCCAAAACTAGGAACCCAAGGGCATCAAGAGACGGAAGAGAAGCAACAGAGGTATAACACCAGAAATATATCTTCTCTATGAAGCTGCTTTTAAGAGTTATAGTGAAACATGTAGCAGAGATTGATTTTAGTCAGCTGACCTCCCCCATCCTGTTTAGAAGAAATATTGGCAGTCTATCCCGCACTGACTCAAAATAATAGCTACTGTGCCCCTACCATGTAGCAATCTGCCACTGGATCATTCTCGCCAAGGTCACTGAGTACATTATACAGACTGGAGCAAGGAAGGGAGAGAACACAGGACAACAGGACATCTGAACAAGAAACGGGGTGCTTCTTTAAATGGAAGGCTAGAAGTAGCTTTCAAAATTAGCGATCTTCATTGTGGACAGGACGCAAGTGCGTGCACTCGGACACACACACGAGGCTGGGACAGCACAGGGCATATGTGGAGACCGTTCTTGCAATCCTTAAATTACTCATGCTTAATGGCTCACACCGTCAAACACAGAAGCATGCTATTCCAACACACACATACACACACTTGAACGACCCCATCTAAACTGCTCCCCCATGGTGAAAGGGGAGGAACAGATTTCTGCCATGCGGTGTCTCCGAGCTGCTTCAACAGACGGAGAAGGAACTTACGACGGGGCGGAGCCTTCATGCGCATAATGCCCAGATGGACCTCTGGACGCTGCGGCACGGCTTCATCCTATGCGCTCACACCCAGGTCCCACAATGCACTTTGTGGATAGAGCTATGTTCATATCACACCACGATTCTCCTTGGTGGTACACTGATACTGGCCTTGCGGTCCCGAATTAATAAGACGAAAAAGTGAATGAAACGACAAGACGAGCTGAGGTGAGGCAGGGATGTTTGACTCACAGAATGAATGATATTCCGAACAGTTCAGCAAAAAGTAGTAAAATGATTTCATTCAGTTGTTTAAATGTGACATTTTCTGTGCCAGGATGGCTATAACAGAGCTGAGGACTTGATCCAAACAGATTTGTGTTATCCTGACTTAATCAACAACTATTTGTACACAATCCCACCACATATCCCAACAGGCTTTTGCTGCCACTACAGATTTTGTTGTTGACTGAAAGATTTTATTACTGTCCACAGACTACATCACACAAATTCACTAAACAGGCTAAACAGAGGGGTGAGGGGAAAAATACAGATACAGTACAGTGACACCAAATATCGACATTTTATTCATTAAATCAAACTACTATGGAAATACAACAAACGCGAGGGCTGATCTCATGCACCACCATCTTGAGATAATGTTACTCGACCAAACCGCTCAAACAAAGGGAAAGTTGCTGAGCACAAATGTAATAGTTAAATATTAGTTTCTGTCCATGTAGACAGCAACAGTTATGTGATTTTTCTATGACCTATCACAGTTAATTGCTGCAGAAACAGGTTGCATGTAATTGCTAACTTAACCCCATTCAATCGCAGACTGATAGCAGACTGGCTCCGTCTTCAGGACACATTTAAGGCAGGTGTTGGCATGCTTGATTATTATCATTTTTGTAGAAAAAAAAAAGACATTAAATAACTTTTATTTCCAACTCTACTAAATAGTATCACAGCAAATGTATCCTGAGGTACTTGGTTTGAAAAGTTAATGTCAGGGCAGGTAAAAAAGCTCCAAACCTCCATATTTATATCTCCACAGTTGTGAAAATGTCAGGCTAACACAAGAGTTCTGTGGATACAATTTACTTAGTCATCGTATCCATATCAGCAACCCATAGTGTGATGTCAAAAGTCCAGCAAATACTAACATTTTTATTTCCACCCAATAAAAACTGTAATTTAAAGAGTAAATAATTCTGACCTGCAGCTCAAACACATTTAATTCAACATAAATTAAGCAACAAATACTGCATCCATTCTAGTCATCGTAAAATGGCCTCTTCACTTACTGTGCAATGCTTGGAAAACAAAACTAAAACTATATATGGCGGTACATAGTCTGCCTGGATGGAAGGGTTGTAGTATACTAGAGCTTCCATGGGAAAAACCCAAATGGAGAATGAATCAATGTGTTGGTGTTGTTCTTACGCCACCGTAATTAATGCTGCTCCAAAACCGTCACTGAAAAACTGACTGTTCAGGATGCTGTGCTGAGTTTTACAGCTCAGGTGGAGAAAAGACTGGAGCCAGAACGTCAATGACACTGTAACTCATCCGGCTCACAATCCATCGCAATTCATGTTATTGCCCGTAAAACGACAAGTATGACCTTCACCTTGAGCACAATTTAG